>NC_090932.1:67752193-68052193 GCF_040938575.1 Ambystoma mexicanum | reverse complement strand
ACTTTATGTCAAAGTATATGCAGGCTATGTGGACAGAATGTGGGGTCACCTACAAGTTCTCTTCGGCATATCACCCCCAGACCAATGGTCTGGTGGAACGTTTCAACAGAAGGTTAAAGAGCATGATTGGGGCTCTGGAAGAACCTCAGAGAAGAAAATGGGATCTTCTTTTACCATGCTTACTGTTTGCCTTCCGAGAGGTACCACAGGAGGGTGTTGGCTTCAGCCCCTTCGAACTTCTGGTTGGTCATCCTGTACGGGGACCCTTAGCCATAGATAAAAGAGGGATGGGAGATGCCCACTCCCCCTGTTACTACCAACGTAGTAGATTATGTGCTGGGGCTCAGAAAACGGATGGTACTTCTGATGGGCTTGGCTAGTGATAAATTGAAGGCAGGACAAGCGCTGGTGAAACATTGGTACGACCATAAAGCTTCCCTCATCAACTTTACACCTGGTCAGCAAGTCCTGATCATGAATCCCATAAGGCCTAGAGCTTTACAGGACAAATGGTCAGGCCCTTACACAGTGGTGGAGCCCCTGGGTGAGGGTAACTATTTAGTGGACCTTGGAAGGCCAGGACAGGCTCCAAAAGTGTTCCACGTAAATATGCTGAAGGCTTTCGTCCCAAGAGTCGAAATCGCAGCACTGCTACTGGCTTCAGATGTTGAGGAAGAGGAGTCTGAACATCTCCCCGACCTGTTCCAAAGCGGTCCTTCAGATAGCTCCTTTGAGGGTGTCCGAGTGGCCCCTCACCTGACTTCTGATCAACAGGCGGAAGTGAAAAGTTTGCTTAGGTCACCTGGTTTGACACCTTGGTGCAAACATAACATAGACACAGGAGACAGTGTACCTACCAAAAGTAGGGGATGCAGGATGTCAGACAAAGTACGGTATTACATTAAATACGAGGTCAACAAGATGTTAGACCTTGGGGTGATGTCATGATGCCTACCCCCAGGCATCCGGACCAAGCCCATCAGCCCCGGAAGCAGGCATCTAGACATTTAGTAAAACCTCAGCAGCCCCGGCTAGGGGCTATCTGGGTTCAGTCCTGGCACCTTAGGCGCCAGGCTCATAGTAGGAATCAGTCCTGGAGCCTAAGGCGCCAGGCTCATAATCATTACTTACCTCAGGCAGACCATGCTGCAAATGACTCCAATCCAACATGAAGCCTGAAAGGGACTATTTTTCTACAGGGACTATTTTTTACTCGGGTGTGGTTCTAGGGACTTCTTACCTGGGACTACTTTTGAGGCTATTTAAACCACACCCGACCAGCAACACACGCTTCGCGTTATTCTGCATCCAGCAGCGTAACACTCACCGTGCCTGCAGCCTGCATCCAGTCTTCTGCCACGCCTGCCTCGAATCCGGAGCTTCTAAAACAAAGAGGAAAGTAAGGGACAAGGTTTGAAAACAAACTTATTTCTATTCCACACCTGATTCTGGATCCATCTTGTCTCCGGACCTGTAAAGAACATCATTTCTGCACGCACCACACCTCCAGCTGCAGCGCTGCGCCATACTCACCAGTCTTCACAGCATCCTTCGGGTCGGCGCTGCCTCCATCATTTCTTCGTCGAACTTCGGCACCTAGGAGACAAAAGAAAACCACAAGTTGAGCCGAGGGAACCAACAAATATAATTCTTACCACCATAGACTTACCTGATTTACCACCAGAGGCATCCTTTTGTGACTCTCCATATTTTCACGTGCAGCATCTGTAAAGAGAGACAAAACAACACGTTTTCCTCGTGCAACATTTACCGGACAGCGCCGGGTAATACAGACTCTTACCTGAGCGCCACCAGCAGCCACAAGAGCATCTTTTCACGAGCCGGCTGCAAGACAAAAAAGGAAGGGGGGAACAAGAGTGAACATCAGACATATTGAACTGTATGAACTTAATACTTACTGGTCCTCACCAGGAACCTCAGAATCAATACTCTCCGGAACTCGCCTGAGCCTTGAAACCAGTGAAGTAACTGGAATCGACGCGCCTCTGCAAATCCACGCAGGATGGAGAGCTCATCTTTCAAGAATATAAGGAGAATATTTCTACGGGTTAAGCAGACAAGATTAGGAGGGCAGATCCAGTCAGTCATTGCTGCACTACGCATCACGTGGGTGGAGACCGCAGCTGTCTGGGTCCGACTGACGCCCCTGTAGGAGCCAGGTGAGCGTAACAGAACGCAAAGGCTATCTACAAATCCCCACCCGGGCGTTATGGAAACCTCAGAAACCGACCAACTAGCCCTGTTGTTAGGGGAATTTAGGGCAGAAGTGCACTCCACGCGCCAAGAGACTAATGCCCTCAGGAGAGAACTGATTGTGTCAAAGGAGCGCACTGATGATCTTGCTAGACAATTACTGCAAAACCAAGCTGGGCAAACACCATTACCTGGACTCGGGGGGAATCCAACTCCTGTTTCATTGAGCAATCCTGTGCAAGTGGTTCTACCAGGGAGCATTCCTTTAGCTCCACCCGAACGTTTTGCTGGGGAACCAAAAAAGTTCGCCGTGTTTATGAACCAATGCCGCTTGCATTTTTTATGCAGACCTGGAGCTTTTCCGAATGACCAAACCAAAGTAGCCTTTGTACTATCATATCTTAGTGGCAGCGCAGCGGATCGGTCAATTCCATTAGTTAACCAGGATGACCCTCTTCTTCGGGATTTTCAAGGTTTTCAATTGAGCATGGAAAGACTATTTGCCAGACATTCACAGGGACAGGCCCTGGATAACAAACTTTTATCATTATGACAAGGTAACCAGGATCTACGAACCTATATCGCCACTTTCAATAGGTTAGTGGTGGAAACCAGATGGCCAGAGGTAAAACGAATTACATTATTTCATCGTGGACTTCGGGGTGAACTCAAAGACATTTTGGCCCAAGTTGTGAACCCACCTCAGGATTGTGCAGAATATATAGACTTAGTGGTCCAGTTAGACCACTGACTTCAGAATAGAAAGGCTGATCGAGCTAAATTCGAGAATCGGGTATTGGTTAAACCCAATGTTACCCTCAAAGGAACAGATGTATCAGAACCGATGCAGATCGGGGGGGTCAAGGAACCCTTAACTCAAAAGGAAAGAGAAAGAAGACGGCAGATGCAATTGTGTCTGTAGTGTGGGGCCTCAGGACATTATCTACGGGATTGCCCTATAAAAACATCTAAAAAAGTAGTCAGAGTTGCTGATAAAAATCAAACAGAGCCTGATTCGGGAAACGACCACGCCCGACAAGCGTAGAGGTCTGCTTGCCGAGCTTGAAGAAGGATACTCAGACCTCGCACTTCATCATACCAATGGTCCTTATAGATCCAAGGCAGCCATCACGTATGCATGCAGTGAGGGCATACGTTGATAGCGGGGCCATAGGAAACTATGCGGACCACAAGTTGGCTTCTAGGATGAATATATTTCTCTGCAAAAAGACCACTTCGGATGTCATCACCACAGTCGATGGAACTGAAATTGCCTATGGGCCTGTAACTCATTCCACCGCAGAGATGACACTATTGGGTCAAGATGGGCATCGAGAGACTATTGTGTTCGATTTAATCAAAGCCCTGCAGTTCCAAATTATACTGTGGATACCTCGTTTGGAAACACATAATCCTTGTATTGATTGGCGAGAGAAGAGAATAACCTTCCCGGATTGTGCACATATTTGTTACCCAAAAAAACCCTTGAACCAAGGCCTGGCCACAGTCGCTACTCCAGTCGTGCAGTTACCTCAGGAATATCAGGAATTCCAGGATGTTTTCCAAAAGGAACAGGCAAACACCCTACCACCTTACAGATCATACGATTGTCAAATCGATCTCATACCCGGTGCACAACCTCCATGTAGTAGGATCTATGCCCTTACGGAACCCGAAAACCTTCACCTACGACAATACTTGGACCAATACCTTGCTAATGGCTTCATTCGTCCATCCAAGTACCCTGCATCTTCAGCTTTGTTCTTCGTGCCTAAAAAGGAAGGTGACCTCAGAACGTGCATAGACTACCGCGCATTAAATCAGATTACGGTTAAGAACCGATAGCCATTGCCTCTGATCCCCGAATTACTAGACCAAGAAAAGGACGCTTGCATCTACACTGAATTAGATCTCTGAGGGGCATATCATCTGGTACGTGTAAAGAAAGGCGACGAATGGAAGACTGCTTTTCGCACTAAGTACGGGTTATTCGAATACCAGGTGATGCCCTTCGGGTTGTGCAATGCTATAGCAGCCTTCCAGTATTTTATGAACGATGTCCTTCGTGAACTCATTGACGTCTGTGTTGTTGTATACATAGACGATATTCTAGTGTACTCCTCTTCAGAATCAGACCATGTGAAGCACGTTCGTGCAGTCCTTGAGAAACTATGTCAGCACAAGTTATATGCAAAATTGGAAAAATGCGTTTTTCATGCTACGGAAGTTGAACTCGTTGGATTTATCCTGGACTCCGAAAGGAGTCCGAATGGACTCTCGAAAGGTGGACGCAATCCTCAAGTGGCCATCACCCAGTTCAGTTAAAGGGGTACAAAGCACGCTCGGATTTGCTAATTTCTACCGCAGATTCATTCCGGATTTCTCACATGTTGTACACCCTATCACAGCACTTTTGCGAAAAAACAAATGCTTCTTGTGGACCGAAGAAGCTGAAAAGGCCTTCCAAGAGCTGAAAGCAAAATTCACGTCTGCACCTGTCTTAAAGTATCCACGCCCGAACTTCCATACATAGTTGAAACTGATGCATCCAGTTTAGCCAAGGGAGCTGTCCTGTCCCAGAAGGATCCTGAAACCGGTCAACTTCACCAAGTAGCATTTTGGTCCAGAAAGTTCTCGGCACCCGAGTTTAACTATGCGGTTACCGATAAAGAATTATTAGCCATCAAATCTGCCTTCAAGGCTTGGCGGCATTATCGTCTCGGTGCCAGGCATACCATTACGGTAATCACCGATCACCGGAACTTGCAGTATTTAAAAACAGCCAAGGCCCAATCGTCGCATCAACTTCGATGGGCATTGTTCTTTGGCGAGTTTGATTTCGTGATCACTTATCGACCAGGTTGTAAAAATGGCAAGGCAGATGCCTTATCCCGAATAGGGATGGGAGAAGCATATGCGAACCGGGAACCGGTGCCTATACTTTCAGAACAAAGAATTCTTGTCATAACCACTCTACAGACACTAGAGGATATTCAAGTAAAGATCCAACAACTCTTCGATCCAACAGTCCTGCAGGACTGAGTGAAGAAAGGCCGGACTACTCAGTCATCAATGATCTACCTTATTATCAAGGGCGACTATTTCTACCACACAAGGAACTACAAGAACTAGTCATGTCCAATTATCATGACACCCTGATAGAAGGTATCGCAAAAACTGAAGCTAAAATTAAGAGACAATTCTGGTGGCCCACCTGGCGAAAAGACGTAAAGTCATTTGTAATGTCTTGTGGCATTTGCGCCCAAAACAAAAGTCAGAAGAAAAAACCAGCTGGCCTCTTACAACCTTTGGCTATTCCACCTACACCATGGCACACCTTATCGTTAGACTTTATTACAGATCTTCCTCCATGTAATAGATTTAACGCCATTCTAGTTATTGTGGATCTTTTTTCCAAGATGGCCCACTTTATTCCTCTAAAGGGATTACCTTCTGCTTCAATTCTGGCCAAGGAGTTCCTCGAAAACATTGTTCGAATACACGGATTTCCTTCCGACCGAGGTAGTCAATTCATTTCACATTTTTGGAAGCAATGTTGTCAACTGGCGCAAATCGACGTGAGGTTATCAACCAGTCACCATCCATAGACCGATGGTCAGACGGAGAGGACCAACCAGACCCTTGAACAGTACCTACGTTGCATGCTACACCAGACCGGAAGTAATTGGAAAGATATTTTATGGATTTCCGAGTATGCATACAATAACTCTGTACATTCAGGAACCGGACAACGCCCCTTTTATACCATATATGGACATCACCCTCGAACCTCAGAACTAGATTCGCCTCAGCATTTAGAAATGCCTGCAGTTAGTCATTTGCATTCTACTATTACAGAAGCCTTTAAAGAGGCAACAAAACATTTGAAACAAGCAAAAGAGAAATATAAGAAAAATGCTGATCAACATAGAAGTGAAACTCCACAATACCAGATTGGGTATCAAGTTTGGCTGGCTACAAAACACATACCTCTGAAGGGAACTCGGACTTTTAACCTTAGATATTTGGGACCTTACACTATTAAGGCCATTATCAACCCGGTAGCCGTCAAATTGGAATCACCCTCTAATATGCGCATTCATCCTGTCTTTCATGTTTGACTTTTAAAACCAGTTCAACCAGGAACAAGATTAACCAAACCACCCGACCCCATCTTGATAGATGGAGAACCTGAATTCGAGGTAAAAAATATCCTGGACTCCAAGATGGTTAAATCAAAACTTTTTTATTTAATCAATTGGAAGGGCTACGGACCACAAGAAAGGTCATGGGAACCTAGTGACCACGTCCATGCACCTCGGTTAGTGAAAATATTCCATCAGAACTTCCCAGACAAACCAGGGCCCAGGGGAAGAACAACTTTAGGAGGGGCTTTGGGGGGGAGTGCTGTCATGATGCCTACCCCCAAGCATCCGGACCAAGCCCATCAGCCCCGGGAGCAGGCATCTAGACATTTAGTAAAACCTCAGCAGCCCCGACTAGGGGCTATCTGGGTTCAGTCCTGGCGCCTTAGGCGCCAGGCTCATAGTAGGAATCAGTCCTGGCGCCTAGGGCGCCAGGCTCATAGTCATTACTTACCTCAGGCAGACCATGCTGCAAATGACTCCAATCCAACATGAAGCCTGAAAGGGACTATTTTTCTACAGGGACTATTTTTTACTCAGGTGTGGTTCTAGGGACTTCTTACCTGGGATTACTTTTGAGGCTATTTAAACCACACCCGACCAGCAACACACGCTTTGCGTTATTCTGCATCCAGCAGCGTAACACTCACCATGCCTGCAGCCTGCATCCAGTCTTCTGCCACGCCTGCCTCGAATCCGGAGCTTCTAAAACAAAGAGGAAGGTAAGGGACAAGGTTTGAAAACAAACTTATTTCTATTCCACACCTGATTCTGGATCCATCTTGTCTCCGGACCTGTAAAGAACATCATTTCTGCACGCACCACACCTCCAGCTGCAGCGCTGCGCCATACTCACCAGTCTTCACAGCATCCTTCGGGTCGGCGCTGCCTCCATCATTTCTTCGTCGAACTTCGGCACCTAGGAGACAAAAGAAAACCACAAGGTGAGCCGAGGGAACCAACAAATATAATTCTTACCACCATAGACTTACCTGATTAACCACCGGAGGTATCCTTTTGTGACTCTCCATATTTTCACGTGCCGCATCTGTAAAGAGAGACAAAACAACACGTTTTCCTCGTGCAACATTTACCAGACAGCGCCAGGTAATACAGACTCTTACCTGAGCGCCACCAGCTGCCACAAGAGCATCTTTTCACGAGCCAGCTGCAAGACAAGAAAGGAAGGGGGGAACAAGAGTGAACATCAGACATATTGAACTGTATGAACTTAATACTTACTGGTCCTCACCAGGAACCTCAGAGTCAATACTCTCCGGAACTCGCCCGAGCCTTCAAACCAGTGAAGTAACTGGAATCGACGCGGCCCTGCAAATCCACGCAGGATGGAGAGCTCATCTTTCAAGAATATAAGGAGAATATTTCTACGGGTTAAGCAGACAAGATTAGGAGGGCAGATCCAGTCAGTCATCGCTGCACTACGCATCACGTGGGTGGAGACCGCGGTTTATGGTCATAATACCGAATTTAAAAATCTCGAAAAAATAAATCTCGAAACAAAAAGGCCGAAAAAAAGGTCTAATTTTTTTTATGATGTTTTTTATTCGAAATGGGGGGGTTCCCCCCCCCAACTCCCCTTTTTCAACCTTATTGTTATTCGAGATTATTTTTTTGAGATTTTGACTGACCACCGGAGACCGCAGCTGTCCGGGTCCGACCGATGCCCCTGTGGGAGCCAGGTGAGCGTGACAGGTACTTGAACCCTCTAGTAGTCCTTGGTCCAGCCCTGTGGTTTTGGTTCCAAAAGCAGGTACTTCTGAATTGATGTTCTGCGTGGATTACAGGGCTCTGAATGCTGTCACAAAGACAGATGCACACCCCTTGCCTCGAACAGATGAGCTGGTGGATACCTTGGGTGCCTCCAAGTACCTCAGCACATTTGACCTCACTGCGGGCTATTGGCAAATAGCCTTAGCAGAACATGCCAAGGAGAAGACAACATTTTCCACTCCAGACGGTCTTTACCAATTCAGGGTAATGCCGTTCAGATTGAAGAATGTGTTGTAATGTGCTTCCTAGCTGAGTGGGTGACATCACTGCTTAATGGAATGTAGTGATGTCAGTGTGAGTGGAGTGTTAGTGTGTGAGGGTTCTATGCTTGGCAGTTGGAGTTATGCTGACTTGGAAAGGACATGCCAATGTTTTGTTCCTGGGATTGAACTACAATAAATCTACTTAATAACTTACCTGCTGGCTCGGGTGTTCATCAGCTTCCAAGTTATTACACTGGCGACGAGGATGGGATCCTGTCGTGGAGGGGGCAGACCAGATCCAGGAAACATTGCCCTCCATATAATTCATGTCCTTGAGGAAGTTCAGCAAGTAGGGGCCCACAGTTTTTGACTAGGCTGATTAACCTTCTTCAGCAGGCCGGGCGGTGCTGAATTGAGGACCTAGTCGGCACACGGTCCGGTGTGCAGTGCTAACAGCAACAGCTGTTCCATTGTGGGCCGCTTGTCCCAGTTACCGGGTGGTGCTGTGGACGGTATTTTATCGGCACACAGTCGGTGTGCGGTACCTGGGGAGCTTCTGCCATCAGGACCTAGCTGGCCGGGTGGAGCTTGTGCTGGCATATCCCCAGCTGGTGTTTGGAAACTGTACGGCACACGTGTCGGTGTGCGGAGAACTCCGGAGGCTTCCAGTGCACAAATCGGTGTGCGGCGCTGTCGTGGGCACCTGTGTGTACTTTCCAGTTGGTTGGTTGGCCGGGCGGTGCACCGCCGTGGGCGGGCCCTGTTCCGGAGCGGGACCGGATGCCGAAGTAACGCGGCCGGTGGCAAGACAGGAGTGAGCTCTGGTCGCGTGAGCTCTGGTCGCGGTGCGTGGGGAGAACACTCTATGCAAACGCGTCGTCTTCATAGCCCAGCTGGTTGCCGGCATATCAGAGGATGTTGTCCGTGTCATGTGTGCAATGAGAGAGTGTCCGGGTGGAGCTGCTCCATTTTTGTGGGTTACACAGGTCCCGCGTCCATTCCTGAGCGGAGGAGATGTTGCTCGGGCGGCGAACCAAGTGGAATGATGACGTCGCCTTCATTTGAACGTGCGTTCCAGCACGGGGAGCTAGAACGCGTAGATATGGTTGCCTGGAGCACTTTATGCTCCCAACGTGTGACGTGGCTACGAAGTCTGCGTGCGTTCCAACGTGGGCGGCTGGAACGCGAGGAAGCGCTCGTAGGCGTTGAATGTACGAGGCCGGGGAAAATCTGTTCGTTACGCTTGGTGTTGCCGGAAGACATGGGCATCGGTGGAGAGAAGTCAAGGAGGTGGATTCCGGAGTTTCCATGTTCGTCAGTGAGGCTGATTTGGACGAATTGGATTCATGCAGGTGTCAGGGCAGGTACTGAGGGGAGAGTCCCTGTCCCCTGCAATGTGTCTGTTGTACTGCGCAGGCTGGGAAGCAGTCGAGATTTGGTTCACTGCAGTCCGCAGCGAGGAGGTGAACGTTTCCGTTTTTGAGAACATTATTGCTACTGAGGTTGACATTTTGTGTGCCGGCTGTGTTGGGTGTTGTGAGTGTGCGTATTATGGGCCCGTGTGAGTGAATAGTGCGCGCGCTTAGAGTTGTGTATGGATGATTGTTTAGGTTGAGTAAAGAAATTGAAATTTTGTGTGCTATTGAGTTGTTGAGTGTGTTCCTGCATTATATTGCGGTAAATTGCATATGTTGTCACTCATCCAATGATTCTTTGCAGGTGGAACTGTTCAATACTTAAAAATGTTTTCTTGCAGGTTGGATTTCCATTATTGGTGGTACGGACTCGTGGGTGGGGGCACTTGCGGGTTGAATTGCTGCTTCTTTTTAAACAGCATTGTTTGTCATGTGCTGTGAGTATTTTTTTTAGCACTTACAGTTATCTTTTACCAATAATCAACTGAAATGATGCATTTTACACTGTATTTAAACATGTGTGCAATGTTTTGCGTGTATGCCAACCATCCTATTTTTGGGGTTTACATATGGTGCGTGAGGTGAACATTGCGGTGTGCAGGAGTGGGAGTGGTTGGTTATTGAGGCGTTCTGCTGTGATACAGTAGGTGAGGCTGGACCTGGGGTCCATGGTGAGTGGTGAGTGGTGAGCTGCTGCGATGGTGCAGTTTGACTGGACCAATGGTCCATGATGGGAAGTGTGCTGCGTTTGCGTTCGCAGGAGGCTGGACCTGGGGTCCATGGTATAGGGTAGGTGTGCTGTGGCTGGCAGTAGGCTGGACCTGGGGTCCAAGGTTTGTAGTAGGTGTGCAGCTGGTGGCAGTAGGCTGGGCCTGGGGTCCACGGTATGGAGTGGTGTGCTGCGGGTGGCAGTAAGCTGGACCAGGGGTCCGTGGTGGTTAGTGTGTGTTTGGTACGTGTCGGGTTCAGGTGGTTGGTCCTGGCTGTGTTCCGCATTCTTGCGGGTTGGTTCTCTATGGTTCAGGGTTTGGTGGTGTTGTGGTACCCTTAGGGGTGCTGTGGTGAACTGTTTCGTTTGTTGTGCTTGTTGTTGCTCTGTTGAGCTGTGTGGGGTGTGCCCAGGGGTGGCAGCCCTGGTGTCCTAGGGGGCAGACTAGGACGGGAGGATGTTTGTGCACTGAGGGTTGAGGAGTGTTAGGTAGTTATCTGTTGTGGACGCTGGGTCGTGGCAGGACCTAGGTTCGAAGGGGCAGCTTGGAACAGGTGGAGGTGCGTAATTTTTATTTTGTTCCTCGAAGGTTGTCCAGTTCTGTGTTTGGAAGGAGCGAGCCCTTTGTAGACTGCGTTGGGTTCCTCTCTGTTTTGTTATAAAGGGAGTGGAAGTGGTGTAGACTTGAGCGTAGGACTTTGTATAAGGGTTTTGGTAGACACTTATGTGTCAAGTTGTCCAACGTGTTGGCACAGTGTTAGTATTCTGGGGGTGCCATGTAGATTTTATTGGGTTTTTACTCCTTCGGTGGAGCCTTTCCTGTTTACTTGATCTTCCTTGGAGTGTCAGGGTTTTGGTGTTCTCTGGGGGCAGTTTCTTGTCGCCAGTGGTGTTACTAGTTGGTGCATTACGTGCTGGCCACACGTACATGTAGGGGTTTTTGTCTGGTGATGGTTTTGGTGTGATCATTCCCTGTTTCCAACAAAGTAAAGGAGGGAGAAGTGTTGTAATGTGCTTCCTAGCTGAGTGGGTGGCATCACTGCTTAATGGAATGTAGTGATGTCAGTGTGAGTGGAGTGTTAGTGTGTGAGGGTTCTATGCTTGGCAGTTGGAGTTATGCTGACTTGGAAAGGACATGCCAATGTTTTGTTCCTGGGATTGAACTACAATAAATCTACTTAATAACTTACCTGCTGGCTCGGGTGTTCATCAGCTTCCAAGTTATTACATGGTATAGATTCGGTGTGTAAATCCACCTGGTGATAGGCAGAAGACAAATCTAAGGTGGAGAAACAAGATGCCCCTCCTACAAGTGAAAGCATTTCGTGTATATTCGGTAAGGGATGCCTGTCTATCCAGATGCTTGAATTTAAATCTCTTAGATCAACGCACATCCTCATACCACCATCGGATTTACGCGCCAATACAACCGGGGCTAACCACTCTGAAGATTCTACCTCCTCTATTACCCCAGCTTCCATCAGCTTTTTAAGTTCTGTCTGGAGACTTTCACGTGCCATGATGGGTACACGCCTAACTCTGTGCACAACAGGAACAGCACTCCTCTTGAGCACGATCTTGTGTGAGAAACCCCGCAACTTGCCCAGGACAGAGGAGAAAACTGACGGAAACCTCTCTTGGAGAGTATCGGCCGTCAACGCGCTCCCTTCACTCAAACCACCTTCTCTTCCCTTGCTCACACACAAAACAGGGACAGCTTTGCCAGGGCGAACCTCCATCTCCAGGGCAGCCTGCTCATCCCACCCAATAACTGGATCACCCTTACAAGCTATATACAGCTTTCCTCTGGTTTTCCGGCCATGAAACTCAATATCAACCCACTCATATCCCAATACTTTAATCGGAACACGGCCATACGCACAAGGATTAATATCAGACGGATTCAAACTTGACACCTCCTTATGGAACTTAGATTCATACATCTCAGGGGAAATCATAGTGTAAGGAGAACCCGTGTCAACCAACACACTGAGGGGAACTCCATTCACATTAAGGGTGGCCCACGCACTTTTTCTCGACGGTCCCACACTCAACAGCGCACCTTCTTTTGGAAGCACATCTGCCATAACAGAGGGACTAACATATCCTACAACCGTTACATTACTATCATCTTCTCCAGGGTCCACCATCCGCACTACTTCCTTCTGTGGAATAGCCTTACACATCCGGGCAAAATGTCCTCTTCCCTTGCATTTTCTGCACACAACGGCAGAAGCAAGACACTCCCTAGCTCCAGCAACATGACCCCTCCAACCACATTTCTTGCAGAAATCTCTGCTATTCGGCGTCACTCTTTGATCCTTGTCCCTGGCCCGATTTTCTTCATTCTTGCGTGGCTGAATCATGTGTACAATTTCCGCCTTTTCCGTCACTTCCTTGACGCTCTTCCTTGACTCCTCCAGGGCGCGAACTATTTCTATCACTTTCTCCAACGGAGGATCCTTCTCTGTCCATAATCTCTCCCTAACTTTTGAGTCACTAGTCCTCATCATGATCTGGTCACGAATGTATTCTTCTGCCATGCCCGTGAACTTACTCGTAGAAATGAGAGTGCGCAGTGCCGTCACATACGAATCAATGTTCTCGCCAGGACCTTGTGCCCTTGAAAAGAAATGATACCTCTCAAGCACAATGTTAGCTCTTTTGCCAAAGCGTGTCTCAAGCTTCTTAAGAGCAGTCTCAAATGCCAAAATCACTGCCCCCCCCTTCTCCATCTCCTTCGCCTGAAGACACAGCCAAAACATCCTGGCCAGGAAGGTGCCTGAACACCCTCAAACCCTCCGTACCAAGGCAATTGAGTAGAGTCGCTTCCTTGTCATCATCAGACATTCTGGAACCACCTGACGCTCTCAGGTATACCTTGAAAGTGTCCACCCAAAGCTCCCATGCAATGGGGGGCTCCCCCGGATTGGGGAGGAAGGCTGGGGAAGGGCGAGCATTGCTGTGCTGCATGGTCACTGGAACCGACATAGCCACTGACAGAGGTCAATGGAATGAAACAGGTGAAAATCTCTGCGCACTTCCTTGAATAATAATGTGCGATAACGTACACCTTGTCCTACACGGCAGATTAGTAAGATGAATTACTCCACACCAAACCCCTTAGGCAGAAAATACGTAGAATGGGTTACACAATATGATCAAACAGGCAGGTACTAGTCACTTCCCTCCTCTTTGACAATTGTGGTGAACAGAAATTTGTAGTTCCTTTAACGGCCGCACACAAGGAGTTAATCTTCCTCTCCTTGCAGTTCAATCAGTGCAGACACACCCACCAATGAATAGGAAGCCTCCGGCTCCCTTCCTCATGTAGTGGGCGGAGCCGCACCGTTGCGACTTCCGTGGACTCTCAGCGCCTTCCTGGCTATGAAGAGCGCAGGGCTGTGCCCCCTCCCAGGGTCCACCTCTCACCTGCACTAGTCCTCACTCCCTTTTCACTGCACAGCGTAAGCCGCACCCTCCCTCAAGCCGCGCTCGACCTCCTCTGGGAGCGCGGCTCGGCAGGATCCTCTGCGTAGGGACAGCGGCCGCTCAGCCGCATGCACGGCTGCACTCCCTGCCGTGTGCCGCGCTCGACCTCCTCCGGGAGCGCGGCTCGTCCGGTAGTAGAAAGCAAAGGTAGCGCTGGCCCAGCTGATGCCAATCACGCCGGGGGCTGCGCTCGACCACGTCCGGGAGCGCAGCCCGGAAAACAGCTGAGGCACCTGATGATGTATACGGCTTGGCAAGGCGCGTGGGTCAGGCTTGAAGATCCTCGTCTGCCACTTTCCAGAGGCTTGTGAATCATGTGTTGAATGGATTGGATGAATTCTGTCTTGCATATCTGGATGATATAGCAGTTTTCAGCGCCACCTGGGAAGACCATGTGAAACACTTCGGGATTGTGCTACAGGCTCTTCAGAAAGCACACTTGACCATAAAGGCTAGTAAATGCCAGATTGGACAAGGCTCAGTGGTTTACCTTGGACATGAAGTAGGTGGAAGGAGGATACAGTCTCTTCCCAGTAAAGTACAAGCAGTACAAGACTAGCCTACCCCCACTACACAGACCCAAGTGAGAGCCTTCTGAGGACTCACGGGGTATTACCGCAACTTCATGGCAGACTATGGCACCATAGCCGCCCCTCTGACTGCCCTCACCACTCCGAAGAAACCCAAGAAGGTAACTTGGACCGACGAGTGTGAGAAGGCCTTCAATGCCTTAAAAGACTCCTTGTGCCAGGCCCCTGTCCTCAGGGCCCCTGATTATCGACACCTTTTATTGTGCAGACAGATGCCTCTGACACTGGGATAGGAGCTGTACTATCGCAATTAGAGGAGAAGGGTAAGGAACACCCTATTGGTTTCATAAGTCGCCAGCTTAAGGACAGAGAGCTCAGATGGTCCACAGTGGAGAAAGAATGTTTCTCTGTTGTGTGGGTCCTACGGAAAGCTGAGGCCCTACCTCTATGGGACCCACTTCACTGTGCAAACTGACCATAAGCCCTTAAAGTGGCTAATGAACATGAAGGGAGAGAATCCAAAGTTGCTTAGGTGGTCCATAAGTCTACAAGGCTTTGACTTCACTATTGAGCATAGGCCAGGTGTCCAACATAGCAATGCTGATGGGTTGTCCAGAATGTTTAACCGACCTGAACAAGAGACTCATCCAGGGGTGGATTAGTTCCCCCTGTCCATAGTCTGGGAGGGGCGAGTGTTAGGAAAGATTTCTTAATTATAGGTCATTTTCCTTCCATGTGTCAACCCCTAAACTTTTTGCTGTTGTTTTTCACCATGATCTAGACTTTGCCAGAGAAGTGCAGCCTTCTGCCGCACTCCTCTGTGCTTTCGCTCCATTCTTACGGGGAAACTGACATGCCCTTAAAACAGTCAGTACCGGGAAACGTTGTTTTCCGTAGTTCTTTTATCATGTTGCAGCTTTCGCGCAACATGACACAAGAGGGCACTGTAAGCTAAGTTACTGCTCTCTTGGGTCTCTAGTCACTCTACAGGCCCTAGACACTCTCTTGGGATTGTTAACGAACGGTGCAAGTGAATCACGGACGGGACTGGTGGTAGCAATCGTTTCTTTGTGTTTTGAGCTCCTTTTGGCTGTTTTAGCGCGTTTCTTGCGCTTAGCCCAAAATGGTGTCCTGGCTTCCAAGATGGCCAGACCACGAGGCTGTTTGTCCTGCCCGCTGACCGTCTTGCCCCCTTCACCTTCCCCAGGTCGAGCCGACCCGGGGCCTTCCTTATTTGGGCATGTACTTTCCCGCGAAACACAGATGCTTTTGCGGGCTTCTACAGGCCTTGTGTGTGCCTCCAGGATGTGGGCTGGGATGTCTGGTCCCAATACACATCCTGGGAGCCAGAGAGTCTATTGTGTCCTGAATGCCTGGGACCACCGTGGTCCGTGATAGGTCCACGTATGGTGTGAGTGTTTTGTGAGCAGATCTCCCATTGGGTCCTCTCCATTTTGGCGCGAAGGGAACTCTGGATAAGAGGAGGCTCGAAACACCACTACCATGTCGATCTCCTGAGTTCTCAAGAATGACGGATACAGGAGCCAAGTATCCTGCAACTAAGAGGCTGAACCGAGGAATCGCTGGTGACCCACTGAAGGACTGCTCCTCTGAACTGCTGTCGCCCTGTGAAACCATTCTGCCTCTGATCGAACGAGAAGGCCTGTACTGGTACTTCGACCCTTAGGAATAGTGGGAACAACTATTCTCGGCATCTTCATCATCTCCTGCACGTAAGCCTTCGGAAGCGTCCCTGGGCCATCCAGCTGACTGACCAGCCTACACAGGAGTATTGCTCTGTTACCGCTGTCAGGTTGTGTTGTATTCCAAGTCCTTAGCACTCTCACACGATTCGTACACTTGGCATTCCCAGGTCCGAAGTGAGAAGTGTACATTGGGCTGAAATACACACAGCCGCTGCGTTGCCCTGCTGTGGTAACAATCTGTGTGGGTTCACTGCGTTTGGGACATCCTCAACTCTAACTTCTGCTGCCGCAGACTCTACATGACGCCAAGACGTCCCCTGCTCGCATCTGAACCTGCCAGCACTGAAACTGACGCGGAGAAGCCTGGGTCTGCCTGCATCGGGGACCAGTGAGTAGCAACGCTAGGAACTGGTCGCCCTCCTGCAGTAGCCCGTAGCTTTTCCTCGCTGTGTTAAAGAGCACACCTTTTTCGCACTCGCACTCTGCTTCTGCCCGCAAGTGGAGGCCGCGCTTGAGTAGCAGAGATCTGTTCTCCCTCCTTTGTTCACCACTCTGAACTGCCTGACTTCCTCGAAGAGACTCCCCTTGGCCCATCAGCACCAGCGTGTGCAGGTACTTTTGAGCACAAGGCTCCACTCTTCCAGTTAGGTGGCCTCTGAAGGCGAACTGGGTCTAAATGATTACTTGCACTGCCTGTTTTCCTGCCCATCTAGGTGGTCTGCATATTTCGTGCTTCTAACTCTTTAGACCCTTCGGTAATTGCATATATACTGTATTTGATTGTGATGTATTGGTTTACTTGAGTTTTATCGTGATTCTTTACTATGGTCAATATTACAAAGGCCTTGTAATAAATGTGTCTACATTTTTAATATAACACCTGCTTGCAGTAATTTGTAAGTGTCCTTGCTTTGTGTGCTCATTGCGGGCTTTCAGTCACCCTCACCCCTCTTGAGACCTAGTCTTGACCACCGCGATCGCTACCTTGATTGGTCTGGCTTGTCCAGAGGTTACCCTGTTGCAAGAAACTAGGCTGGCCTTCTGAACCTCTACCCCTCCAGGACAGAGTTCAGAAATCCATCTTAACAGGAGCGTGTGAAGTTCGCTACCCTATATGGTGTGTAATAAAGTCTGTTGCGTAATTTATATTGCATACAGCGGAATCTAGCGCTTAGGGAAACTTTACGCGTATGTGCACACATTTTGCCCCACATGCTATCCGTGATTTCCATCTCCAGCTCTCTGGCCCGAGCTTCCCGTGGTTTGAGGGACGTGTTCTCTCGTTTTGTTAGTTGCATTTTATACAAGGAGGACACTATGCCCCTGCCGCCAGTGGAGTTTGCTATGTATTGGAGTTCGGGCGAGTCTGGGGGCTCGTTTGGGTAGGACGGCCATATTGTGCAAACCGCCGCTCTAAGCCTAAAGTATTGTAGTAGCTCAAGCGCAGAGTTGGAATGCTCGGGCCGCCATGTTTGGGGGGTGATGAATTCACCATCTGGGAATAGGTCTGTTAGTGCAGGATATCCCAAGGCCTCCCAGCGTTGGATAAACTGATGATCGTGTGTGGGGGAGAATCCTGGGAACTGTCGCAAGGGAAGCCATTTATAGTATGGGCGATGGCCTTGTGTCGGATTCAAGATCGTATTGCATGCTCTAATTGTGGTGGCCACAGGGTCTGCAGGGGCGTCTGTCTGGAACGTATGATGTAGTAGCAGAGTCATCATGTTAGTCCCGTCCCCCGCCAGTCTCTCCAATTTGACATGTGGAGGTGGGTTTAGGTGTGCATACCAGTGTGTGGCATGTTGGGCCTGTGCAGCAACCCAGTACAGGGTTAGATCAGGTGCTGAGAAACCCCCTTTCTCATTGTAAGGGGTCATATGTAGCCACTTTTTGCGGACTGCCCCGGAATGTCAGAGGAATTGGACGAACATTGCGTGGATTCTCCTAAAATATTGCTTCCCGGGCCACACTGGAACATTAGCAAAGATGTATAGGAGCTTAGGGACCGCAATCATTTTGACTAGTGACAGCTTCCCTGCCATGGACAGAGGGAGGTTGTGCCATTTGAGCATCTTGGATTCAGTATGCTGTGCCGTTGTATCGTAATTATTTGCCAGTAAGGAGGTTTTGGTTAGTAAAACTTGTACCCCTAAGTACTTGATACCTCCTGGGGACCAACGCAGGGGTAATTCACACGTAGGTTGTTGGGTTTGCCGCAGAGAGAGGGAATATCTCGGATTTAGAGTAGTTAATGGTAAAGCCAGAGAACGTTCCTATTTTGGTTATGTCTCGGATGATCTGGTCAAGATGTGTGGAAGGGTCCCTGACATATAGGAGTACGTCATCAGCGTATAATGAGATAATTTCCGGCGTGTCCTGTAGGCGAATACCTTTGCAGGTATGTCGGTCTCTAATATGGTCTGCCATGGGCTCAATGGCGAGCGCAAGGAGGATGGGGGAGAACGGGCATCCCTGACGGGTGCCCCTGTGTAGCGCAAAAGGGGAGGAGACGATGGAATTGACAAGCACCCTGGCCCTTGGATCAGCGTATAGCAATTTTATGTAGGAAATCATGTTCGGACCTATTGCCATTTTTCCCAGCATGGCCCATAAGTAATTCCAGGAGACCATGTCAAATGCCTTCTAGACGTCTAGTGTGACCGCCACTGCATCCGCCTTCGGGTCAATTCGGGACATTACATTGAATAATCGGCGGATATTAAGTGCAGTAGAGCGGACTGGAACAAATCCACTTTGGTCAGCATGAACCAGATGGGGCATAAATGGGAGGAATCTATTCGCAATTATTTTGGCAAAGATTTTCATGTCCGTGTTAATGAGTGATAGGTGCCTATAAGAACCACATTCATCTTGGGGCTTCCCTGGTTTGGGGAGAACGGTGATTAGGGCTTCTCTCAGAGAGGGGGGAAGGGAGGCTAATCGAAGGGCTTTGGTCCAGACCCCATGCGGTATGTGAGCTAGGATGGCAACGTGCTCATGGTAGAACTCAGATGTGAGCCCATCGTGGCCCAGTGCCTTGTTTTCGGAAGGTCAGAAATCACCTGGACTATCTCCTCAAGAGTGAACAGAGTATCAAGTTGTTCCTTGGGGCTCTGGGAGATGAGGGTCATAGGGATGCGTTCTAGTATGTCGTCTAGATCGTGAGCGCTGTGCTCAGGCTGGGGGCCATAAAGTCTGGCGTAGAAGCCTGCGAAAGTGTCAATTATGGCCTGGTCGGACCAATGTCGCTGGCCCTGCTCATCTAGGATACTGTCTATCCGGGATGCGCCTCCCTCCGCATGTACTAGTTTGGCTAGGGTTCTACCGGGTCTGTCACCCTCGCCGTACCGTCTGGTGGCCACGGGGCGAGCAAAGTAACAAACCTCACTCAGGGCGTGGGATTCAAAATTTCTAGTTCTGTTCTGATTTTAGCCAGGGTAGAAGGGAGATGGGGCAGAAGCATGTTGTTGTTCTAGAGTTTTGAGCTTCGTCTTGGAGCAGTGTAGGGCCTACCTTATGACTTTAAGAACCCCGGCCTCCCTCGAGATGCACATCCCTCTGATGTAAACTTTAAATGCCTCCCAACGGGTCCCTTCGGGTGTGTCTTGTGTGTTGTTGTTGTCGAAAAAAGTGTTTATGTCTGATAGTATCTCGGCTTTGAAGACAATGTCAGATAGCGCCTGCGACTTAAAGCGCCAAGCGGGCCGGGCGGCTAGAGTGTTACCCAGTTGGAAATGTAGCAGCACGGGGGAGTGGTCAGAGAGCGTGCGTGCGAGTATCTTTACGTCTGAAGCCCTACCCACTAGGCACCCCGACAGTAAGAACATGTCTATTCGCGAAGAGCTGTGGTGCACTGTGGAGTAAAGGGTGTAAACTCTGTCTTGGGGATGGAGCGTTCTCCACACATTGTGTATATTCAGAGAGTTCATATGTGTAGGGAGCCGTCTGGCGGCTCGGGACATGACCCTACGGGTCGAGGTTGTCCTGTCCAGGTCATCGTCAAGTATCAGATTCATATCTCCACCCCATATAATGGGAACTTCCACATATCTCATGATGATGGCGGTCACAGCATCTATAAATTCGGGGGAGTCGGTGTTAGGGCCATATGAATTCATGAGTAGACATTCCTCGTTAGCCAGGGTGCAGTGAAGTATTACATATCTGCCGTCCGTGTCGATGTGAGATGCATGGAGTGTGAATTGTACAGATTTGTGGATGAGTGTTAAGACTCCTCTGGATTGAGTGGAGAATTGGGTATTAAATCTGTTCGAGCCCCACGATTGTGCGAGATTGGACGATAGGAGTTTCTGAGCATGTGTCTCCTGCAGCAGGAGCACCTGAATCCCGTGTCTTTGTGCATATGCTGTGATTCTACGGGGCTTTGTAAAATTTGTTAGTCCACGGATATTCCATGTCAAAATTTTAATAGTCATGTTGGCATTTTATGGGACATCTCAACTGTATGAGCAAAAGGATCTGTGTCTACTTACTAAGATGTGTGCAGCCTTGGTATGGTTGCACTTCTCTTTAAACCTGGTCGAACTTTTCTTGCCAATTTTCTTACAACTTTCCCAACCTTCCCCGCCCCCCACCCTCACCGCCCAGAAAAGGTTAGCAGTGTGACAATACCCACCCCCGTTACAACCAACTGCGTGCCATTCCCAATTTGGCCACGGTTGACTTACAGCCTAACAGGGGCTTAAACATAAACACTTCGCCTCAGTAGGCAATGCAGCTGCAGTGGGGGCTATCGCTGCCGTCTGACCCACAGTTGTTAACGAAAAATGATGATAGTACATCATACATATTTTGAACGGCTGTTGAAATTTAGGGTTACAAGAAAAACAAGTATGTTCTTAAGACACAAGAACTGGGCTATTGTTGGCATAGTCTGATGTCTAACCAATAGGCTGAGGTGTCTCAGGTCGGGACCAACGTGTGCCATTATAATCAAGTGTCATAGGAGTACACCCCTTGCTACATATAATGCTCTTGGATAAAGCCATTGCGGCTAAATAGGCCCAGGATAGTACAGGGGAAGGGGGGGAGAGGCCCCGCTCGCCCTCATGGGGGCCAGTCTTCGGAACAGGTATGACCGCTGGAGTCTACAGCAGGGTCATGTAAACTTGGATCTCAGTCGTCGTTCATTGGTTCCTCCCTGTGATCCGCCAGAGGGATTTGCACCTCAATAAATTTTACTGCCTCGTCTGGGACAGTAAAGAAGTAGATCTTGTTGCGGTGGGTGAATTTTAGGCGAGCCGGGAAGAGCATTGCATATTCGATTTTCCTCTCTCTCAGCATCTTTTTGACTCCTTCAAATTGACGCCGTTCCATTTGCACCCCCACGGAAAAGTCCGGGAAAATCCTAATTGTTTGTGAGTCAAGCCTTAATTCCCCCTTCTCCCTGGCCAGGTGGAGTATATGGTCTCTGTCTTTGTAGCTTGACAGTTTTGCAATGATTGGTCTGGAGAAGTCACCAGCAAGCGATGGACTCTTTCCACCGTGAAGAATGGTGACAGTTCTGGATTGCCAAGTAGGTCTTTCAGTAGTTGTTCAACCGCAAGTTCCATGCAACCTTTTAGAGCCGATTCAGGGACCCCCACTATGCAAATATTATTTCTTCGCGACCTCGATTTGAGGTCATCACATTTGGCTTTGACCTGTTTCATGTTGCGGACGAGATCTGCAACTGTGCCCTGTAAGGTGTGAACATTGTTCTAGTTGGCTCCTATTCTTTGCTCTGCCTCTGTGATTTTAACACCATGTTGGTCAAGCTTAGCTCTTAGGGAGGCTACATTTGCGTTTATATCATCCAATTTTTCATGAAAGGCCACAAGATTTTTAGCCATGGATTCCATCATTAAAGTTAGGTCCAGTTGAGGTGGGTCTGGCATGATATCGCCTTCTTCGTGTGCTGTGGATGAGGATGCTTGGTCCGACCGGGGCCGTCTTGGTGAACTTATCCATGGCGCCTACCTTATTCGCACCGCGTGCCCTGCTCGACATTGCAATAGTGGAGCAGACTAACCAGTGGGCGGATTTGGAAGCGAACGTAGCACAGGCGAGCAGTAGTGAGGAAGGCAGCTGGCCAGTAGCTTTGGTGTGTGGGATAACAGTGCCTGGTATTGTCAGTATTGCCCCGACCTGAAGATAGTGGACCGACAGTGGTCAGCGCAGGGTTGGCCTGCAGTGCTGTGAGCGCTATGGTGAAGGGCTGGCCAGGGGAGGCTGTATGAAGTAGGGTCAGCAGGAGCACCGTGACCACCGCAGGCACATTGGGCAGAAAGAGCTGGGGGGAGTTGCGAGGGGCTCCAGGGTAGCCAGTGTTAAATTCAGTTGAATTAGGCTCACAATTCTGGATTCAATGAGCGAGGTGCATGTGGGGCCCCACCAGGGCAAAGAGTCATTACTGTACCCAGTTGCAGGCATTGACAGAGCAGGATCTTAATGCGGCTTATCTTGTTTTCCCCCCCATCTCTCACTGCAGATTTCCAAGTGGAATGGAGGAGCCTGCCCCTCCATAGATGTTATGGTGCTCGCAGCCCGTGAGGGGGGAGGGCCGAAGCGACCCCCGTGTCCAGTGGCCCAGGCCACCCCGATGGCGTCGGGGCCCAGGCGCCGCCGCCACCAGGCGAGCAGAGCGGAGAACGGTAAGCGCCGCCAGGGCCAAAGACCCGGGTCAGAGCGGGGAACACCGCAGACCGCCGCCGTGCCCAGGAAGAACGAGCAGGCAGTGTGGGGGCGGAGGACGGGAGTGATCAGTATCCGCCTCAGAGGTGAAGCCGGGACCACGGGCGCCCGGCGAGGCAGCAGAGGGCCGGCGGCACGCTACCCCACCCCCCCGGGCGCTCACTGTGTCCGCCCACGAACGGCAGGGCTCGCGGCGGTAGATCGGCGGCATCCACGCCAGTGCTTCAAGCTGGCAGCAAGGTCCCTGTCCCACGGCGGCTGCACACCAGGAGGTCCAGCCGCAGATCAGGCCTCCGGCCCAGCGGCGGCGCACTCCGGCCGCCAAGGAGCACCCACCCTCCGAGGAGTAGTTCCCAGCAAGCGCACAGGGCCGGCCAGTGAAGTAGCCCGTATGTCGGCCGCCACCAAGTCTTGGGTGACGGTTTTGGCACTGTATGCGTCTCGTAGCTAGGAGAATCCATTGATGTGGTTCTCAAGGGTAAAGATGAGCGGATTCCACCGTTACTCGCAGGTGAAGCTCTGTGGGTCACGGAGCTCTGTAGCTAGGCAGCCATCTTGTCGGCTGCTCAACAGCGCCCCCCAAGTCCCAGAAGCCTGCTTTTAAGAAGTTTTCCCCCATTCATTCCAGCCTGGCTGTCACTCATACAGCAGGGTGGCTGTCCTTGCCAGACAGTCAGCCGGCCAATCACGCCAGAGTGCATTCATGTCTCCTAGGAGACTAAGCACAGTGAGTTTCAGGAACCTCCCTCACATACTGTCCACCCCAGACACTCAGGCGCCAGAGGAGGGCTCCAGCACTTAAGCCCGCAAAAGGCCAATGAACAAAGGGACCAAACCTGGTTTGGTGAGCAGAGTTGGACACTAGAAGGACCTTTCCTAAAAGAAACGGCGAAAAAAGTCGACCAGAGTCTGTTTTTACAGATAGGTCTTGGGCGCCATATTGGAAAACATGGCTGACCCGATTTGTAGCTACCGGTGTTCGCGGTCGGGAAAAATCATGGTTGTTTTTTTAAAACCACTGCCACCAGCCATTTCAAGAGGGAAAGGGTAACATCTGACTGTTAGATGAGTGTTCAGACTCAGGGGATGCTGGGCAACCCCTCCAGCACTCTATAGAAGATAGTGTGTGCTGGGTCTGTACATTTAAAAAGACTAGTAAAGTCAATTTAACTTTACATGCTCTGGGAGACAGTAGTCAGTCCCAGAGAAGGTATTTAAACCTTGGGGAGTTTAAAAGAAACCCCTGTGCCACTGCACTAAAGGTTCTGTGTGACACACAAGAAAAAGATCATGCCTATGGAGTTGTTTAAAAACTGCAAAACCAAAGAACACAAAAGTAAAACACACATCAAAATGAAAAGTTCAAAGTCCCAAAATATAGCAAAAGAGCTGGAGGGCTCTAAGGTAGAGGGAATTTAGCAGTTGGATGAGAATTCTCCCTAACAGTCTCAGAAACAGGATCTCTGGCAATGGCTTCTGTGCAGGCACCAAATTGCAGGGCACATAGGCAGCAGGCACACTGAGTGGGCTGGCAGCAGCAGATGCCTCGTAGGAGGCCGCTTGGGGCATTGGGGGGCAGGTACATGGCCTTGTGGCCAGGAGCATGGTTTCCGTGTGTTGTCGTGTGTCAGTTTGATGCAGAGTGATTCCGCACATGCAAAAACAACGCGTTAGCGTGGAATTTGAGGAAAGGCCCTTAGCGCGTAAGCGCCTAAGTGACGTGACACGCGCCCTTCGGCATTGGGTTAAATGTCCGCGTAGGACACCAGTTCGCTGTACGTGCTTTTAGTGGGGACTGACGCGTGGAATTCTTCTTCTTGTGGGTTCACACTTGATATCGATATCTTCACTACGGTTACTGTTCATACTTCTTGTTTTGGCGGGGAAGTTTCCTTTGCGCACACCCGCGTATGTTTTTCTTTTTCATTCAAGGCAGATGGTGAGTCGTGCACGATTTTTCCCACTGTGGTTGCCCCTGTGTGTCGCGTACCCCATTTTCGCGGCCAGAGCCTGCATGTTCCACGTGTACGCATTTCTTGTGTTCCTGGGTGCCACAGCGTACTGCGGGATGTTTATTCCACGCACGTGGGCTAGCAAGGGGTTGCATGCATGTTTTTTTTCTTGTTTTTGGGTTGCCTGAGCATTGCGTGACCCGTCATTTTTCCCCAGGGGCCACAGACAGCCACACAAGAGCACAGGGGTAGGTTTACCATCATGTACCTTTCCCCCTTCACCCCAATCGCCCAGGACAATTGTTGCGTGCACCTCCCATTCGCACTAGTCCATCAGTGCCATGGTTGGGAGGCCACCAAGTGGTAAGGGCGGCAAAGCTGGGCGGCCTCCCAGAGGTGGCCGTGGTGGGGCATGTGGCCAGGGTGGCCATGGAGTCCTGGGAGGCCAAGGTGGTCACGGTGGGGGACGGGGGCAGGGTGGTCCACGAGTGCAGGATGTCCAGGCACATGCTGGGACAGCTATGCCCCCCAGGTGGGTCAGGATGATGCAGCTGCTGCGGACATCCCCAGTGCCCATGTCTGACCCGACAGGCAGTGTCATCTGCTGTCACAAGCCCCCAGGTTGTGGAAGCTGCAGATGCAGCTGTGGTTACCCCCACCCAGGCTTGGGGTCAGCCACTGCGGGCTGTATTGGCACAGGCACAGGAAGACTCCCAGGAAGATTTCCGTGTCGGGAAGGCCAAGGCACCTGTGGCTAAGGTTGCTGTGACCAAGCCACGTGTATCTGGGGCAGTGTTGACATCTGCTCTCCTGAGCAGCCAGATGGTGGAAGCTGCAGGGACAGATGCAGCTGACACCACCCCAGCTGTGAGTCAGCCAGGACTGTGCTGGTCATGGTCCTTGGCACAGAGGCAGCCGTGGTGCTGGGTCCTGTCAACAACATCCAGCAGCCAATGCTTCCAGTCAGACCTTCCGTTGCCTTGCCATTGCCTGCTCCCATTGGCCAGTCGACCTGAGCTCCTGCCCCTATTGACCTGAGCGGCAGAAGCCACTCAGTGTCTGCACCACCTACCAAGAGGAGGAAGCGTGTTCCTGCGCTAGAGTCTGGGACCTCAGACACAGCTGAGGCCTCAGGCACGTCAAGGAAGAAGAGTTTCAATGAGGTGGAACTGGACGCACTTGTGGGCTATGTGTCGGGACACAACCGCGAAATGCTAGTGACGGTAGGATGCAACACTACGCCTGCCAAGCGTAAGGCCCACTGGCAGTGCATCGTGGAACGTGTCAGCGCAATGGGATTTGAGAAGTGCACGGCTGATGATTGCTTTAAGCGTTGACATGACCTCCAACGCCGAGCAAAAAACAAGCGGCCTTCTAATTATGCCTCTACTCTGGTGACTGGCAGTGGGCCGCCACCAGAGGACGATGAACTCACTACGCACGAGGAAATCGCTGCAGGGTTCATCGATGAGGGTCAGATCCAAAGAGTAGGTGACATGATGGATTATGATGCAATTTCCGGTGAGTGTTGATGCGTGTGTGTCCAGCCCATGTGTATTTTAATTGGGTGATGTGTTGTGATTGACTGCCAGTTCAGGCTTTGTAGTCTTGACTGCCATGTGTGACCCATGCAATGCTTGACTGATGCGTGCTTGTTGTGATGCAGTCTGCATACAGGCCATGTGCTGCACACGGAACCAATTCTCATCACCACACTTGCACCCTTCTTACATGCCAAACACTTGTCAGTCTCTCTTATCCATATCCTTGCTCCCAGACATGTTTGCGGATAGCCTGTGATGATCTTCCACTGAACACTTGGCCTATGTCGTCACATGACTGATGCCTGTATGTGAGGTCACCCTGCAAGCTGGTCCCCCGCAGGGGCATGCTTCCTTGCCTCTCTGTCCCCCAGCAGCTCACTGTCTCCATGGTCATGGTAATGGTGATTCACAGGTTGGACTACTGCAATGGCTTGTCCCCAAATTCTGTGTATATGCATACTTCCCTCTGCTACTCTGCCAGACCTGTACTGTGTGGTGCATCCTTTGTCCTTGATGGAGGGTGTCTCACTTGGACTGTGCAGATGGCACAGGCTCACAGTGAACATGAGTGTTCATTCATGGACCATGTGCATTCCCAGCAGGCCCCTATGGGTCTGTGTCAAAATACTCATTCTACTCCATCTCCGGTATTTCATCCGTATCATGGTATTTAGTCATCCCTTTCATGCTCACTCAGGGTCAGTTCCTCATCACGGCCATTTTTAGGGTGTCCTCGTTTGTGTCGAGTGTAAGCCTCTCTCTGGTACAGCCTCCCTGCCTCTATACAACTGGTGTTGTAACTTCTCTGTGTCTGGGTGAACGTCTGATGATTCCTCATTTGTTGTGCTTTCTGTCCTCCTCTCATCTGCTGTAGACTCAGATGACTGAGATGATGCAACGGACACCTGCCCACACTGTCTGCTACGACACAGTACTCTGATCTACCAGTCTGAGCCATGCACTGCCTCCCAGCCATTCCCCAAAATGGGGGGGGGGGTGTTACTGTATCCCACCAATCCACTGCAAACACTTTGCACATGATGACTGCACTTGCCTTTACAGTGCCGTCATGACACAACAGTGCCATTACTGTGTTTGTGTTTCTATTGATTGTTGAGGCCATACACATGTACTGCACTGCACACACACAATTCTGAGCCCTTTTTTAGCCATCGACATGCCTATTCACTTGTGTGATGTCAAAGTCACCTAGCATTACTGTATCCATGTGCCTTTCTTCACTGTATTCCAACACACTAGCGTTGTTGCATCCTGTGACACATGTGTCCTTTTTGTCGTAGTGATTTACATGTACTGTATGGTGTCCTGCATTTTACATGGGCCATGGACGAAACTACTTTACTTACATCTGGGGCTGGTTGACAATTCTGCCATGCCTGTGCTATGTGCCATCTGTTTGTTGGCATCTGTCATTTTTGTGTAAGGTCTTGACAGGCAGCAGCTTGTGTGTAATGCAGGTGCTATGCAACATGCAGTACATGTGGTGGCTTCACATTTGACACGCGTCCATGTCTCCTCTCAGGGTCCCCTTCCATTTCATTGCCACTGCGTGCATGCCAGAGTTGGTGTCATGTGGGACATGGCTGCTTCATGTGTTGGCTGTCAACATTGTGATGCCTATATGTGTGGTACATGCTGTTGAGATGTGTGCTCATGTGTTCTTTTGGTTATTTGCAGGTGATGAGGCACTGGGAGCAGATGAGGAGGAGGAGATGGTAGAGAGGGCGGAGGGTTCAGGGCACCAACCAGGCACCAGTGGAGGGCGTGGTGTTGTAGCCCATGAGCATCCATTAGTGCTCCAGACCTCTGAGGATCTCTTTGCTTCTGATGCCAAATCGGATATTGATCCGTCCATGCCATCGCAGGTGAGGGATTCTGCAGTGGATACTGTTCTGTCCAACACACCTGCAGTGGGGGTATATGTCTCAAGGGGCCAGTCAGTGTTGGTATGTCCGCCTGCAATGGTTACGGATGCAGGACCACGCTCCACACGAGTTGCTCCTGTTCCTGGGGCAGCAGATCAATGGAGGAATGCAGTCCTGCAGCCACAGGCAGCGCCAGCGTAGCAAGGAACAGGTCTCTTTGGGCCCAACAGGTGTGCTGTCCGGCAACGCGGCGGCCGTTCACCACCTGGGAACACTGTGTGGGAGAATTCCATGTATGCCATTGCACAGCAACAGGGGGCATCATGTGAGATGATGGCTCAGGGAGTGGAACATGTAGCCGATTCCATTCTCCCCCCTGAAAGGCAGGTGGAGCTCCAGCAGCAGGCAACTCAGTCCACATGCCACTCACACAGACTAGACACGTTGGCCGCCAACCGGGACCG
Organism: Ambystoma mexicanum; assembly: GCF_040938575.1. NCBI lineage: Eukaryota > Metazoa > Chordata > Amphibia > Caudata > Ambystomatidae > Ambystoma > Ambystoma mexicanum. The sequence continues at coordinate 68,023,449 of NC_090932.1, read as the reverse complement.
ATGGGGCTCTGCGCACAGCCATTGCTGATGAGGCAGAGGCCCACAGGGAGGCCCTGAGGGAAGAGAACATCTCCCTGTCTACACTTCTGATGGGCCAGGGTACACGGGCTGAACTGCCGATGGATCAGCTGGAATGCACCATCTCAGCTGAACTCCATGCAAGCCGCGAGGAGGTCCGTCTGTCATGTGAGGCCATGCAGGCAGAACTCCGTGCTACACATGAGACCTTGCAGGAGGAACTCCGTGCTACACGTGAGGTGCTGCAGGACCAGGCTTACCAGACCTGCCTGCTTGCTGGCATGGAAGGGCAAGCCGGGGATATGCGTGGGCAGGCACCCTTACCACGTGCACCTCCTGATATTCAACCAGAGGGTGACAACAGCGACGACTGATCTCTCACTGTGGCCTAGCCGTGCAGACCATGAGCCCATGGAGGATTTTTTTTTAAATCTCAACATCAATGCATGTGGGTGTTGAGGTGCACCCTGCACCACCTCCCTCCTGGGTGCCCCCCAAAAGCCCCGGGTTGACTATGGCCAATTTTATTTTTCCTTTTTCTGTCTATTATGCATTCATGTGACAGTGTGTTGCTTTGTGTGGCAGCCAAAGGCATCCACTGTGTGTTCCGGCTGGGCCCATACAGGCTTGTCTCATGTTGGTGTTGATGGCTTGGGGTCCGGACACACATTCCACTCCTGCTTCCCCTTTCCATGGGATTGCAAGGATGGCACTGTGTGACAGTAACTTACACAGAGACATTGGTCCTCCGTCATATCTGTGGCCAGTCTGAAGTACAGCCTGTGTATACACCCCTAGTGGGGATTCATGATGGTTTCTCCAGGGCATGGTTGGCCTGCATTCTGGTTTGTATATTGTTAAATGTGCATGTTTTCATGTTGCTTATTCATGTATTGCCTTGCATGTCTACATTGTTGATGCACTTCATGCTGTATGCAGTACCATGCCCCCTTTAGCGGTCAGGGACACACTCAAGATGGAAGGTGGCCGTGTGGTGGCAACGTTACATTGAGACACTTGTGCTATAGTGATTGGTCACTGTCTGACATTGTCACTGTTGGGTCCTGTGTTCATTATATGTTATGCTGGTGAATAGATAGTCCTGTGTTGGGTTAGCTTCTGATGTGTCAGGGGATCGGTGTGATTTTTGCGTCTCTGAGAAAACCGCAACGGAGAGGTTCTGATGAGAAATGTACGCAACACTGAAGGTTTGTACATTTCCCATGTAAACATGCATTGATTACCCCTACAAACCCACACCACCAACCACACCCACAACACACACACAACACACCCCCACCCCCAACACCACCCAAAATACCCCCACACACACCCTACTTACCTTCTGAGACATTCAGTGTCCCTGCAGCGCCAGTTCACTTTCACTTCTGTGATCTGGAACCAGCGCTGCAGGCTCCTTTATTTTTTTATTATTTGGCCAGGTTCAGGGGGCCACCCCGGAACCCCCGCTCACTATATTGTGTAGTGTAGTGAGTGCAGTGTTGCGGGGGACACCCGCGCTGCACCCGCATTTGTTTTTTTCTTTTTTAATTACATGAAACGCATGCCACCAAAGGTTCAAACTTTAGGTGTTTGAACCTTTGGTGGCATGCATTTATGTCCTTTTAGAATAGGTCGGACATTGTTGGTCGGTCATTTTTGTCAGATTCCGTGTCAGAGGGAATTGTCTCTGGCCTGTTTCCATTTGTCACTGTGCACTTTGTGACAGTTGTGTCATGTGTTGTGCATTTATTTTGGAGTTTTCACATTGCATGCCAAGGCATGGTGTGTCAGGTGTGTGACATGGGCTTTGGGAGGGTTTAGGTGACATACCAGGATTTGGATGTGCTGTTTTGTATGGGGGTGGTGGATTATGCACCTTGCATGTGTGCCTTTTGCTCACATGGGATTGTTTTTTTTAAGTAGCTAGGGATGCACTCAATGTAGCACTTCCGTCTCGCGCAGGGCTTCCGTGATGTCGCAATGACATGTGGAAGCAGCATGGATTCGGCGCAGGTCGAGGGTAAGCCACGCGGAATGTGTTCCATGAATAGGGAAACGGACGCTTGCTCGTGTTTCACACGCATGCGCTGTGATTTTCACGCTTGCGCCCCCATTTTCCACGCACATTTATTCCATGAATTACCCCGTTAATCTTTCTGAGGACCACATGCAAATCCCAGTTAGCCTAGGCCAAGTGGCAGGCAGTGCTAATGGTATCACAGCATGGGCTTTCCACAAATTAAATTACTACGTGTTTATTTACTTTGTGGAAATGACATCTCCCGTTTAATTAAAACATATTTTGGGGTGGGTTCAGTAGTAAAGGGGATACATGGGGGTAGGCAGGGGTTCAGGGTAAGGGTTATAGTGAAGGGGTAAGGGAGGTTTGCGGGCCATACAAAATACATTTCGAAGTAAACTGTTGAAGTCATTTCCACAAAGTACAACGAAATAATATGTACACAGTCTTGATCAGATTATTAAAGTTACCTTAACCGAGGAATTAATTCTACTAGTAAAATACAAAAAAAGCATATACCGTGATCACTAAAATGATTGATCCTTTCTGTCTTTTATTGGTCTGTGGATCGAACCTTTTGGACTGACGATTATCCCTATTCAGAAGGCTTTCCAAAACAAAGAGTTGAATTGTGTTCTCTGTGAAGATATATACTATTGGTATACCAATCTAGCCCAGAGATGTCCTTCCGCCAGCTGACCACCATCTATTCAAGGTTTGCATGAATAAAATGAGAGAATTTGATAATTTAGTTCCAAGCAGTGAGAGTTTGCCATACCCTTGCTCTGGAGGCTGATCTGTGCTGAATCCTGAGTATATATTTTCAAGGTACTGAAAGTACAGGGCTTTGTATAGATCTTTGCATGTGTAGCCCCAAAAGTACAATATTATTACAGATGGGTCTTTTTGACCTCAGAATATCCTGTCAATTGCGTGTCATGTCACCAGGCAAAGCCCTTTTTGTAGTATGATGTGTGCACATACAGGATTTTCTCTTTGGTATCGTAGGCATTGCTTGCTGGCTTGCCCAGAATCTTCCTGCGCCCATGAGCTTTTGCAGTAGGATCATGTTTAAGAGTTGTCTTTGTTCATCAGACCCATATATTCCAGAAAGGACAATAGTCGATGTATTGATTAGAAGGTATTTGAAACATGCAGAAGAACGCTACCAGCTTAACTCTCGAACATTAAGTGTCTTGGCCGTTTTCAAACCTATTAAATTCCTCAGCGTGTGATAGCCTTGATGGTATTAATTCCCAGCAAGTAATAAGCAATATTCCATAACGCCTGACATATGGTGAACACTTCCTGGTCTGCTATTATGTAATTCCTTTTCGAGTAATTCGGGAAAGAAGACCTTGGACGATAAATGCTTCAAATTCCATTTTGAGAAAATACCTCCAACTGCACTCCAGGTGCCATGCGTCTGTACAAGGGGTGGCTGTGAAATGTCAGGGTGAAGCGGTACTGGGGCAGTCGTTAACGCGACCTTGAATCCCTACGTTTTCCTTCAGCTAAGGTAGCCCTCTTGAAGCATGCCCTTTTTTGCAGTAGACGGGTGATAAGGGAAACCTGTTTTGAAAACTCCCCATTAACCCACTGACAGAGCTCCTCAAAACCTAGGGAAGAGGTTTTGCATCCTTTACATAGGTTAGAATGTTTCAGTCCATCAGGAATTCCCTCTTTCTTTGTCCATCATGATGTCCTTCTTGACACAGTACAGGCCAGTCCCATTTTACTTCAACCTCTTTTTCTAATAATTTGCATGGGCTCTGACTTATGAATTTGGATCACTATTTCTTTGGTTTGATGAACAGTAGGCGTGCAACCTGACACCGCCCACATCGCATTTCCGCCAAACAGTGGGTCAAACATAGTGCACAGTCAATTAATTTGGAACATGCTCATGTCTCTGAGGGTCTACCTCTGCCATGACATCTTCTAATTCCTCTCGTAACCCTTGGGGAGATGAAAGAACCAATCTTCCTTCCTTCCTTCCTTCCTTCCTTCCTTCCTTCCTTCCTTCCTTCCTTCCTTCCTTCCTTCCTTCCTTCCTTCCTTCCTTCCTTCCTTCCTTCCTTCCTTCCTTCCTTCCTTCCTTCCTTCCTTCCTTCCTTCCTTCCTTCCTTCCTTCCTTCCTTCCTTCCTTCCTTCCTTCCTTCCTTCCTTCCTTCCTTCCTTCCTTCCTTCCTTCCTTCCTTCCTTCCTTCCTTCCTTCCTTCCTCCCTCCCTCCCTCCCTCCCTCCCTCCCTCCCTCCCTCCCTCCTTCCTTCCTTCCTTCCTTCCTTCCTTCCTTCCTTCCTTCCTTCCTTCCTTCCTTCCTTCCTTCCTTCCTTCCTTCCTTCCTTCCTTCCTTCCTTCCTTCCTTCCTTCCTTCCTTCCTTCCTTCCTTCCTTCCTTCCTTCCTTCCTTCCTTCCTTCCTTCCTTCCTTCCTTCCTTCCTTCCTTCCTTCCACATTTGGCTGAAGTGTGGTTATGTAAGTAACCAGATCAGGAACACCTTGGCATAAGATGAAGAGTTTCTTATACACCACTTCAGGGATGGTGGACCCACCCAACAAGCAACCATATCCATCTTAGCTCATCTGGCCCAAACCAAAGCAGGGAGTCTTTCTTAAGTTAACTTTGTGTCAGAAATCTTTGAAAATATTCAGGATTGTCTAACTAACTCTCAGGAAGTGCAAACACTCAATGGCGCACTTACTAAAACATTGTCCTGAGAGGTGTCTGTTGCCCAAGATTAAGTCTGACTCCCTACTGATGTGGCCACAGGCATCCAAGGCAGTGACATTGCTCTTGCATCTGCTCCTCTATTGCCAATGTAGCATGTTCTGCTCTGGGAGCCGCCAGGTCCCCAGAATGTCTTGCAATGCCTTCATCATTTCAGGCATTGTTAATGCAGGCTGGCACATATGTAAGTAGGCATGTTTGGTAGGTATACATTTTTCTAAAGTGCTAACCTAGTGCAGAGTAAATGTTTTGGCGAGTTGGGGGATGGTAGGGACCACTATGATCTCCAGTTCTTTCCTGGTCTCTGATAGCATTGGAGCCGTGAATATGTCTGGTGGGAGGTTGTTCAACAGCTTGGAACATGCAGCATCCCCTACCTGTCTTTTAGGTAGTGTCTGTGGTCTGGGGGTAGCGTGTGGAGGATTCCACTGGTCCACACCAGTGCATTGGAATGGGAAAGATGTGGATTGTAACATTATTATTATTATTATTATCATTATTATTGTATTTATTGAGTGCAGACCTCGTTTGGAGAAGCACTTTACAGAGGTATACAACAATACAGATGCATACTGGAGCACTTTCAGAAGAATACAACATTATACATGCATAACCGAGCACTTTTCAGTGGTAACAACAGAACAGATAAACAGAGTGGGTAGGATACAGAGGGGCACAGTGGAGGGGTACAGCTGCACTGGGTGGCGGGAGGAGAGGGGCAGGCGGCGTCTATCGAGTCCGGTTGTGCAGGGGCGATGTGATGGCCCAGGTATTGAGGAGGAGATACTCCTTGAAGAAGTGGACGTTGAGTTCTTTTCTGAATTATAGGAGCATGGTGGCAGGTCTATTCTATTCTATTCTATTCTATCCTATTCTAATCTATTACATTTGTATAAAGTGCCAACTCGCCCACAGGCCCCAGAGTGCTCACATGACAATACAAACAAAACATGGAAAGTTGGAGGAGGCAAGGCTATGGTAAAGGTGTGATCAAATTCCAGGGTAGAGAGGGGCCAGGGTACCTACATTCTCCTCCACCGAACAAGTGGGTTTTAAGGGCTTTCCTGAATTGGGCAGCAGATGGCAACTGCCTCGTGGTCATCGGAAGATTGTTCCAAATCCTTGGTCCCCATGCATTGAGGCTCAGGTCCCCGTATTTCTTCAGTTTGACGCGTGGTTGCAATAAAAGGTCCTTGTCGTTGGATCCCAATGTTGTCTATGTGGCAGTCTCATAATGCGTGCCTGCAGGTACCTGTGAGTAGAGCCTTCAAGGCACTGGTATACCAGGCAAGATACTTTAAATTGGACCCTTTGTTGAACAGGGATGTAAATTCCTCCGTGCTTTAGATACATGGTCCTTACGTCCTATGCTCCTATGCCAGAGACGGCTCTAACAGCCCCGTTCTGATTTGTCTGTAGTTTTTTAGATTTGCTGATCTAGTGCCAACCAATAGTCCATTACAATAGTCCAGTGTAGAGTTAATGGTCGCTGCTGCTATAACAACCATGTTGGCTTCTGAGAGATATGGGCGAATCTGCAACAACAAATGGGTTACGTACGTGCAACTGGAGCTTACGTAAGCAACATGCTTATTAAAGTTAAGGTTGCAGTCAAAGGCCACTCCCAGTGTCTTAACATGGGTAGATGCCTGAACATTTGCTCCTCCGACCAGAAAACCTTTGTATTGAGGAGAGTCTAAAGTTTGGCTACGCTGCCAATAATCAAGATATCCGTCTTCTTATCATTCAATGCAAAGACATTGTTTCTCATCCAGGCTTTAATGGCATGGAAGACTCTGGCAACTAACTGTGAGTCAGCCTCATAAGAATCAGTTAATTCCAGGACAATCTGGGTGTCATCCGCATAGCTTGCATATTTGACACACAGACTGTCTAGGAGATCAAAAACCAGCTTGGAGTAAATATTGTATAGCAGTGGTGACAGACTGGCTCCTTGGGGGACTCTGCAACAGAGGGAAACCTTCTCTGACTTGGAGTTCCCTCGAACTACCTTGGCTCTACTGGGTCTCAGAACAGAACTAAACCAGTTTGCCACTGATTTAGTGCATCTGCCCAACTCAGTTAGCCTGTCTGCTAGCCCATCGTGGTCGACCAAATCGAATGAGGCAGACAGGTCCAACAATAGCAACAAGGCCGCAAACCCTGATCAACAATTCCCATTATAGTAGATTTAACATCCACCAACACAGTTTCCGTTCAGTGATTTTTCCGGGATCCAGACTTTCCATTGGACAGAAGGCCCCTCGCCTCAATAAAATAATCATATTGCATACAAGCAACTTTATCAATGACCTTTAGGAGGAAGGGGACATTAGTTATGGGTAATCTTTCAATGGTTCCTGTGGGTCTGTGCCTTCCTTTTTTAGTAACGGGGTGATTCAGGCTTCCTTGATGCATTCTGGGATGTCCCCTTCCTTGAAGGAAAAATGTATAAATAGTATAACTGGGGCGGCTATGCTGGGGAAGTATTTCTTAAACATCGATGCTGTGAATATATCACCCATGCATGTGGTGGGTTTGAGGTTCTCAACAATTGCGTATAACTCCTCAACTGTAACCTGCCTAAACGAGAAAATGTCAGAGCCGCCGTTCTCATCCTTACTGACCAACCTAGTTTCTACATTCTACACCAGCCTCCTGATAAATGTGAGGATTAGGGAGTGTGGTCCCTTGGTGCTGTTTGACCTTTTGTATGAAGGTGTCATGGATTTTCTGGCACCATGCGTCATCCACGACTAGTTGTGATTCCTGAGTTTTTCCCTTCAGCTCACTCAAGATGTTAAACAATTCTCTGGTGCTAGATTTAGCTCCCAAAATGCGCTCCTCCAATTTAGCTTTTTTTGCTTCCAAGATGACATGCTTGTAGTACTTAGCTGCCTCTTTATATAGGCCCGGGGGTGGAGGGGTTTGTTGGAAACTTCCACCATCCTCTTTCAGCTGCTCATTTAAGCTGTCTTGCTGACAAGATATCTGTAGGGAACCACTGTCTGGCACTAGAATGTACATGTTTCTTTCCATGACTGAATTTAAGAGGTGCTAGCATGTCAAAAGCAAGATTTAAGATGTTACGTAGCTGAGCAGTGTAAGATTCCATTGAGTCATTTTCCAGAATAGCCAGAAGTTGGGGGTAAGTAATGGATGTAAAGGCCTTGTACGAGGCATTACGAGTGCATCTATGTAAAGTAGGTTTGGAGTTTACACATGCTTTCTCCATCGCATATCCAGATGTGGGAATCAAGAACGAGATAAGATGGTGGTCAGACCAACCACAAGCTTTGATGTTTATTGATGAGATGGTCTGATTTCTGGACAGTATCCAGTCCAGTGTGTTACCTCCTTGATGTATTGTTTAAAGCCCACACTCTCAAGGAGGTTCAATAGGGTACCTGCCTCCAGATCAGTGGGGTCATTGGCCCATAGGTTAAAATCTCTGGCCACAATAAATGGAGTCTGAGATTTAATATGAGAGCCTAAAAAGGCTAAAAGTTGATCCTGGAAATCTTGTAAGGTGGTGGGGGATGGTAAATGATAAGGAGACTAAACATGGAGGTAGGGCTCAGATGGAGCTTAACCAGTTGGCCCTCCCAGCCACCTAGTATTGGTGTGCTAGATATAAAGAAGCTGATACTTGCTCTATAGATTATTGCCACTCCCCACCCTTTTGCCCTACCCGGTCTGAGTGCAGGATTTTGTAGCCCACCGGAGGCTAATTGTAAAGAATGTAAATAAGCCTCAGTTAGCCAGGTTTTGGTTAGTAGCATAATATCTACGTCACCCAACAGGATATAGTCTGCTACCTCTGTAGCATGACCTGCTAACGAGCGGGTATTAAGTAGCACTGTTTTCAGTGGTGTGCTTGTACTAGGGTAGCTATTTGCTAGCTCAAAGGTTTTTTGATCATGAGCAGTGTCCTTCTCAGTCTCTACAGTGACAGTCTCCTGTGACTCCACCACTAATTGAGGGGGATCCACTGTGAATTCCTTAACGTGGGGAGTACCCACCATGGAAGCAGAGTCTGTGGCACAATCACGCATTTCAGCCTGCAGCCTTATTTGGCGGTTTCGCTGCATGCGCCTAATAAGATAGTTTCTTGACATATTGTCTAAAGGTAGTAAGGTTTAATAAATGCTAGTGGGAACGTACGGTAGTGCCTGCCGGCACGGGGCAGAGGATAAGAATATCTAGGGCTCCCCTGCCTTCTCCTTGCAAGAACTGCCACAAACCGGCCCGTTAGCGCCAAGTGCATTCGTGCCTGAGATTCAAATTTGAAACTACAAGAAAGTATGGGAACTGTAGTTCTCTTCCCCGTCTGATGCTGATGGGGAGGAGGCTCTGCAGTCTTGAGGCATAGGCAGAGAAGGTTTGTCTTCTGGTCCTTTCCGTTTTGCAGTGGTGGATTTCAAGTCTTCACGTGTCCTGGCTTCTGGTGGTGCACTGTCTGTCAGAGATGCTTAGTTTCTGAGTTGAGGGTGACTGCCTTATGTATGATGCAGGAAGACTTGAAGGTTATTTGTGCATACAGTTGGAGCCAGTGAAGGTCGACGAGGGCCAGGGTGATGTGGTCATATCTGCTTAGACTCTTGATGAGACGTGCAGCCGCGTGTTTTGGGCCATTTCTCAGGGGCACAAGGGAGGACGACGGGAGGCCTTTGAGGAGTGCATTGCCCCCATCCACGTGGGATAGAACCAGTGCTTGAATGGTGGATCTAAAGCTGCCTGGAGGGAGGGAGAGCTGATACCAAGCTGTCTGAGCTTTCTTAGCTATGTGTGTCTTGAAGGAGAGGCATTTGTCTATGTGTAACCCGAGGGGCTTGGTACAGGAGCTGAGATCGGTTGTGAAGCCCTCAGAGTTCATGGCTTATAACCAGGTCTATATGTCTGGGTGTTCGGTGTTGTTGGTGAGGAGTAGGAATTCGGTCTTAGATGAGTTGAGCTTGAAGTATGCACTAGACATCCAAGACTGAGAGAGGCAGGTTTTGAGCCTATGGATGTCTTTGATGGAGTCGATATTGAGGTAAAACATTGTCATAATTACACTTAATGACTTGTGAAATACCTTTTCAAATAATTACAAAGCAACCTACAACCCTTTATGGTAGGAGCCATCTTGTCAGACCCATGAAGAAAACACAACAGTGGGTGTAGATAGCAAAGGTACAAAACAGATGCTTACTGCTATTGTCGAGAGAGTCATGCTTGCTGATGGAGATCACACACACACACACACACACACACACACCACTTGCTGCTGCCACGGCAAGTGGGGATGGATGGACGAAACTGGAGCAGCATTGGCATCCGAACGTCCAGGCTTTGGCGCATGCAGGGCTTGACAAAACTAACATGGTGGACAGGCACTTTAGAGGCTCACTCAGCGACTGGGACACGGTGTGCATAGTTAATTCTGCTAAACCTGCATACAGAAATCCATTAGGCATCTGCTAAACAATGAGAAATAGCAATCATGAATCCCAAAAGCAGGCCCTTGTATCCATGGGGATAACTGGGTGTTAGGGAGAATTCTCCAAATGCGCTAATTTCCCTTACCTTTTGAGACCTCCAGCAACTTTGCTGGATTTCTGGGATTACATTTTTTACCTGGAAAGTGAGTGAGCCTTTTTTTACCCCACTCTTTTCTGTATTTTGATGTGTGTGAAAGTGCGTGAAACTTTCCTCAACTACGAAGGCTTGTCCTTCCCTAAGCAGTTGTCAAACTTTTCACCTAGCCAAATCCTTTAAAATCTGTGGCAAAGACTTAATCGTTACATACCAGAACTGTGCTATCCTATACAAAACACTCTGAACTATTGACTTTGGCACAGGCCTATTGAGAAGAATTGCTGGTTGTGTGTACTTGAAACCCTTTGCCCTGCCTATGAATGTATTTGGGCTGTCTATTCTTATAACCTTGTCTTTTCCCTACCTTCTTAAGTATCTGAAGTGCTGTTTTGCTCACATTTCATTTTTGAGCTAAACTGGTTCAATTACTTACCGGTTGGATTTTTGTGGTGTATTAGTGTGTGATATTGAGCTGCTTGTGCTAGTGTAATTTTTTACAAATTATTGAGTAAATAAATGTATATTCTTTTGCTAAGAAACCTTGAGTAAGTGTTTGCTTGAATCACTGTATTGGTTGGTCCTTTGTGTAACTTGTTCTACTGCTCACTCAACTCTTGAGATAACTCTGGCTGCTCAGCCACTGCTACCACATAACTGTGTAGTACAGACTTGTACAAAAGGTGAAATTGTACTGACACTTGTAGTCTTAATTGCCTGTAGTGTTCTCCAAGGGTACCCAGGTGATTCTGCCTAACACTGTGGGTATACAAATCCACAGCTAGAGGAAAGCAGTGTAGGGAGTTGGAGTAGCGATGCAGCAAGCAGCATAGAGGTACAGTGAGAGCTGAAGGTGCAAGAGGTGGTAGAGGTGTGGAAAGACCTAGGTGTGTAGAAGGAGGTGGAAATACAGAGAGTGGATGGTGCAAGTGGTGGTAGAGGTGTGGAAAGATCTGAATATTTAGAAGGAGGTGGGAATCCATAGAGTGTAAGGTGCAAGAGGTGGCAGAGGTGTTGAAAGAGCTGAATGTGTAGAAGGAGGTGGAAATACAGAGAGTGGAAGGTGCAAGTGGTGGCGGAGGTGTGGAAAGATCTGAATGTGTAGAAGGAGGTGGAAATCCAGAGAGTGGAAGGTTCAAGAGGTGGCGGAGGTGTGGAAAGATCTGAATATTTAGAAGGAGGTGGAAATCCATAGAGTGGAAGGTGCAAGTGGTGGCGGAGGTGTGGTAAGAGCTGGATGGGTAGAAGGAGGTGGAAATCCATAGAGTGGAAGGTGCAAGTGGTGGCGGAGGTGTGGTAAGAGCTGGATGGGTAGAAGGAGGTGGAAGTGCTGAAAGAGCTCGAGGTGCAGGAGGAGGTGAAAGCACAGAGAGAGTGGAAGGTGCAAGAGGGGGTTGAGGGGCAGTTTAAACCGGAAGATCAGCAGACGGGAGAGAAGGGAGGTTGGGAGGGGATACATTAGAGGAAGAGGAGATTGGAGGTGGTGAAGACTAGGGAGCAGGGGGAGGACAAAGGTTTGAGAAGGTAATGTCCAAGGAGGGGGCAAGGCAAGTACAGAGGTTGGAGGAAGTAAATATGAAGGAGGGGAGAGTACAGAAGTGGTTGGAGGTGAAGAACATCAGGGAGGAGGGGAGAGAACAGAGGAAAAATAAAGATGTGAAGATCGTAGAGGGGTGGGGGAGAACAACATTGGGTAGTGTAATAATGAAAGATCCTTAGTCATCTTGGGTAGGTTCCATAAGACAGCTTTATTCCATTATACAGAAAGTCTCTTTAAGATGGCAACCATGAACGACTGGGTCCCATCACCCAGGCTGGGACTCGCCATCTGACATACTGTGGAACCTTTACAACAGGCATTCCTACACTCACAGCCAAACATTCTCTCAGGCACACCAACATTCTCTCATGCGTTCCCAAGCACCTGCATTCATACCAAGCATGATACAACAGGTAGACAAGGTGAAGAACGGGAGAGAGAGAGAGTGAGAGAGAAGTAGAGATCTAGAGAAAGATGTAGAGAGAGGCAAAGCGAGAGATGGAAGACCTGGAGGAAAGGGAAAGGGAAGTGTCTGGGAAGAAAGGCCCATAGTTGGAGGAGTAAAGAAGGAGCAGTAGATGAGACAGTGGGAAAGTTCCTGGAGATATAGGGACAGTGACAGACAGAAGCTAAGACAAAGACAGCCATCCCATTGGCTGGGAGAAATAGGGGAGGGATGTGCTTGTAGTGGAATGGTGAGGAGCTCATCCAACAGCTAGATTGAAGGTCAAACTTAAGAGTTAGATACAGTGGGAGTCTGTCTAGTCAGAACAGGCATGAGCTAGGCTTGGGTCAAAGTATCAGGCTCCTTAGACAGGGAAGGGAGTCAGCCCCTAAGAAGGCACCTATAGACCCTTTTGACCCACCTAACTTCTGTGGAATGCAGTAGACCTTGATACGACAAAGTCATGAACGTCCACACTTAGGTTTACAACATCTGAAAGGCACCACTGAGACGTGAAACCAGCAAGGAGAAACCCACCTGAGTCCAAGAGGAAAACCCTGAAGCAGAGTTGTGTCTTAATACTGTGAGTGACTCTGGGGAGAGACCAGATCAAGAGACTATTGGTATAAAAGACTCTTCTTTTTGGACTAAGAGCAAACCTGTGAAATGTGTTTACACTGTTAAAGCCAAATCTGGACAGACGGAGGAACGTAATCCATGAATCCTGTTGCCAGAAGGGAAGTCTACAAAGGGTCCTTGAGAAACACAAAAACCCTAAATTCCTCAGGAAATGAAACCTTGGAGAGACTCCTTTTTCCGTTAAGGCATCCTGACCAGAGACTCGACAATGCCTTTCTGCGGGTTGTGGTTAAGGAAAATCCACACACATGCTGTTAGTTCATTTATTATTTGCATGTGATTGTTTGAGCACAAACAATAATAAAGAGCATGCTGGGGGTTTTGATGGAACAAACAATCGATTCTGGAGATTCTTATGGAGGTAGTTCTGATGTGTTCGAGAGAGTCTGGTCTTTCTGAAAGGGTATACATGTGGCCGAACGGACCCACAGAGCCAGGCTCCAGGTCATTTGCCCATATGTAGCAGAAGAGCTTACTGACAAACATCTGACATCATGCAAGAGCTCTTGGTACTGGGATGTAAGACTCACAGCATTAGCCACCGCTAAGGACTGCATAATCTCCTTAGAACTCTCAATACGTGTTCTTTCTTTGGAGCCTTATGTCCCATTTCCATCAAACAATTCTCCATGCAATAGAAGGAATACATTATTACAGAATGGATGCTCCAATTATTGTAAGGAGTATGTCTTTCTGCATCCATGGAATTCCAAAGATGTGTGGTGAAGATGTGGATGCTATAAGCTAAGAAGAAACATTTGTCAAAGATTTCTCCACCAAACTCTCAGAGGCTTGATCTGCGTATCCACTGGCCAAGACGCCAAAAGGTCAATGATAATTGTGTGGTCTTATATAGTGTTTCCAGACTCCTCCAGTTTCTAAGTACTGTAATAACAGTTGTTACTAGTCTATCGTTCAGTTTTTAGGTTCTTGATTTCTCAACATCGGAAGGATGAAAGGCTAAATTAGCCCTATCGTGGGATTTCAACTTGCCAAGTGTAGGCTGCTCTCAGATCTGGGACCAATGCTTGACCCGTGCAGATATCCACCAATGGTAAATATCAGCACCACAGATGACGTCGTCTTCAATCTTGTAATACTCATTTCCTTGTGCTAAGTCTTGTTCAACATTCATCCTTTTGGTAAGAGAATTCACCAACATTGGTCCCTCCCCGGTCCAACCACAAAATGACAAGATATTTTCCAACATAATCGAGACCAAGCAGAGGCAGAAATGCCACAACTTGAGAGGCTAACCAATTGAGGAAGCGAAGCGGATCCACCCAGCCTTGCCAAGGACGAGTATGCTCGTCCTTTTTGCATAGACTTGCATAATAGCCTGGCAGTTAAGGGGTTCCATGGGATGGACCATCTCCTTTCCCACCTTACGCGTGACAGCAGATTCACAATTGTGTATACACGGCCACTGGTCACAATACAGACACAGGCCTGGACAGCATCATTGGGCCTTTGCTCGTCATTGAATGGCCGATGACTGTACCGACATGGATGTGTTCGTCCAGCCTACGGACACTAACAAGTTTAGGAGATTGCGCTTGAGATTCTGCAGAGGGAAAGTGAGTCTCCAAACACTTAGATCCTGGTGTATTATCTGGTGCAGGCCACACAGAGCCTCTTCATCAGAAACCTTTGTATGCAGACACCCAAGCATGTGTGGAAAAGCTGCCAGCAAGACAGAATAGTTCTCCCCTCCAAGGGGTTATCCTAAGTCTAGGCCGAACCTGCAAGGCTTCCCATCCCAAATACAACCTCATCCGGTCTGAGCCCAACAAATCAGGCTTAAACATTGAACTGAACCAAGGTTTCCATTAAAGGTGAAGCTAAAATAAGGAATCCCAGTTCTGGTGCTCTCGGATGGCCAAACTACTACTTCTTCTTCCAAAGAAGTATTTTCCATTTTTAAGGTCTGGACGTCCACAGTAATCTTATGGCCTGCAGAGGTCAGTCCAAGGAACTGATCCATCCTCTCATTCTTGGGCTTTGTGATCTGCCAAACTCTGAAACCCCATGATCTCGCTTTACACAAAGTTATGGTAGCTCTTTCCTGAACTCGCCCTGCATAATACTTTAAGCGCTTTTGACTAAAGCGCTATATAAACTCAATAAACATAAACATAAAAAGACAGAACTATAAAGAGTGGCCCATGGGCCAAGGGGAAAAGCTCGGGGCACAAACTCCACCCATTAGATATTGCGATCGTGGTTCAGACTTCTGAGATCCGATGAGATGGGACCAAGTAACAAGGAGTCTGGAGGCACACAACGAAGCACGGATAAGAAAATTATGGGGCGCCTTTCTTTTGTCACTGAGGCCTGCATACGGCCCAAAGTTCATGCAATGGGGAGGAAGTACATGACAGGCATGCTGGCAACAGATACTTCTAGCACTACAATCCTTCAAAGGATGTTTTGTACCAGTACATATCTTAGAATGCAAAACATTGGATGACCACCTCTCACCTTGCCCCAAGCCAAATGGCGAAGGCACCACACAGCTGAGCTGCCACCATTGACTGACTACAACTTTGGCGCCCACACCTGCAACAGCAGTCTAGATGGAAATTGCCACCAGCTCCCTATCAATGATCCAGACTGCCTGATGATTGTGACAGGTAGGTCTTGAGAGCCACGGTTGTGATTCATGCCTTGTAGTGGCACTTTGTTCCTTTCTGTCGAGCCATTTCTGTTTAAGGCTGCCCATGTCAGAGTACAAGTTGTCATTATTGATGGGTTTTCCTTTAAGGGGGTAAGCTAAAGAATTTATCAGAGACATGCCATTGCAGCCATCAAAGTTCAGAATTGGAAGGGCGTCCATCCAAATCATGCACTAACAGGTGCGTATTGTTCAGCAAAACTAGATTGCTGTCTGGGATAATGAAAGCCTGCCCATTTCGTTTCTTTTTTTTTTAAACAAGCAATAAAATCAGATAACCTTCCAAAATGCTGCACATGTTTCTATTCTGTGCCACCACCATCCACTAAAGGAAGATAGAATAGCCCAGAGTGGACCATTATGTCATGGCGGATGCTTAGTGCCATATTCCAGCAGATCATACCGTTTGCCAGCTTTACAATGGCTTTCACTAATGCCTTTGTGGCACATTTAGTATAATGTGATAGGCAAAATGTAAATGTATCATTTAAAAAATAAATAAACCAAGTTGATATCTCAATGTCATATGTCAGACATATTTGTATGGAAGCAACGATTTTGTTAGGGAATTGTCTACTAGGTACCAATTAAGACACATGCCACAATATATTTGCTCCACTTTTGACCCAGAGCAAAACTGTGCACTATTGCCCCTTAACAATTGAGCAAATGACAAACAAAAGGCTCTTCTTGATTCATACAGAAACTGCAGTGAGTCAAGGGAATACTACAACCAAGGTCCCAATTCCAGAGAAGACAGCGGCAGCCACCCAAGCCTTATCGGATAGCAGCATCACAAGTGCTTCTCTCCTTCTGACAAGCGTTGGAATGTTGTCCACCCTTCTTGTATTCGGCATGCCGACAACGTCTCCAGCAATGATTCCCGGGACAGAGAAAAGCGCAACCACAAAACAGATGTTGATCACACCCATTACCAGGAGAACCAGCACCAAAAAAAGGAACCCGAAAACCAAAACCACCACCAGAAAAACAACCAGCAGCAAAACCACTGCCCAAAAAGGTACAGAGAAAACTACTGTTATTTCAGTTGCAACATTATTCAAAGGAATATAGTCTACATTACAAAGCATGATACAACGTAACAGCTGAGGATTTCTGCAAACAACTCAGTTACACTCTGACCACTAGCACATCTCAGTTACACTCTGACCCTAGCACATCTCAGATCTCAGTTACACTCTGACCCCTAGCACAACTCAGTTACACTCTGACCACTAGCACATCTCAGTTACACTCTGACCCCTAGCACATCACAGATCTCAGTTACACTCTGACCCCTAGCACACTCTGACCGCTAGCACATCTCAGTTCCACTCTGACCACTAGCACATCTCAGTTAAATGGAAAATCAGGAATGACTTTCATTAAAGGATCAAGTAAGTTCCTGTCATACATAATTGAGTTATCTCGGTGGCCATCCTGAGGTTTCTTTTACCCAACACAAAAGCTAAGAATTCCAATAGTTATAGGTTTTGCCAGGCTGTTCTGGTCCAGAATGTTGAGGTAGACCAGATTGCAGAATGCCTGCAGAAGCCATTGAAATACTCATGGTGACTTTGCCACCGTTTTGATAAGGAGCAGATGGATTTTTGTCCATATGTCCTGCTAACATTGATCACCTCGATAGCTCAGCGGCAACATGCTCGCCTTGGAAGCAAGACGACGCTGAGCACCACAGGTTCAATCCCCGGGTCCGCACTTAGAAACCTCCGGGTATTAAGCGCGTAATAACTTATAAATAACATATCATATCACCTCTGTAGTAATGGCTTTTAGTGTGGAGTTGCGCATCTGTACCCTTCTTTCTTAGGATCATGGTGTGCGGGTCGGGGAAATGTGCTACCGGGGTCAGAAAATGAGTCAGGGGAGAACAAGGAGGAACTAAGGTTACTGGGGTGCCTTTGTCCAGTACACAGGGGAGTGGTGGTGTCAGGGTAAACTGTCATGGGCAATCTTCTCCATTGGGTGTCATGGGGATGGACATTCGAGTGGGCAGGATCTTGAAGAAAGTCTGGAGGTACTGGTAGGACTCTGAAAGGTGTGGAGACGATGACAGTATAATGAGTGCTGGCAGGAACACGTGATGATGATGGGATGCTGGGGTGGGAGCTATGGAATACTGGGGCAGAAGTATTGCCCCCGCGTGGGTGTTTCCTTGATACTACAGTGCACATCAGTAGAGGTCACACCTGATAGTGGCCCAAGGGCTTCATGCTCACAATTGACCTGTGCAGCCAACTCCCTATGCAACTTATGCATAGGCTTCCTTAACAGGCGCACATTGTTCTTTAGGAGGCGCGCATGCGGCTTTAATCTGCATAGTTCAGTTAAAGTCCTCTGCAATCAAGAGCATGGGGGGCAGGGGCAGCCTTGAAGGTGCCCGGCTTCTTGTGGGCCCCTGAACATCCTTGTTCTTCATTTTGCGGTCATTCCTGAACTTCCTAAACCGCTGAGGTCATAGGCAGGTTCTCTTGCTCCTTTCCCCAGACAATGGGGTCACCCACCGGCTTACTGCACACTTCTTCCACCTCCACTCCAATATGGAGATCATAGGTAGGTAGTTATGAGCCATGACATTTCTGCCGTTCCATGCTGCCATCCAGTTGCAATGCCTCCACGCCCGGTTCAGTATTGGGATCTCTGTGACAAGGACTGGAGAATAAGGACTGTTACATCTTAATATCCACATACAAGCCAATACCTACATCTGTTGGATCAGCCAATCGATTCTTTCTGTCCTTTATTGCATTCATTTTTTCTCCTTTCTCTGCATTTTGGTGTCTGTTGAACACCTTCTACCTATCATGACTAACCGCAAATATTGTGTGTTTTTATGTATACATACATGAGCAATTGCTTCGGTTAACTTTATCGGTGCTTTCAATATTGTTTGTTGTTTTCTGTTCTGAAGGCTTCACATGAACTTAATTATTAATTTTTTTATTGTAATTCTGCTTCTTACAAAATAAAATGTAACCCCTGTATTCTGACAGGGTTTCTGAATTAATTGGATGTGTGATTTATATTGCTTTTGACACAAGATGGCTACACCTTGGAGTCAGGTTGTCCCTTTCATTGAATGCGGGACACCAGAATAGGTTGGCATTTAATGCTTAAACAAGTTCCAGCTTGGCTGATCAACGAAATGCTTAGAATTTAATTTTGCCACACAATGTTTTGGGCTAGAAAAGAAATTTCCTGGCAGGGCACTCTTTCTTTTTTGCCTTCCACCCAGACGAGATCCAGTGGGTATAGCTGGGATGTTGGCACGAAAGAAAAGAAACACGCAGCATGTTCATATCATGGGCACTAAACAATGGTAAGAGTAGAACACATAGCGCTGTACTGCCATACACATTCCTACAAAGCCAGTAGAACATGCACTAGTTTACATTGGGGTTAAAACAGGAAAGAGACCCAACGTACATCACAGTGTTTATGGGAAAGAATCGAACAGATATTGCCTTGCGCCACTTAATTGATGGCTTCCAAAGCGTACATCCTTTTCACAGGTTTACCACCACACTGGCAACGATGAGTGCATCAGTGAAGGTGCAGGTGCTTTAAACCCACAGGTCAAAAGAAAACTCAACTGGTTCAGGTGTTAAGTGCACTCTATACTGAACACACTCCCTCCAATGGCGCACCATTTTAATATCTTGTTAGGTTACAGTAGTTGAGTGCACCATAAAAAGTTTAGAATAAAAGAATTTTAAAAACTGCCCGCGGTGCCGTTCTGTTTGACCTCATTTTATGCATGCAGAACCAGTATTTTATTTATTTATTTCATTTGTTGACAGCGCCCAAACCCGTAAGTATCACGGTGCTGGTCACTTAGGAACATGGGAAGAATATGGTACATAGACAGGACAGTAAATGTTACAGAGAGACAGGTAGGGTCCAGGGGGTGCCCCAAAACAGTACATTGGCATAGACAAAAAATAGGGTATACAAAAACACCAGAATACATGCTGTTCTGCCTACTGTAGACTCACAAAACTAACGCTTCTGTGGACGATGGGACTCTGATTGCCAGCTGATTGAAGAATTCACTAGGATAGAACCCTGGTTCCCATTTGATTGTGGGGTTACCCACGATGAGCACTGTGACCTCTGGTCCACCAAGACTATGGGAAATAGCAGGCCTCTGAACACTCATGTGTCTGGGCATGCTACTTACTTGTGCATGCATGGTGGCCACGGCATGCAGGTGCAAGCTCCATGTGTTTAGTGACCAGTGCAGGTGCTTCAACCCTTGTCGAATGACAAGAAGAACCCTAGTGGTGAAATAACGGGGAGACTCTTGCACAGCTGCATCTGCCGTGTATCAAAGATACATTGGGTCATAATAGAGGTGTGATCAAGTGCAGTACTATGCTTCCCATGGGTCCTTAACTAATCAAACTTAGTTCCTGGGATACAGCATCCTGCTCGCTTCATGGCAAGTTTAGTTCAAGGGATATAGTGCTCTGCTCGCTTCTTCTAAGTCTTACTCATAGGGGTATGGCACACTTCTTGCTTCTGGACAGTCTACATCCTAGGTATACAGCACCCTGCTCACTCCTTGCAAGTGTCTTTGGAATAATGTACTGTATTCGCTTCCTGAAAGTCCCAGTTCTAGGGTGACGGCACCCTGCTCACTCCTTGTAACTGTCACTCTTAGGGATACAGCACCCTGCTCACTTCATGAAACTCTCAGCCTTAGGGAGATAGCACTCTGCTTGCTTCCTGAAAGTCTACGTCTTAGGGATAGAGCACCCTGCCCCCTTCATGAAACTCTCAGTCTTAGGGATATTTCACCCTACTGGCACTCCTACCATCAAGTATTTCTCACCCTTGCTCATTGTCTTTAGCAGACCTAGGTATTTTTACACTCTGGCTGTGGGTTTCTCCCTTGGCAGTCCTAAATTATGCTAACACACTCCTACCAGCAGACATTCTCGCCGGCTTACCGCGATTTACCTTTGTTGGCAGTACTGAATACCATTAATTCACCAACCAGAGCAACACTCAGAACAGCATCTATTTCTTCCTCCCTGCTTGCATTTTTTCCAGGCTGTGATATTGTCACCCCCAGCCAACGGTTATCCTCCTAAACCACTGCTGAAATATCTGGTTAGTAGATCGCCAAGTTTGGGTTACCATCTTTCTCCGTCACTGAAATAGATCGCGAATGGTCCAAGTCAGCTATCGGGCACTCACAGATGCAGCTCTCTCCAGGACAGCATTTTACCATCTTCATTCCTGTCCTCCAACTTGTGCCCAGTCTATGACAACTCCTAAAGACTCCTGAGCTATTTTAGAGGCTCTCAATTACTTTGATTGTACAATAAATCTTGAGCAAGAGTGGTTGGTTATTTTCTTTGTTTCCCCAGCGGGCATTTTCCATTCTATACTTATCAGCTGATGCTGGTTATGGTGTTCCTATGAATAATTGCCAACAAATAGGTTTGGCGGAGTGGTAAAAGTGCAGGAAAAAGTGCTGGTAAATGTGTCACTGGCACAAACTATAGATTTGCTTGTGGGGGTGAGGGGGTTTACCTGATTTACCTCCAGTCAACAGCTGGAAGTAAATCAGGCCCCCACTAAAACCTGCCAGAATTACTGGCACCAGTAATACTGGTGCAGATAATTCATGTAATTCCTGACATGAGTCCATGGAATGGTGAATTACCGGCATTCCCGCCACCTGTAATATCCCGGAAATACCGTGGGAATGATAATTCAGTTTGCCAGGATCTATACCGGCAGGATAATGGCAACCTTGTGATGGCCCCCACTATCCACTATCTTATAGTCAGGTGGAAGGGGAGGTCTGCTCCCGCCTGACTGTGCCATTTCCAAGTGGCTCCAGAGCAAGGTATGGTTTTCTTTTCCCACAGCTCTGCAGACTGGACAGATCTCTGTCTGAAAGCAATTATCTTTCAAACAAACTGTCAGGGGACAATTCAGTAGGAAAGGGATCCTATTTTTGAGAAAGGTTTTGAGCACTATGTCCTTTTGGCACTAAGATACGCAAAGGCCTGGGACAGAAGGAAGGGTTCTGGAGAAATTCCCATTTATCTCTACCAGGCAGCAGATGGATTAGCGGGTGGGCAGCCCTCACTCCCAGAGACCCCCTACTCCCAAGATGAGCAGTATCTAAAGTGACTTGGCCACACCATACGAAAAAAACATAATGCTAAACCTTCCTCCCCAATATATGATGCAAATTGCTTCATGGACATTTGCAAAAAAATATCCTTTCTCTATTGCCCCCAGTACAGATAAAAAGCTGACTGCTCATATTGCACACTTTAATGGACCACATATATATAATCTTGGTGCTTTGTATGTAATAATTGCATATGAACTTCTTTGGGTATTTTAAGAGGAAGAAGCAAAATTAGAGATGCTAAACAACCTCTCATGTGTTCATCTCTCCTTCCTTCATTACAGTCAGACACGCCCCAGTGATCATTCTGCGACTGGAGCTCCTAAGAAAGCTGCCAATTATGAGCATGTTGGAAATTGAGCAGCAGCTTTTGGAGAAGGTGAGTGTGGCATGACTCTGTGTTAACCCTTACACGACCGATAAAGGGTGAGAGTTTCACACATGTTGGTAACCTCAACTATGTATACCAAAAATGTATTGGAACAATTTCAAATGGAATAATGTCCCTCTAGCAGATTTGACATGAAAGTCCGGAATATCTCATCTCCTTCTTCAGCCGCTCTCTCTACACACCCTCAGGCCCATTGCAGGGTATATTCCCGTCCACTTTGCATATGTATCTGCCCAACCTGACGCTGTGATAAAAGACAGTCCAGTTTCAGCTGATCAGAATTAATTATGAAAATCCTCATGTTCCGCACTCAGGATTCATTCGGAGTAGTGGTCGTATTTTTCAAGATGTACTTGTACTATTAACGTTCTTTAAATAGATAGTCGTTGGTGAGAGTGTTTTGTTTTTATTTCCTAAAAATGTTTCAGGTTCACATTCTGATAAGGGACATTGGACGTCATACCCCTGATTACTGCTGAAACCATTCTTACACTTCCAATCAATTTCCTCACAGCCATGGTTACATTTCTGAGGTGAGGTTTGCCTCATTAATGTCTTTCCTGATTCATGCATCTGATTGTGGCTTTAGCCCATGGTGATTTGACAATTTTCGTTCCTGATTCATGCGTCACAGGGTGGCTACAGCAAACAGTGATTTGAGCAATGTCTTTCCCGATTCACGCGTCTGAGGGTGGCTATAGCACACATTGATTTGACCAATGTCTTTCCTGATTCATGCGTCTGAGGGTGGCTATAGCAAACAGTGAATTGACCACTGTCTTTCCCAATTCATGCATCTGAGTGTGGCTATAGCCCATGGTGATTTGACCAATGTCTTTCCTGATTCATGCGTCTGAGGGTGGCTATAGCAAACAGTGATTTGACCACTGTCTTTCCCGATTCATGCATCTAAGTGTGGCTATAGCCCATGGTGATTGACCAATGTCTTTCCTGATTAATGTGTATGAGAGTACCTATAGCCCATGGTGATTTGAGCAATGTCTTTCCTGAGTCATGCGTCAGAGGGTGGCTATAGCAAACAGTGATTTGACCACTGTCTTTCCCGATTCATGCATCTGAGTGTGGCTATAGCCCATGGTGATTTGGCCAATGTCTTTCCTCATTCATGCATCTGAGGGTGGCTATAGCAAACAGTGATTTGACCACTGTCTTTCCCGATTCATGCATCTGAGTGTGGCTATAGCCCATGGTGATTTGACCAATGTCTTTCCTGATTCATGCGTCTGAGGGTGGCTATAGCAAACAGTGATTTGACCACTCTCTTTCCCGATTCATGCATCTGAGTGTGGCTATAGCCCATGGTGATTGACCACTGTCTTTGCCGATTCATGCGTCTGAGCGTGGCTATAGCCCATAGTGATTTGACCAATTTATTTCCATATTCATGCGTCAGAGGGTGGCTATAGCAAACAGTGATTTGACCACTCTCTTTCCCGATTCATGCATCTGAGTGTGGCTATAGCCCATGGTATGATATGATATGATATGATAGGTTATTTATATAATGGTGATTTGACTAATGTCTTTCCTGATTAATGCACCTGAGGGTGGATATAGCATACAGTGATTTGACCAATGTCTTCCCTGATTCATGCATCTGAGGGTCGCTATAGCACACAGTGATTTGCCCAATGTCATTACTGATTCATACGTCTGAGGATGGCTATAGCCCATGGTGATTGACCACTGTCTTTGCCGATTCATGCGTCTGAGCGTGGCTATAGCCCATGGTGATTTGGCCAATGTCTTTCCTGATTCATTCATCTGAGGGTGGCTATAGCCCCCAGTGATCTCACCAATGTCTTTCCTGATTTACGCGTCTGAAGATGGCTATAGTCCATGTTGATTTGACCAATGTCTTTCCTGATTCATGCATCTGAGGGTGGCTATAGCACACAGTGTTTTGACCACTGTTTTCCTGATTCATGCATCCGTGGGTGGCCATAGCCCACCATGATTTGCCCAATGTCTTTCCTGATTCATGTGTGTGAGAGTGGCTATAGCCCATTGCGATTTGACCAATGTCTTTCCTGATTAATGCATCTGAGGATGGCTATAACCCATCATGATTTGCCCAATGTCTTTCCTGATTCATGCATCTGAGTGTGGCTATAGCCCATGGTGATTTGACCAATGTCTTTCCTGATTAATGCGCATGAGAGAAGCTATAGCCCATGGAGATTTGACCGATGTTTTCGTGATCCATGCGTCTGAGGGTGGTTATAGCCCACAGTGATTTGACCAATGTCTTTCCTGATTCATGCATCTGAGGGTGGCTATAACACATGGTGATTTGACCAATGTCTTTCCTGATTCATGCGTCTGAGGGTGGCCATAGCACATGGTGTTTTCAGCAATGTATTTCCCGATTCATGCATCTGAGAGTGGCTATAGCACACAGTGATTTGACCAATTTCTTTCTTGATTCATGCGTCTGAGGGTGGCTATAGCAAACAGTGATTTGACCACTGTCTTTCCCAATTCATGCATCTCAGTGTGGCTAAAGCACATGGTGATTTGACCAATGTCTTTCCTGATTCATGCGTCTGAGGGTGGCTATAGCAAACAGTGATTTGACCACTGTCTTTCCCAACCATAGCCTACGGTGATTGACCAACGTCTCTCCTGATTATTGTGTATGAGAGTAGCTATAGCCCATGGTGATCTGACCAATGTCTTTCCTGATTCATGCGTCTGAGGGTGGCTATAGCACACAGTGATTTGACCAATGTCTTTCCTCAGTCATGCGTCAGAGGGTGGCAATAGCAAACAGTGATTTGAGCAATGTCTTTCCTGAGTCATGCGTTAGAGGTTGGCTATAGCAAACAGTGATTTCACCACTGTCTTTCCGGATTCATGCATCTGAGTGTGGCTATAGCCCATGGTGATTTGGCCAATGTCTTTCCTCATTCATGCATCTCAGGGTGGCTATAGCACACAGTGATTTGACCAATGTCTTTCCTGATTCATGCGTCATAGGGTGGCTATAGCCCATGGTGATTTTACCAATTTCTTTCCAGATTCATGCGTCAGAGGGTGGCCATAGCAAACAGTGATTTGACCACTGTCTTTCCCGATTCATGCATCTGAGTGTGATTATAGTCCATGGTGATTTGACTAATGTCTTTCCTGATTAATGCATCTGAGGGTGGATATAGCACACAGTGATTTGACCACTGCTTTTCTGATTCATGCATCTGAGTGTGGCTATAGCCCATGGTGATTTGACCAATTTCTTTCCTGATTATTGTGTCACAGGGTGGCTATAGCACACAGTGATTTGAGCAATGTCTTTCCTGATTCACACGTCTGAGGGTGGCTATAGCACACATCGATTTGACCAATGTCTTTCCTGATTAATGCATCTCAGTATGGCTATAACACATGGTGATTTGACCAATGTCTTTCCTGATTCATGTGTCTGAGGGTGGCCATAGCACACAGTGATTTGACCAATTTCTTTCTTGATTCATGCGTCTGAGGGTGGCTATAGCAAACAGTGATTTGACCACTGTCTTTCCCAATTCATGCATCTCAGTGTGGCTAAAGCACATGGTGATTTGACCAATGTCTTTCCTGATTCATGCGTCTGAGGGTGGCTATAGCAAACAGTGATTTGACCACTGTCTTTCCCAACCATAGCCTATGGTGATTGACCAACGTCTCTCCTGATTATTGTGTATGAGAGTAGCTATAGCCCATGGTGATTTGACCAATGTCTTTCTTGATTCATGCGTCTGAGGGTGGCTATAGCACACAGTGATTTGACCAATGTCTTTCCTCAGTCATGCGTTAGAGGGTGGCTATAGCAAACACTGATTTGAGCAATGTCTTTCCTGAGTCATGCGTTAGAGGTTGGCTATAGCAAACAGTGATTTCACCACTGTCGTTCCGGATTCATGCATCTGAGTGTGGCTATAGCCCATGGTGATTTGACTAATGTCTTTCCTGATTCATGCATCTCAGGGTGGCTATAGCACACAGTGATTCGACCAATATCTTTCCTGATTCATGCGTCATAGGGTGGCCATAGCAAACAGTGATTTGACCACTGTCTTTCCCGATTCATGCATCTGAGTGTGACTATAGTCCATGGTGATTTGACTAATGTCTTTGCTGATTAATGCATCTGAGGGTGGATATAGCACACAGTGATTTGACCAATGTCTTTCCTGATTCATGCGTCTGAGGTTGACCATTGCCCATGGTGATTTGACCAATGTCTTTCCTGATTCATGTGTCTCAGGGTCGCTATAGCACACAGTGATTTGACCAATGTCATTACTGATTCATACGTCTGAGGATGGCTATAGCACATGGTGATTTGACCAATGTCTTTCCTGATTCATGCGTCTGATGGTGGTTATAGCACACAGTGATTTGACCAATGTCTTTCCTGATTCATATATCAGAGGGTGGCTATAGCACACAGCGATTTGACCAATGTCTTTCCCGATTCATTCATCTGAGTGTGGCTATAGCCCATGGTGATTTGGCCAATGTATTTCCTCATTCATGCATCTGAGGGTGGCTATTGCACAAAGTGATTTGACCAATGTCTTTCCTGATTCATGCGTCTGAGGGTGGCTATAGCAAACAGTGATTTGACCACTGTCTTTCCCGATTCATGCATCTGAGTGTGGCCATAGCCCATGGTGATTGACTAATGTCTCTCCTGATTAATGTGTATGAGAGTAGCTATAGCCCATGGTGATTTGACCAATGTCTTTCCTGATTCCTGCGTCAGAGGGTGGCTATAGCACACAGTGATTTGAGTAATGTCTTTCCTGAGTCATGCGTTAGAGGTTGGCTATAGCAAACATTGATTTGACCAACAGTGATTTGACCACTGTCTTTCCCGATTCATGCATCTCAGCGTGGCTATAGCCCATGGTAATTTGACCAATGTCTTTCCTGATTCATGCGTCTGAGGGAGGCTATAGCAAACATTGATTTGACCACTGTCTTTCCCAATTCATGCATCTGAGTGTGGCTATAGTCCATGGTGATTGACCAATGTCTCTCCTGATCAATGTGTATGAGAGTTGCTATAGCCCATGGTGATTTGACCAATGTCTTTCCTGATTCATGCGTTAGAGGGTGGCTATAGCAAACAGTGATTTGAGCAATGTTTTTCCTGAGTCATGCGTTAGAGGTTGGCTATAGAAAACAGTGATTTGTCCACTGTCTTTCCCGATTCATGCATCTGAGTGTGGCTATAGCCCATGGTGATTTGGCTAATGTCTTTCCTCATTCATGCATCTGAGGGTGGCTATAGCACACAGTGATTTGACCAATGTCTTTCCTGATTCATGCGTCAGAGGGTGGCTACAGCAAACAGTGATTTGACCAACAGTGATTTGACCACTGTCTTTCCCGATTCATGCATCTCAGCGTGGCTATAGCCCATGGCGACTTTACCAATTTCTTTCCAGATTCATGCGTCAGAGAGTGGCTATAGCAAATAGTGATTTGACCACTGTCTTTCCCCATTCATGCATCTGAGTGTGACTATAGCCCATGGTGATTTGACTAATGTCTTTCCTGATTAATGCATCTGAGGGTGGATATAGCACACAGTGATTTGACCAATGTCTTTCCTGATTCATATGTCAGAGGGTGGCTATAGCACACAGCGATTTGACCGATGTCTTTCCCGATTCATGCATCTGAGTGTGGCTATAGCCCTTGGTGATTTGACCAATGTCTTTCCTGATTCATGCGTCTGAGGGTGGCTATAACAAACAGTGATTTGACCACTGTCTTTCCCGATTCATGCATCTGAGTGTGGCTGAAGCCCATGGTGATTTGACCAATGTCTTTCCTAATTCATGCGTCTGAGGGTGGCTATAGCACACAGTGATTTGACCAATGTCTTTCCTCAGTCATGCGTTAGAGGGTGGCTATAGCAAACAGTGATTTGAGCAATGTTTTTCCTGAGTCATGCGTTAGAGGTTGGCTATAGCAAACAGTGATTTGTCCACTGTCTTTCCTGATTCATGCATCTGAGTGTGGCTATAGCCCATGGTGATTTGGCCAATGTCTTTCCTCATTCATGCATCTGAGGGTGGCTATAGCACACAGTGATTTGACCAATGTCTTTCCTGATTCATGCCTCAGAGGGTGGCTATAGCAAACAGTGATTTGACCACTGTCTTTCCCGATTCATGCATCTGAGTGTGGCTATAGCCCATGGTGATTGACCAATGTCTTTCCTGATTCATGCGTCTGAGGGTGGCTATAGCAAACAGTGATTTGACCACTGTATTTCCCAATTCATGCATCTGAGTGTGGCTATAGTCCATGGTGATTGACCAATGTCTCTACTGATTAATGTGTATGAGAGTTGCTATAGCCCATGGTGATTTGACCAATGTCTTTCCTGATTCATGCGTCTGAGGGTGGCTATAGCACACAGTGATTTGACCAATGTCTTTCCTCAGTCATGCGTTAGAGGGTGGCTATAGCAAACAGTGATTTGAGCAATGTTTTTCCTGATTCATGCGTTAGAGTTTGGCTATAGCAAACAGTGATTTGACCACTGTCTTTCCCGATTCATGCATCTCAGCGTGGCTATAGCCCATGGTGATTTGACCAATGTCTTTCCTGATTCATGCGTTAGAGGGTGGCTATAGCAAACAGTGATTTGAGCAATGTTTTTCCTGAGTCATGCGTTAGAGGTTGGCTATAGAAAACAGTGATTTGTCCACTGTCTTTCCCGATTCATGCATCTGAGTGTGGCTATAGCCCATGGTGATTTGGCTAATGTCTTTCCTCATTCATGCATCTGAGGGTGGCTATAGCACACAGTGATTTGACCAATGTCTTTCCTGATTCATGCGTCAGAGGGTGGCTACAGCAAACAGTGATTTGACCAACAGTGATTTGACCACTGTCTTTCCCGATTCATGCATCTCAGCGTGGCTATAGCCCATGGCGACTTTACCAATTTCTTTCCAGATTCATGCGTCAGAGAGTGGCTATAGCAAATAGTGATTTGACCACTGTCTTTCCCCATTCATGCATCTGAGTGTGACTATAGCCCATGGTGATTTGACTAATGTCTTTCCTGATTAATGCATCTGAGGGTGGATATAGCACACAGTGATTTGACCAATGTCTTTCCTGATTCATATGTCAGAGGGTGGCTATAGCACACAGCGATTTGACCGATGTCTTTCCCGATTCATGCATCTGAGTGTGGCTATAGCCCATGGTGATTTGACCAATGTCTTTCCTGATTCATGCGTCTGAGGGTGGCTATAACAAACAGTGATTTGACCACTGTCTTTCCCGATTCATGCATCTGAGTGTGGCTGAAGCCCATGGTGATTTGACCAATGTCTTTCCTAATTCATGCGTCTGAGGGTGGCTATAGCACACAGTGATTTGACCAATGTCTTTCCTCAGTCATGCGTTAGAGGGTGGCTATAGCAAACAGTGATTTGAGCAATGTTTTTCCTGAGTCATGCGTTAGAGGTTGGCTATAGCAAACAGTGATTTGTCCACTGTCTTTCCCGATTCATGCATCTGAGTGTGGCTATAGCCCATGGTGATTTGGCCAATGTCTTTCCTCATTCATGCATCTGAGGGTGGCTATAGCACACAGTGATTTGACCAATGTCTTTCCTGATTCATGCCTCAGAGGGTGGCTATAGCAAACAGTGATTTGACCACTGTCTTTCCCGATTCATGCATCTGAGTGTGGCTATAGCCCATGGTGATTGACCAATGTCTTTCCTGATTCATGCGTCTGAGGGTGGCTATAGCAAACAGTGATTTGACCACTGTATTTCCCAATTCATGCATCTGAGTGTGGCTATAGTCCATGGTGATTGACCAATGTCTCTACTGATTAATGTGTATGAGAGTTGCTATAGCCCATGGTGATTTGACCAATGTCTTTCCTGATTCATGCGTCTGAGGGTGGCTATAGCACACAGTGATTTGACCAATGTCTTTCCTCAGTCATGCGTTAGAGGGTGGCTAAAGCAAACAGTGATTTGAGCAATGTTTTTCCTGATTCATGCGTTAGAGTTTGGCTATAGCAAACAGTGATTTGTCCACTGTCTGTCCCGATTCATGCATCTGAGTGTGGCTATAGCCCATGGTGATTTGGCCAATGTCTTTCCTCATTCATGCATCTGAGGGTGGCTATAGCAAACAGTGATTTGACCACTGTCTTTCCCGATTCATGCATCTGAGTGTGACTATAGCCCATGGTGATTTGACTAATGTCTTTCCTGATTAATGCATCTGAGGGCGGATATAGCACACAGTGATTTGACCAATGTCTTTCCTGATTCATGCGTCTGAGGTTGGCCATTGCCCATGGTGATTTGACCGATGTCTTTCCTGATTCATGTGTCAGAGGGTGGCTATAGCACGGAGCGATTTGACCAATGTCTTTCCTGATTCATGCATCTGAGGGTGGCTATAGTACACCGTGATTCAACCAATGTCTTTCCCGATTCATGCATCTGAGCGTGGCTATAGCCCACAGTGATTTGATTAATGTCTTTCCTGATTCATGTACCTGAGTTTGGCTATTGCCCGTGGTGATTTGACCAATGTCTTTCCAATTAATACGTCTGAGAGTGGCTCTAGTGCATGGAGATTTGACCAATATATTTCCTGATTCATGCATCTGAGGGTGGCTATGGCCCACAGTGATTTGACCAATGTTTCTCCAGATTCATGCATCTCAGGGTGACTCTAGCTCGTGGATATTTGACCGATGTCTTTCCCGATTCATGAGGGTGGCTCTAGCCCATGGTGATTTTACCTTTGTAAAATAAAAACAATCCGTCCTGGAACATGAACATAGGAACTGGAAGGTAAATTCCCTTATTGCTGTCAAAGTAGACGAGCACAAAGTTTCTGCCATCGATCTACCAAATGTCACCGCCAAGCCTGCTCTTCTTGAAGAATGCGACTGTCATACTGTGGTCTAGGTCCAACTTCTAGGAGTCAACAGCTGTTGCAGAATGGAAACTGGAAGATATCGTGGCTTTACTCGTAAGTTTCATTGACTCCATCAGCAACTTCTTTCATTTCTTAAGTTTTTCTGAACAGCAACCATTTGACCAAGAGGTGGAAGTTTTAAAAGGAGTCTTACCAGACATTTGGGTCGACCTACTACCTTCCATAATGTCTCCTTGTCTTCTTCTTGATGTTCAGGGCTATTGCTTGTTTTTGTGTGGGGGTATTACTGATAGAAAGGATGTATCAGTCTTATGGTCTGAACCCTCCCTTCTAACCCTCTCTTCTTTACCCTATCCCTTTGCAATATGCAATAATACATTCTTACCATTTTCCCTTCGTTAAGCTGGTCTGGTACAGGATTAGTTGTGGTCTGAACTGGGCCAAACAATTGGAATCTACCATGAATACTTTACTTTACTTTCCAACTTATACCGCGCAAGCAGATACCCGAAGTCTTAGGGCACACATGTAACAGACTGGACACAAGAACAATATAATGGAGGTAACAGTTAGTCCTCAGAACGGCAAATAATGGGACGAGCAGGCTTAACCAGGAATTAGCAGAATAATAGCGTTTTCAATTTCTTCTTGAAAATGTCAGTGGATTTAACCTCTCTTACGTCCATTGGGAGCGAGTTGCATGCTATTGGGCTGCTATACTAAAGGCTCCCTTGAGAGCTTTACTGGTTTTACAGCGGGGTGTTTTCAATTGATAGGTGTTATTTGATCTAAGAGACCTCGCGTTCTGTTTCTCCACTATACTCTCCCTCAGGTTGGCTGGCACACGACCCAAAAAAACATTTATAGGTAATCAAGAGCATTCTGAATTGGACTCTTGCCTTCGCTGGCAGCCAATGCAGACTCTGCCTGGCCTCCTACACGTGGTCTCTCCATTTGAGGCCCTTAATCACCCTGACTGCACCATTCTGAAAGACCTGCAGAAGGTTTTTTTTTTCGGATTGTGGAATGCTAATAAGGAGACTACAGAAGTAAATCATTTTTGAACCTATTATGGCTCTCTCTATCGTCTCTGCATTGTTTTGCGAGATAAATGGATGCAGGTGGGTAAGTAGTTATATGTAGTAAGTTGATGCAGATACCAAATTACTCACTTGTGACTTCATGTTTAGATTCTGGTCAAATATTATACCTAGAGTTTTCACTTTCTTTTGCACCCTTAGCTTGCAATTGGCTATGATGAAGCTGTTAAACAGAGGACCCAACTTAGCCAGCTTGTTTTCAGGACCGACCACCATGAGTTCGGTTTTATCATTATTGAGAACAAGGCCATTTTGTACCATCCAAGTGTGGATGAGGTCATAGGCCTTGCTGATGTTACTTTCATCCATGCTATGTGACCTGGTTAAAGGGATGACACATTGGGTGTCATCAGCATAGTTTGGAAAAGTAATGCCATTCTGCACTGGGGGGTCGAAGAAGGGAACCATAAACATGTTATTCAGTGACGGAGAAACACATGCCCCCTGATGCATGCCATATACTAGCGATACTGGTTTGGCCTCAGCTTCTTCACTGGCTGTTCTGCATTGTCTTTCACTCAAGAAAGACCAATCCACTGTGCCGCCTGATCTGAGAATAAGGCGACATCTTTTAACTGAATTTTATACTCTTTCCCATATATCAAACCCCATTAAAGCTGAAGTACTGTTTGGCACCTTCAGAGGTTTAGGAATTGCACACCTCTGCTCATGTCTTGTGTAGTAGCCATTTCTAGCCTCTCCAGACCTCCAATGACGTGATTTGATCTTCATCCAGTGAGGAGACGTGTGTATCTCGACTGAGCAGGGCCATGTCTGTGCCTGTATCATGGAACACGCCACTAAAGAGAATAGTGACACTTTTATTGGACTCGGTTTGACTGTGAGCAGTAAAGTAGAAATCCTGACCTTTATTTGGGGAACCTGTTAGATTATCAAGAGTGTGGAGCAGCAGAGATTGAGAAAGTAGCTCAGAGTGGTGTGCCCTTCTCAGTGAAACACAGCCTCTGGAAGCCTCGTCCCGGGTTCTGTGCGCGGTTATAATATGTGTGGACAAGCTTTAATTGTGAGTCACTACAAGAGCCAACCCTCGTATATGCATGGAGCTTTGCACAATAAAATCTAACCTGCATTGAGAATCTCCTATGTGCCATCACCAGGAATGGGGAGAATCCCACAGGTTGCCGGGGGCAATTGTCACCTGGAAATGTGATATGGCTGGAACAAAATAACAGGGCCTGGAGCAGGCGCCTTGACAATATTTGATCTAGGGCCTCATTACGTGTTTGGAGGCAGCCATGCCGCTATTTGCGGCATGGCTGCCTCCAAACTCGGGTCCGGGTTCCCTGAATGGGGACTTACCGGGTCATTCTAACCTTGGAGGAACGGGCCTGTTATTAGCTCCCTGGTCCTTTAACGGCTCCTACTAAAGGACCTGGGAATGCGGCGGTAATGGGTTTATGGCACCGGCATCCTTATCAGTGCCGTTTTTCCCTTACAGCCGCACTCAGAATGCGGCCCCTAGTCTAGGAAGGACTACCAATGTTTTCATGATTTCAGGGACCTCCATACAAGGCCACTCTTTTGTTGATCGATCACCAACCATTTTCAGCGATGGTACTGTTTGTCTTAGGGCTTCTGAAAACATGTTTTTACCATGTACATTTGCAGAATTTGGATTATCTGGGAATTTTGGTGTGATGCAATTAAGCAGAAGTCCGACAGAAGTTTCCTATCAAATTTCACACACGGAGCTCTTCCGCTTCCACATTTTCACTCGCTATTTTTTATCTAAAGGGCTAAATAAATTAAGAACTTAAGGACCCAACCTATTAAAAGATGTTTGTGCGTTTTGGTATTTGCTTTCTCCCGTCATTGTCCAACTGGTGGTTGGCTCCAATAGAGTTGCTTTATGCTTTACTTGATTGGAGGTGTGATCACCTGACATCTAGAACCAGTTTTGAATGTGAAAGGGAACCCATCCAATTGAAATGTTAGTAATCGGGCTATTAAAGCTTCGGCTCTAGACTGAATCGGCAAACTGTATATCTGGAGGGCAGCGCTTTAATGAGCTTATATGACCTTTTTCAATCCAGTTTACTTAGTTCTGTATCTCACCTTAAAATGTGAGTATGATGTGCCCAGATGTTAAAGGACACAGCATTGAAAGAAGACAATCACAGCAAATACACTGACCAATCACTGAAGAACTTGGGGGGAGCACAAAAACCTTCAAGGAAAATTTGACATATTGGCCCATGTACCCTATTATAAGTCAACCCCACAATGTCTCTTGAGTTCAGTATTCTAAATGGTCCCGGAGAAGATGCAACACCAGAACACATTTTGAGTAGAAACAACATTCCACCAACGAACGCTCTGCATCAGTGCCTCACAGGAAAACTCAGAGATAGCAGAAATGCAATTCATCAAATTAGATGTCCTCCTACTGTTGGTGACTACACATTTTGAAGAAGTGATTTGTGCTATTATAGATTTTTAGGATAATATTGATTTATTGATAATGCTGTTCGCTATTAAGGCACTTCAACATTTTAAAACAGGTTTTTTTTCTATTGACCAATATCTATGTTCAGAGGTCTTCGGCTATGTTCTATATTTTTGAGCTATGGAAGTACATATTGGCAACATGTGCCTGAACTCTGATAAACAGTCCACACCAATTTTTTCAGAGCCACATTGAAAGTATACTTCCTCGTCTACAAGTTACCCTCTTAACCTACTTCGCACCTGGCTTCCTTGTAAAATATTCCACTTGCCTCTAACCTCCTTCTTTCCCTAATTCTCTCTGCCTCCACTCTAGCACTGCATCGATCATGGTCACATCCCTAACACTGCTTGCCGTACCGCCTACCTGAGCTTAAAAATGTCTAATGTAGATTGTTCTTAAACTACGTAAGTACACCCATGTATTGTCTGCGGTGACGGTCCCATTTACTCCCCTCCACAACCTGGTCAGAATGTCCCTCAAACTCACCCCAATGTAAGAAGCTCACCGCTTCCCGTCAGATCTGATTTTGTATCTATTGTATGTTCTCTTGCGATAAAAAAGGTATTGTTCTTCCCTGTCTATAAATGAATAAATCACTTCTTGGAGAATAAGTAGCCCTAGGCCGCTCCGCTATGTATCTTCACATTGTAGGAATGTCAGCTTTTGAGGGGAATCATTTCTCCTGCGTGTATAATTACACAAATTAATAGAACTCGTGGTGTGATCATTTAGGCAATGGAAATGTGTTGATTTTAGGAGTCTCGAATTTGGTTTCCTTTTTTACGCTGAATCCTCTCCAACTTTCTCCACTTTTTGCCAACAAAGGTGGACAGGGTGACCTGAACCCGCTTTGTTGGAACAAAAGGATGAGTGTCGTCGTTTCTTCATTTCAATCATTCGATCTGTTTTTTTTGCAGGTCACAAACCTCATAAATGAGAAATTCCCAGATGTGAAGATATCTACCTCAATGAGAGTGAAGAAGAAACGAATATATTCCATTTTGGCTTCGTAGAGCGCATGGACACTTTATACATAGCTGTACATTTTAAGTTGTTTCAATGTATACTCTCTTTGTGTCGCCTTGTGGGTCTTTGGCCTCGGCCCCATATTCCCTGTGCCTCCTTGTGTTTGGTACCATTTGTTTCTTGTTAGAATCCTTCATGTTCCAGAATGCATTTCTCTCATTTGGAGGCACGGACTGAGCTACACACCTACTGGCCAAGCTTGACTGTGAACTTGTGGGATGTGGCTTTGAAAATTTTTCTTGTTGTCTCTCTTTAAACTTTTTTTTCCCCGAATCCCTAAAACGATGCAGCCAAGTTGCGTCTCTTCTTTTGTAAGAACGCATTGCTGGCCGGCCGCAGAACTTAGTGACCATACCTTGAATGCAGTGTTCGGCTGGATTTATATTCATTTGGTGGCATGGAAGTTATCGTCATGTGTTGCACCAGGTCATTTTCTCATGTAACCTAAGATATGTGCCCAGATGCCTTTTGGCCAGGCGCGCTATACAAATAAATAAATAAATAAATAAATACATAAATAAATAAATAAACCCTTGTTTGCAATGTGACAAGAGACCAGAACTAATGGACCGCATTTTTAGTCCTTCATTGGAAATATATGCCCCCACCCTCCACTTTTAGATGAGCTCTTCCGGGATATCCACTCCTCCCTCCACCGGGAATGTCTCTTTGCCTCACCCCACCCCCCCACCTCCACGCCCTGCCCATTCCCAATTGCCTGTGCCAATGTTTGGACCCTCAACCTTCCAGTTGTTAGCTCCCCTGGTGAGCTCCATTCTCATTCTCCATCCAGTCATGCCCATTCTCATCTCCTCGTGCCACTGCCTCACGTGGAGCCCCCCCACCAGACATTCCTCTACCCCCCAACTCTACCTCAATGGCTTGCCTTAGCGGCAGCCATTTCCCTAGCCAGTCCCGCCTCATAAAGTCCATCCATATAAGTCCATTCTCCCTCACATGCACCCCACCGCTTGATAACACACGTTGTGCAGTGTTGATGCCCTTGCCCCCTACGCCTCAAGCCCTGCCCTTTAGCCGCTCATTGCCCCCTCGCTCGGGATTCAGGTACCGCCCACCACATGCCTCTGTGCCGATGCTCTCCTTACCCTCAAGCACAGCTGCACAGGATATTGTGGCACATTGGACAACGTTGATGACATGTCTTATGCCAACATCATTGCCTAGTTTTGATGATGATATTAAGCTGCCTGACAAAATAGAGAAATACACTTCCATGGGCATGTCACACATTCGAAGCTGTTGCACTCTTCTCCTAAATCAGAAGACAGAGGCTGGCCAGGGGGCACATTCTATAGGAAGGTCCCCGGCGAGAACTCGTTCTCTTGGAAATGCTACGTTAATGCTGTAACTTGGATGCTTCACCCAACCTTTTGTGAAACCTAGCCTGAAGACTGACCTTGCACAATAAACTATTTATCCTATTTCTGAGAGGAACTGAGCTGGGAGTTATTGATGAAGCCAAACATTCTACATGGAGATACAAGGGGTTTTGTTGACTTTCTTAGACAGTGTAGAAGAACATTCTAAAAAAAATAAAAAAATAAAAGAAGTACAATTTAAAACTGAAATGTAGTGTCAGGCAAACTTCAGGTTGTATTTGATTTTTGATGATTCGTTTTTTGTTCTTGTAAAGTTAATAATTCTCTATAAGGGACTACGCTTGTGTGCTTCTCATATACCCTTGACCCTTTTATTGGCTTGCACTGAGATGTTCATGCTCAGTTTCTGACTTTCACCCCAATACCCCACAGGTAATTCTTAGCCCTAAGATCCCAATATGGATAACTGCAGCTTAAGAAGTCATAAAGAAGAATTTACCAATGAGTGACCAGATAGTACTTTTGTAAGCTTTCAGAACATTTGAAGGTATTCATCAGTGTAATCCGTAGTGGAAAACAAGCTACGCATGACTGACTTCAAGTATTGAGAACAAAAATAAAATAGGAGAGCAACACAATGCAACCCACATTGAAGGGTTTCACAGAGTAGTAAACAGCAATGCCTATTGGGTAAGACAAGAGAAGTTTTCTGAAGAGTGTGGGGGTCTGAGAATATCCCTTGAAGGACTCCTCTGCTGAAAATGCCGTCCATTTTGTTTTTCTTGTGCTTCTACCACCTTCACGCTTGGACATTTCTGGAGGCTCGTGGAACTGCTCTGTGAGTCTTTTTCACACTCAGAAGTAGGATGCCGGCAAGTGGCAGTGATAGACCGAACAAAACTCTATTTAATACCCCACCCTTTTATGTACGTCCCAGGGATGTTCAGCAGTGCTCCATCACTGGGGGGAGGGGGTGGCGGTGGGTTAGTGAGGGGTCAAAAGCAGCCAACCTGAGAAGGAGGGACATTTGGGAAAGGTTTGAAACAGAAAAATATGGATTTTGCAGGTTGAGAAACAGGATAACTTGAGGGTCTGTAGGTGCCATGTTAAGGTAAGAAACCCCTGAATGCTTCAAATGTTACCAGCTCGCTACGGTCATGACCAGATCTTTGTCTGGAGCTGGAGGGCCTCCTATGGCTAAGGTGGTGATGTAATAGGAAGATTACACACACATCTTTGTACACAACAAATGTCCATGGTGTGCACAATGGGATTGTGGAGGTCAAATTGACTGGTTTTACATGATTTGCTGTTGGAAGATATTGACATCGGCCAAGGAGCCCGCTGGTAATGATAATCATCTGTAATTCATTCAGCGCTTTCGCCAAAGCGCTTTACATCGAACATATTTGCATACAATATCACCCAACCCGAAGTTGGTACTCATTTATCGACCTTGAAAGGACGAAAGGCTGAGTTAGCCGTGCCGGGATTCAAACCTGCGACCTACAGATTACATGCAGATCACAGCAGCGAGCGCTCAACCCGCTGAACTATCTTACCAGCTTGCACACATCTTCAATGAGCGGCTTTGCACATTCTAATAGTGACAGATGCCCTTTTCTTGGATCAATGGGACTTCCCAGCGATTCCCTAGAGCTGTTTTACCCCTGGTCTTCCCATACAATCACTGGACTTTTTCCATGTGCCAATCTCCCACCTCCATGGTGTGTCCATTTGCTTACATGGAACCGTTGGCAGTGTTTTGTCTTTATTAGGGTGGCCACTTGCTGCCACTCTGCCTGTAAGAGGTGCACATGTGTTGTGAGTAGGGCAGCCTATGCGCTGGTGTTCCGGAATTCACCCGCGCGTCCATGACACCAGCTCTACAAGTCCTTCCTTGGCTTATGGTATTGCATGACACCATATTTAAGGCTGTTGAAGTATCGTAGAAAGCCCATAGTTACCAGCGATCATCAACTACCTGAAGATGTCTGCGGATCCACTAGAGGCCCACCTCGGCCCTCAGCCTTAAAATCAACAACTTCCAGACATCCTGAATAGGAGGACTTTACTTAATGATCAGGGAAGTGGTCTCTGGAACGCCTTGCCTCCGTTCTTCCGCACATTCACCTGTTGACAAAATATGTTCTTAGTCTGTAGGCCCAACAAAATCAGGCTTTTCTGCATCTCCTTCTCCCTGCTATTTTAAGAATTGTTCAACAACTGTTCAACAACTGTCTCTATCGCCTCACCTAGTGCCAAAAAGCAGTCTTGATGGCAAATAGGAGCTTAACCAGAAAAACGGACCTATGTACAATAACAAATGGCTCCACATGTGCCGGCAAGTACAATACACAACACCGGGTTTCTATTTAAAGGACACCGGTTCCTAGGATTGAATCTTCCTGACAATCAGCGTAACTCTGTTTTTTGTGATGGATAGATTGATGTCACCACTCTGTCTGCAAGGGTATAACAAAAATGCATAGGCCTCAGGAAGTGTCTCCCAAATGGCATAGATGGACCCTATACACTTGTGATTGTGATTAGCGCTCTGCAAGAGTGCTTGGCAGAGTGTAAGTGATTTGGCAGTGATTGCTTCTTCTTTTGACATGCAGTGGAACGTTACTTCCAGCGTGTGTGTTTTTTTGGCCCTGCCCACATCATAGGCATCACTACAAATACTAAAGGCTCTGCGCTCCTGTGCGCGCGCTCTGCAAGAGTGCTTGGCAGAGTGTAAGTGATTTGGCAGTGATTGCTTCTTCTTTTGACATACAGTGGAACGTTACTTCCAGCGTGTGTGTTTTTCTGGCACTGCCCACCTCATAGGCATCACTACAAATACTAAAGGCTCTGCGCTCCTGTGCGCGCGCTCTCCAAGAGTTCTTGGCAGAGTGTAAGTGGCAGTGATTGCTGCTTCTTTTGAAATACAGTGGAACTTTACTTCCAGCGTGTGTGTTTTTCTGGACCTGCCCACCTCATACGGATCACTACAAATACTAAAAGCTGCACGCTCCTGTGCGCGCGCTCTGCAAGAGTGCTTGGCAGAGTGTAAGCGGTTTGGCAGT
This sequence comes from Ambystoma mexicanum, assembly GCF_040938575.1. Taxonomy (NCBI): domain Eukaryota; kingdom Metazoa; phylum Chordata; class Amphibia; order Caudata; family Ambystomatidae; genus Ambystoma; species Ambystoma mexicanum. The sequence continues at coordinate 67,983,284 of NC_090932.1, read as the reverse complement.
GATTGCTGCTGTTTTTGAAATACAGCAGAACTTTACGTCCAGCGTGCGTGTTTTTTCTGGCCCTGCCCACTTCATACGGATCACTATAAATACTGAGTGCTACGCGCTCCTGTGCACAAGCTCTGCATGCTGCTTGGCACAGTGTACGCGGTTCGGCGGGAAGTGGCGGGAGGTAGCCGGTGGACCTATTGAGGCGTTGGATAATCATGCCCAGTCCTTGAAGTAAGTGACAAGGCGTGTTTTCTGATTCCTGACTTTCATAATACGCCTGCAACGGCACAGTCGCATGCCACCACCCCTTCACATAACTTGGTATGTACAGGGACCCCTTTGTGCTTTGGTTCAGATGTGGTGGAGGGCTTCCACCACCCCTAAGTGGCCCTACTAAAAATGCACTGCATAAGTCATTGGGTTCCTGGGTGTGGGAAAAAACTAACGTTTTGGCTCCACTAACTGAACAATCAATGAGTGAGAGATCCCAGCTGAGGCCCAACACTACTGCACCTTGGCCCATATATGAGGAGCAGAGGTGTGAAGGGCTTCCTAATAACAGACTAAGGAGCTAACTGACAAAAAAGGCAACTAATGAGCTACATTACACCCGTGAAGAACAATCGGGTACTTGCTGCTTAGCCAAGAAGATAAACAGCTTAGACGCGTAAGCCAATGGCCCTCATTACGACCCTGGCGGATTTTTTCCGCCATCGACGGACTTTCCGGCCATGGCGTAAAGTCAGTTTACGCCATGGCGGATGGTGGACTTACCGCCCCATTCCGAGGTCGGCGGGGCGGTAAGTCCCCATTGACCCATTTACCCTTCCCCATTCCCATTTCGGCCCCATAGGGTATAATGGGAGTGGGGAAGGAGTTAATTACGCCAGCGTAAATTACGGTGGCGTAATTAACACCAAGGTCCCATAGCGCCATGGATTTCTCCGCCCGCAAAAAGCGGGCGGAAAAATGACCATGGCGCTTTGGGAACTCGTAGTTGGCGGTAAGGGGTCGGCGCAGCTAACGCTGGCGTAGACCCCTTACCGCCAGGGTCCTAATGAGGCCCAATGACTTTAGCCCATTTCTAAACCACAACAATCTTCGGGCACTATTTCATCACTTTGTGCCTGTACGAGTATTCACAACTAAAGATATTGTACTGATTCTACCCAGGAAGCAAACTGGGCGATTGTCCAGTTGGTGTCCCCAATACGAGTTGAGCTCATTCTCTCTCATTCTCAGATGATATGTGCTATACCATGGAGAGAAAGCCTAGATCACAATATTTGTAATTGTAATTTTTTATTTGTAAAGCACTTATACACAAGTGAAGTGCTTCAAAGTGCTTCAAGCAGTGAAGTAACCTTGCTGAAAATGTTGGGGGGGAATGACATCTGAAGAAATGGTGCCCCAGCCAAATGAATGGGGACAAAACAGGGTGCCATGAAAGTTGGGGGAGGGGGACAAACACCCCTGTCCCCCCCTAAAATTACACCCATGGCTTCAAGGCGGGAAGGGAACAATAGAACACAGAAGACCTTCTTAGGCCTTGAAGTTTACAAATTATCTAACAAAAAGTGACTGGCATACTAGGCCTGATGGCATTTCTCCTAGTCCAAGTGCAAGACAAGAAGGAAGGAGAGAAGGGGGTGGAGATGGAGAAGATCAAAAAATACAAACACTATCGTACTAGGCCAACAACATTTCAGATAGTGCAAGTGCATGACAAAGAGTGTGGTGATAGGGGGTGGGGGAAGAACATACAGAACAAAAAAACAACCGTACTAAGCCTGGTGAACTAGGCCTAGTACATTCATGTCATGTAAGTGCACAGACTGGAGTGCAAGAGAGGGGGAGGGGAACAAGTGTGCCCAGTCCAGCAGGGCCCTGGGTAAAGTGCAGAGAGGTTACCCTTCTTATGGAATTAATTCCAAAGTGCAGTAGTGGTTAGCTAAGTGCAGAGGCCCGGAGGAAAGTGCAAAGGCTGGCGGGGGAGCCTGGGACCTTTGAGGCTCTGGAGGTGCTCCAGGCGACCAGTCAGCAAAACTGAGCAGAGTTAGGGAAGGAAGGAGTAGGGAAGTAGTCGAGAAGAGAAAGGAAGTTATCAAGGGTGAGGGACAAAGAAAGAGGAAGGTCTTGAGAAGGTTTCGGAATTTAAGGAGATCCGGCTCAAGATGCAGAGAGGAAGGGAGGCTGTTCCAGAGAGAGGCCCCTGCAGAGGATAAAGATCTCCAATCAAATCCCTACTTGGAAAAATGGCTCACCCGCAAAGAGTTGGAAGAGGACGACTGGAGGGCTCTAGAAGGAGAGTATTTAGGAAGAGAGTCCTGTAGATAGTGTGGGCCCCAGCCTCAGAAAGCCTTGTGGAGTATGCAGAGGGCCTTGAACTTGATCCTTGCAGCCACGAGAGCCAATGGAGGTATTTCAGCCCCGGAGAGATGCGTTCCCTGGGCTTGAGGCCAAGGATAAGTCTTGCTGTTCTGTTCTGGAAGAGTTGTGGAGGACGGAGGAGACAGAGGTAAGGGGAAAACGTTGAGGCTGCTGAAAACGGAAGATGCTCCATCAAAACTCATTGAACAAGACATTTAATATCTTGCAGAGAAGATTATGGCCACAATAAATGCCAAAAGCGCCAACCATGTTAATAACATGGGCCAAGGAGAGGAAAGTGTGTTCGACCAGGTTTCTTAACAAAATGAAAATAACTCTAAGCTGTGAAGGTTAGCTCTAGGAATACCAGGAGATTGAGTTCTTTTACTAGAGGCCGTAGGGCCAAGCCTTTCTTTTGGCCTAAGATCTTCTTATATTGAAAGAGACTTGGATGATAGATAAGTACTATTTGGACTGATACCATACAATCTAGATGTGTGCCAATCGGAATGACATGGGAAGACCGATCCGGTGGCCTAATAATAGGGGCTAAGAATTATTTATCCATGAAGGTATACACATTAAAAATCCCAAGTCAGAACATTTTAGCTGTTTCTATTGTACTTAGGGTGGAATCCTATGGACAACAAGTATTGATCCTTAGGGCCTGATTCACAGAAGATTTTTATACTACGGCATTCCCATTGAGAAACGCTCTGTGAATCAGGTCCTTGATGTCTACAACCCCCCTGGGGAATATCCTGAGGGAGATGATTATCACTGACTTGAAAGATATCCTTGAAGAATGGCTACATAGTACTCATTGTGGATATTTTGTGATAGCGGGGGATCTTAGCTATCAGTGCAGCCTGAATATGAGAAAATGGGGGGATTCGGCCTTGTATGATATGCTAAGTGATAGTCATGACACCTGTGCAGTGTAGACCGCAGTAGATGACTGGCTGGATTTTTCTGTCTACTTGGGTATCGTACAATTGATTAGGATTCCGGGCATCAAGGGATATTTGCCTTACACTTGGTCTAATGGCAGCAGTAGCTCTTGACTAGATTATGTATTACCTTCAAAATATATGTTTGCATTTATATCTGATTTTAACCTGACATATACGGATTTGAGTGATCATGTGCTACTTCAATTCTCGCTACAAGGTGGTTGTAGAAAGCGTCATGGAAGGCTTTTGAGGAATTGTGGTGTGGATTCACTGGGAAACTGGGTGTTTTGGTCCACACAAAATATTTTAGACTTTAATTAATGGATTTGTAATAATTGTTTAATTGAAGGTTTGCTCAATTTTAGGAAGATTAATAGGTATGAGGAGTGGTTGGAGGAGGCCATTAAGAAGGTAATAACAGTTCACCAGGTCCAGATGGATTGGCTAAACTCTTGATTAAGCAGGACCTGGTGGGATGGGCCCGTATAATGTAAAACATATTTACTACTATTATTAACAATGGGAAAATACGTAAAAGCTGGTGGAAATAAACACTTATCGCAGTGTTCAAATGGGGCTCCCGTGATGTGCCCGAGAATTACAATGATTCTATAGCAAAGATCTTTTACTCTTTTTTGCTTGAAACGGACACTATTTGGATAACTGAAGTCAAAATCCTTAGCAAGCAACATACTGGCTTTAGAAGGTGGATAGGACCCCTAGCTAATTTATTGGCATTAATATATTGTATCAGTACTTCTCTAGCTAGTAACAACACCCCTCTATACATATGCTTTGTAGACAAGAGCAAGGCTTTCAACACTGTTAATCACCAGGTGCTTTGGTCAAAACTGTATAGACAGAGTCTTCAGCATGGGGTTTAATTTTTTATTAGACAATTATGTTTTGATACCAATGTGCAGTTTTGGGTAAATCAGGAAGGCTTACTTAACTCTACAATTAAAACTAACCATGGCCTGAAACAGGGCTGCACCATGGCACCTGTTTTGTTTAACTTATATATTTCTGACTTAATGGAATCAGTAAATAAATGCAATATTTTCCCCCCACATTTGGGTACGCACCCTGTAGTCTGGCAGTCCTATGCTGACGATATCGTTCTTTTTGATCGGACGCTGATAGGGCTGAAACGGAGTATGATGGCACTTTGTGAACATGCTAATAAAAATAATTAGGTCATCAATCGGAATAAAAATAAGATAATGGTTATTAAGGCAGGGAAAAACCAAAGTAAAACAAAATATAATTTTTATTGGAAGATCAAAAATGAATCAGTAGAAGTTATTAAGAGATATTTATATTTGCGGGTCCCAATTAACGATTCGCTCAGCTCGAATATGCTAGCTCAAGATGTCACAAGAAAGTACAAAGGAAATTTAATGAGAATAAAAACGTCTCTCAAAGATGTGGATATTCGCTGGAAGGGTTATTGCAAGTATATATACTAGCATTGTTCCGTGTGCATTGTATGGCTTCGAAATGTATACGAATAAAGAGACCCAAGGGCTTACGAAGTTGGAGAGTAGTCCATGGTGTCCCTCATTAGGCCTATCCGGATCTACCTCGAGTGAATCTTTATGAAGTGAACTGGGTGTCATTTATTGATGCAAAACAAAATGGTGATAGCAATATTTATGCTGAAAATATTCTCCAATAAAGATCTTGATACCTCTGTGTATTCTAGCTTTTTGGAGTTGCTGGAAAATGATTCTCCACAAAAAAAAAAACAAAACCCTGGCTAATGAAAATGTACTTGTTTTTGGACGAGATTGATTTCAAAATTAGGTTCCCTCTTAATTTAGGTATCGGCTGGAGGGAAATTAAGTAGAAGGCATCAATACCGGATAAAAATAACAACATGTCTGAGTTGAATAATTCGTCAACTATGTAAAACAAGGTAACCAGTTTGTTGTGCCTTTTAGATATTTGATCAAGGTTAATAATTCTAAGGTTAGACAATTTCTCCTCCAACTTTGGTTAGAACAGTTACCAACTTTGGCACAAGTAGGGGCCTGGGAACACATTCCTCATCAAAGTGCCTATGCAGGATCTGTAAATTAGAAATAGAGACAGCTAGACATTAATTGACTGGCTGCTAAAAGCTTAAAGATCTTTATAAAAAGGTATATAAAAATTATGGCCCTCATTACGAGTTCGGCCGGTAGCCATGCCGTTTTTGGCGGCATGGCTGCCGTCGAAATCGCATCCGTGTCCGGGTCCTCGGAATGAGGGCTTACTGGGCCATTCCAAGTTCGGATGGCCCGGTAATTCCTCCCTCAAGGACCCGGACACGGTCCTTCCCCATTCCCATTTCAGGCCCCATAGGGCTGAATGGGAATGGGAGAGGGAGCAAACAACGGGCCATAACGAGATGGCCGTTGTTTGCTCCCTCGCGGGACCCGGTAAGCACGCCTGGTTCCCCAGACGTGCTTAACCTGTCCCCCGAGGGGACCTCGTAATGTAGCGGAATGGGTTGAACGGCGCCGTCACCTTTTACGGCATCGTTTAACCCGTTCAGCCAGAGTCGTAATGAGGCCCTATATATTTTTATTTATTTATTAGTTGTTTTGGTCGTGAAAACATTTGAGACCTTTCAATTTAGCAATACATACAAAAATAGTAATATTACAATAACTAAAAGATATTAAAAAACCCACATTAATCTTATCAAATTAAAATCAAAATCCAGATCATCAAGATATTAAGACATCAGTTATACAGACATAATTAACCATCAACCATAAACCATCACCACAAAGGAAAAAAACAAAACAATCAATCAGATTTTCCCACATGTCCACCTTGAAAACTGAGCAGAGCTCTATAGAATCATTTTAACGTTACATACTTTGCCAGTTTCAATTGATACAGGTAATTTACAAAAGCATATCTCACTGCCTTTCTTTTGGTATAGTATAACAGATCCCATAATTTTTGTTGATGTCAAGACCTGATAGTCCGTAAATAAATGCTTAAAATGAACACAACGGAACAGTAGTAATTCATCACATTCGGAACATAGATGCTTAAGAGTTTCTGCATGCTGTTTCCAGAATCGACAATGCAGAACAATGCCATCATTTCTACGTCTGTTCAGTACATCATTTGTCAACCATAGATTTAGCCTAAATCTCATAAAACCATTTTGATGGCTAGGGCTGGGTGACCTCACCATATAATCTGCCACAATGTTGAAACGTTTCAATTCAAACGGGTATGCCACAAAGTTTTTATAATTGGCACATGCGTGACGAGTATATATCCAGTCCGCTTCCCAGATTTTTATTTTCGCTCTATTTGGGTTCTCCATTAGCAAATCTGAATCTATCTGGGCCTTTTCCAAAATAGACTGAATTTTTAGACGCCATTCTTTTGGAAAGTTATCCATTGAACTTAATAAGTATGTGGAAATAATGTTGGTATTTCCTTTTGTTAATTGATTCAATAGACATTTGCGATATAATGCACACAATTTCCATTTATAGACTGCATAAACCGAAATTAAGCCCATTTCATATCTCAAGAGTGGTAGTGGTTGAGAATTTGGTAAGTTTAAAACTTGCCTCCAGTATCGACCTTCCCTCAGGGCCCAGTAAGAATAGGACATTATTTTCTGGGTCTCTGCACCGTACAGAATAACAGGAACAACTTTTAGTTTGAAATAAGTAATTATCGGTGAGAGAGAGAATTTACAATATCTGGCTTTGATAATGCGGGCTTGTGAGATAGACATTTGCAATTTATGGAGCCCTTGTTTATTATACTGGTCGTGCGCACACTATTGGATATGATCATACCCAGATACACATAAACATTGGTGACAGTGATTTGGCAATTTTGCAAAGGCCAGTGGAGCCGAGCAAAACTTTGTTTCCTTGTGCCAAATTGGATTATATTTGTCTTTGAAATATTAATGGTTATGCCGTTTGCTTTGGTATATAGATCCAGGGCACCCAGTAAATGCCGCAAACCTTTTTGGGTATGCGACATTAACACCATATCGTCGGCGTATAATAGCCATTGAATTTGGACCCCCATGATTTTTGGAGAGTCAGTAATTAATTTAGCAAAGGTTTGGTGAATATCTGAAATAAAGAAATTAAATAATGCTGATGCCAGTAAGCATCCCTGTTTTAAGCCTGTGGCAGTTTCGATTGGAGGAGTTAGCAGTCCGCCATTAGTCAATCTGACCTGGATTGTGGTGTTAGTATGCAATTGAATGATCCATTTCAGAATTTCCCATGGGCATTTAGCATCAGCCAGTTTTTTGTACAGGAGCTCTCTGGGAACAGCATCAAAAGCCATTTTAAAATCAATAAATGCAAAATATAGGGGCTGTTTCCGTTGATAGGCTCTCTGAATGAGGCTTGAAAGAGTGATAATATTGATTCCAGTGCCTATGCCCTGCAAGAATCCTGTCTGGAATGGATCTCGAAGGTTCTTATCATTTAGCCAAGTATTGAATATCTTTAAGAGCAACCTGGCAAACAATTTACCCGGGCAGTCAATAGCGCTATTGGTCTATAGGACCTGGGATTGTCTCGATCACCCTTTTTGAAGATCGGAAGGATGATAGACTTTTTCCAAGTCTCGGGAATGATGTCAGATTTGAATACTTGAGCATAGATGCGATACAGAATACCTGCCCACTCGCTGACATGCATTTCTAGCATGGCATTATGCAAACCATCGGGACCTATTGCTCGGGAGGAACTCAGTTTTGTGATGCAGAGTTTTATATCATTGGTGTCAAATAGAAACCCACCGGCTGCTGTGTCCGAATGGAAACATATTCGCATGTCAGGGAAGGGTGAAAGATACAATTTTTGAAAATACATCTGCCATGTCTCAGCCGATATCGAATTTATCTGGGTAACGAGTTGGGGTGTATCGGAGGTGTGATTAAGCAGGGCCCAAATACCAGCTGTAGATTTTGTTACAAGTTGCTTCAGCATGGATGCCCCATCCAGTTCATATAGCTTAGCTCTTCTCGTTTTGAGCCATTTTTTGTATTTCTGCTTTAATAATCTAATTTTATTAGCAGAATCCACCTCATTTGATTTTAATAACTGTCAAATTTCACGTCTTAGCTCAGCTTTTTGATATTTAATATCCAAATCAAAGACATGAATATGTTGTTGCTTAATCAAACCGATACCACTATCAATTTGTTTAAATATCTGCATGGCACTTGTATAATCTTTTTCCACCAAACCAGTGCTTTGATACATTTTTCTAAGATTATGGTCCAGGCTTCTTAATTTTTCTCGATTCCAATTAAGTCTATTGCCCCCATTATTCACTACAATATCTGTTATGTTTGCATTCATCAACAGTCTCGAATGGGGTTGTCTAATCTGCAATGATAGCTTTAATTTGTTGTGATCACTTAATTCAGTCTGTATAACCTCCAACTTTTGCACACAGTTAAATACTTTTGCATTGATGTAAACATAATCTATTATAGCATGCTGGCCGCCTCTTTGCCAGGTTGCCTGGGCAGGGGAATCACCCCCCACATTACCCTTTAACATCAGAAAGTTGCGCTCTGCCATAATTGTAGACCAAATCATCTCATCAACTGTTAATGCCAAATCTCCATCTGGAATGAGATGAAGGTTAAGATCACCTAATATTACAATGTACATCAATCCGACCTCTAGGGCTAAAAAATCTAATATTTTCACAAGCTGGTCAAAAAAGTCCTCGGACTTTAACGTGTTGGAACACCAATAGATATTTACAATTGCTATTTTTTGATGGCTATTAGATAGTTTAACCACTTGAAATGATGGAGACGGAGACTCGCAAGTTTTCAATTGGAGCCCACATGTTTTTTTGAATGCTATTAGTAAACCTCCTTTTGGTCTACCTAGGAAACCTTTTTCTGCTGGTGTAAACAATATGACATGCGAGTCCCAGATTGGTGGCAATAAGAGCCAAGTTTCCTGGAGGGGAATAATATCAATGCCAGTCAGTTCCCCAGTAGAGGTGGAATTGTGGTGACGGTGCCCTCTGGTGTTCCAGGAGACCACACTTAAAGTTTCTGTATCTGAGCATAGTTATGCAAGCCTTGCTTGATTCGAAGACCCTTGCTGAGGTAGACTATTGTGAGTCGAAGTGAAGATAAGGGACATGTGGCCCTGTAACAAGGGAGGATCGGATGAGATTTCTTGTGTTAAACTGAACCCCAGATCAAACAGGATCATTCTGGCCTGCCACAATGTCTCAGCCACCAAGGATGATCAGATATATAATCGGGCCGTGGACAAATCAGTGTGATTTATGAATTCAATTTGCTCAATATCCACTGATGTTATGGCGGATAAGGCTGGAATAGACATAGATAACCTGCAAAGTGATCAGGGCGTGGGCCTATATCGATTCAGGAGAAAATGTGGGTCTAAACCACAGTATATTTTATATTTGGCAACTTCTAATCAAGATTAATGACTTTTTTGTGCTGGTGAATTGTAGGTTCTACTTGATGTTTGTATATTTTATATGATATGACGTTTTGATTCTTGTGTGATTGATTAATATGTGTAAAGATGTTTTAGTGTTTTAAGGTTATATTCTAATCACAAACACTTTAATTAATAAATAAAGACATGTGTGGAAATGATGGAGGTGGGGCTTCGTGTCATGGTAGCCCTATAACATGGTGGATGGGAAACCCAAGTACATTCTGGTTATTGTGGTCATTGGAAATGATGTTATCAAATACTACAGGCTGGGCAACTATTCTGAAATGTAGACATATGAGGGAATATTTAAGTTTATTATGCTTATCAAGTCCTCATACGTTCAGGTACTAAGTAGTCTGACAAAGAGCAGATGTTTCAGAAGCATTGCTGGGTTCTTTAGCCAAATGCTAATCAATGAGTAGAACTCAATCTCCAAGGTTCCAAAACCAATCATGACACAATTAGCGACTCTATAAAGTCCTCTATATTTGTTTCATTAATATACTGCCTTTCAATTTGGTGTACTCACAACAAGAGTATATTTCCTTAATTCCAGTCACGTTATTGATCCTTCCAATAATGGTGGCCAGAGTTGTATTGTAGGGCAGGGGTCTGCAACCAGTGGTTCTCCAGCTATTTTTTTATTATGACTAGTGTGATCCCTCACCATTGATTCTGCTGGATAGGGCTGATTGGAGTTGTAGCACAAAGTATTGGGAAAGCAAAAGGTTGCATACTCCCAGTTGTAGGGTTATGCATGTCTGTTTTTCTTTGAAAGGGACCCTGAGTCTTGATGTCTCACTTCTGATCTCTTAACAATGAATCTGTCTTGACAACCATCACATTTAATGTACATCTTTATTTTTGTATGTTCGTTTATTTGTATTATGTTATATTCAATCAAGTACGGATTCCTAGTATGGTGGGACAACAATTTAAGACTTTGTCATTGAGTGCGAACAAATGGAACTTGCCCACATTGTGCTTAGAGCTGGCTGAAATTCTTTGCTCAGAGGATAACCATGTAAACTGCAATTTTGATGAACCCAAAAAATAGTTCCATATTTTATTGTTTCGAGTGCAGTTTCACAGTCGTTTGAAATGATAAAATGTTTCTCAGAATGCTGTTCATTTGAAATGTCTTGTGGTTATTTTAGCGTTCTTAATTTGTTTGCAGAGCTCTGAAAATAGTGGTTTTCCAGAGGTTTTGAACTACACTTGCATGATTTAAGAACATTGACTCTGTTGGTTACGGCTGAACCGAGTTGTAGTCCAAAGCATCTACAGAGCCAAAGGATGCAGATGCCTATTTCAGAGATTCTGATCAGCCTGAAATTATGCGATTCACCCATCAGAGTTACTTATCAAACTGGCAGGTCCGAAGGAATGACGTTGTTTTTTGGACCAATACTGTTGACACAATTCTGCTCTTTTAATTTGGAAATTGTATTTTTTTGTAGTTAAACATAATTCTGCTCAATATTATGATGCATGTGATATGTTGTATTTAGTTTGAAAGCTCAATAAAACTGCTCACCTCCCACCCCCCATGATGACTATGTTTTCTGCTATGGAGCGTAGTCACCACTGTTGGACACCTTGCACTAGCTGTCATGAAATCATTGGCATCTGTGTTGAGACTGCATGTTCGGCTTAGAGGTGACAATGTTTACTTATGTTGACGATAGATGAATGGAGTCATAGTCTTGGAGAGACACTTGGACACCAGTGGAACCCTCTGTCATTCTTTGATCCTTCACCAAAGAGTGTAGAGAAACCTCAACATTCCATCACATTCTGCTTATGATAGTGCCTTAACATTATTCAGTTTAACAATCCTTAGCAACTTGTAAAGTAATAAAGTGATTAACAGCAAGCATACACTCTACTTTCCTGTTTGGAAGCCCAAGCTTTGTGTATCTGTTCTGTGTCCTAGTGCGCACTTTGAAGCCAAGATGGAAAAGTCGAAATTTTAATGGCTGAGTCTGTAACCACTTCAGAATACCAAAGAAGTGTATTTTGGATGCTAGTGGCCATATTACAGAGACTTTGCATTGGTGCCCTAGAGAGCAAATTGACCTAGTGTAAAACACATATTTATTTCAATGCTTTTTTCCACCAGAGTAATGTTTTCCCTAATCCCTTACCCTGGTGTCAACATACATTGAAATTATTTGTTTTTGCCACTGTGGCAATGTTTGCCCTAATGCTGATTGCATTTGCACTGATGCAAAGTCTCTGTATTATGGCCCTCATTGCCTTTACGCAATGCCTTTTGGGCTCCCATGGCAACGTAACACGACATAATTATGAACAATTTTCTACCCGTGTTTGAGTTCTTGAACTGCACGTACAATCTTATGTTTTCCTAGAAAACAAGCATTATCTTTTCCAGAAGGAACAATTCGCCAATATTGCATGTTTCTCTGTATTGATTTCCAGATGTCAATCATTGTATTCTTATTGATATAATGTATCACTGCGCAATGAATTGATCAATCAGAAGTAAGCACTTTTATTACACACCAAAAAATTCCAATGCCTGGTGAGTACAATTCATGACTAACACATTCACTATAGTGTGTTATTCGAAATAAATATTAACTGTGTTTTGTTGCAATCTACCAAGTCCTTAATCTGGAGCCTTACCTGCCTGCCCTATCACCAGCACTGCTGTTACAGGGCCACACACAAAAATGTGCATGACAACTTTAGCATCATTGGCAAGTGACAAACAAACCACATGTGTGGCAACATTTATCAGTAGCCCACAACACATTCAATGTGCGTGCAGCTTCATGTTTCTAATGGGAAAAGTAGAACTCCAAGTCATGGCAAAGGGTTGTTGACTAGAATTCCAGGTCATGCAAGAGATGGACCACCTGATATGGGACCATTTGGCTGTACTGAAGCAGGAATGCACACTTTAAAAGAGATATTCCTTTTTAAGAAGAGAATGCCTAAACAGTCTCCCACTTACTGCTTTGCCTACAATTCTGGAGCGTAAACACTTGGTAAGTGGCTAAGTGGGTTGGTTGTGCATTGGGATGTGTTAGGGATTTTGTTTGGGGAGCTATACCTAATCTGGTGGTATTCTCTTATGGTGGTAAAGTGGTATAGAACTGTTGTGGTAATGCCCTATATAGGGCGATGATGCTCCCCTCAGAATACTCTAAAACCTGTATTTCATCACGGGGCTCCTCTAAAGGACAGTTACCAGACTTATTACACTTGGATTGATTTTGACAGTGTCACTTGTTGTCCCCAGCAACTTATCTATGAGGCCGGGCTACTGCCTTGATGGCAGATCTGTTCAGCTGTAAACATGCACAGCCGAAATACCGCACACTCACACTCTGTCTAACTACAGAGCCCACAATATATCATTTTCATGAAAGCCTTTACCATTTCCCTCTTGCCTATGTAAGCAGATTAAATACAATGACCGAAATACCATAAAAATGTTTCAGAGATTAAATGATTTTATAATGTGTATTTATCTTGCCAGATAATTTAACACTTGTACACAGCAATCATAGACAGAAAGAAGAGAAGAGAAAAACACAGTTTCAAAAATATGCACCACTTAATAATAGAATGAACTGAAGTCAGCTCACCCTGACTTGGGTCGTGGGACTTGGCAGAAGCCACGCTTAATAACAAATTCTTGTAACTTTCAGAAATGCATTTGCGTGTGACATTGAACATTTACACATTGAACAAAACCCTTTTGACGAACTAAAAAATAAATAAAACATCCATTCAAGTATGTCCTCACTTATTTACTGGCATATTCACCTCGCACACAGAAGATTCTCGCTCTGCTATCTCTGGAGCACCCCTCTGTGTGTTTGGCAGCAAATGCAGTGTTGAAACCTCTGTGCTCTCCAGCAGCCCAGAAGGACAAACACAAATTCTAGGCCAGGATAACCGCTCCTGTGATCTTCCAGTAGGTTCTGCCTACACCCCCTCTGTGTCCTGAATTTAAGTGCTATCCCTGTCAATCAACTGTATCTGCCTCTTTTCCTGACGTTCACACATCATCCGAGCTGGCCTCAGTACTTTCCCCCTTGAAGAATAGCCTTACAAAGATATCTGCAACAATTGCTTCTTGCGCACACAATAGTGCATTCTCAACAGTGCATTTTTTAGCCTTGCAATTTGTGCAATGAAATCACAGCCATCAAACTGCATTTGCACGTTTTCTCTCCATTGTAGAAAAGCACCTCACTTTTGACATCTCAACCTATCCTATTGTTGCACTGATTTGTTAAGGACATGTAACCAATTATTGGGAAGGGTTGTTAATTAATTAGTTCAGGCTAGTATGTACACAGTGCAAACCAGACAAATGAACTGTTGCCCTGAACTAGTCCGTTTTAAAATAATGCTATTGCCCAGAGGGTGTGCCTTTCCATTTGTAATGTGCTCCAGCCATTCATGATGTTTGCATTTTCTACATGAACCCCCTACCACTATCTCAGTGTTCCTACAGTTGGCAGTGAAAGGAATAATCATGGGGAATGCATTTGATCATTTTCCTATGGGGTGTGATACCACACGTTTATTAGCACATTCACACAAATAATTTCCACCCACCGTATTCAAGACAACTGGTAGAAATGCTAGTCGCCCTCAAAGGCACATCACTTACAGATGACATCCTCCCAGTATCCGTCCTCAAGACCCTCCTTGCAGAAGCTCTGCTTCCCTACCTGGAGATCATAAACAGCTCACTAACTCAAGCTGCCTTCCCATTGACCCTGAAGACAGGACAAATCCTCCCTCTACTCCAGAAACCCACTCTGGATCCCGACAACGTAGGTAACTATCGCCCCATCACCCATCTTCCCATCCTAGGTATAATCTTTGAGAAAGCGGTAGCCGCACAACGGCTGCACAACATCAACACCAATAGTCTCATCTAAACCTACCAATCCGCATTCAGACCCAGATGCAGCACAGAGACGGCAAACATACAGGTTACGACAACACCCTCAACATCCTTGACGATGGTGACCCCTGCCTCCTGGTTCTACTTGACCTCTCAGACACTTTCGACACAGTAGACCACCAGGCACTCACAAACACCCTACATTGACACATAGGGATCAGCAACCTTGTCCGACGTTGGTTCAAATCCTACCTCACCAACCACTAGCAGTTTGTTTCGATGGACTCCTCTAGATTGCTAATGCTACCCATCTCCTGTGGTGTCCCACAGGGTTCCATCCACTCCCTAGTGATCTTCAATCTATACATGGAGCTACTGGGATCCGTCCTATGCACACACAACATCTACATCCACCAATAGGCCGACCACATACCTCAAGACCGACTCCATCATGTACATCCATAGGCTCAAAACCTACATCTCGCTGATACACTCTTGGATGTCCAGTGCGTTCTTGAAGTTCAAACCCTCCAAGACTGAATTCCTACTCCTCACCAACAACACTGAACACCCAGACATACAGGCCTGGCTATCAATCATGAATCCCGAGTGCTTCACGCCCGAGCTCACCTCCTGCACCAAGTTCCTTGGGTTCCACATCAACAAACACCTCTCCTTCAAGACACACATAGCTAAGAAAACTCAGCTTTTATCAGCTCTCCCTCCTGCTGAAAGTCATGCCCTTCCTCCTTCAGGGTAGCTTTTGATCCATTGTTCAAGCACTGGCCCTATCCCACCTGGATGGGTACAATGCCCTCCTCGAAGGCCTCCAGTTGTCCTCCCTTGTGCCCCTGAGAATTGTCCTCCACGCGGCCGTATACCTCATCAAGGATCTACACAGATACAACTGCATCACCCCGGCCCTCATTGACCTTCACTGGCTCGCACTGCATTCACAAATCACCCTCAACTCTTGCTGTATCATCTACAAGGCAGTCGCCCTCAGGTCACCCAGCTACCTCGTGCAGAAACTAAGCATCTTCAGCTGACAGCGCACCACCAGAAGCCAGAACACGTGCATACTTGAAATCTGCTGCTGCAAAAAGGAAAGGACCAGAAAACAAGCCTTCTCTGCCTATGCCCCAAGACTATGGAACCTCCTCCCCATCAGCATCAGACCTGCCCCCACGCACCTACAATTCAGAAAAGAACTCAAGACTCACCTCTTCAAGGAGTCTCTTCCCCTCAACACCTAGGCCATCACATTGCCCCCCCCCCACTGCGCCACCTGACATGCCAGACGCCGTCAGCCCCTCTCGTCCCCTCCACCCTGTACAGCCGTAGCCCTCCTGAGTTCACCTCTGTATCTTTCCCCCCGCTGTATATCTGTTCTGTTGTTAACTTTGAAAAGGGCTCTGTTCTTCATCTGTATAGTTGTATACCTTGGTAAAGTGCTCTGTTGCTTCTCGGAGCGAGGCACAAGCTCAATAAATACCAATATAATAACTGTATACACATATGAGTTATGCAATTTAAAATATCATACATACTTTCTATCATCCTATATATTTTGTCATGGGATGTCTGTGTGGTAGGAATTGAGCAGGTGCACAGCCACACTCACTATGGGACCCAGCTAAAATTGTTTTTGTGGAAAGGAAGCATTTCTATTGGTGTAGTTGGACAAACATGGAGTAACAGATGCCACGGACATTCCATGAGGCATCTGGCTCTTGAAACTGTCCATATCAGTATATATGGTTTATTTTTCCAAACATTTTACAATTAGGGTGAGTATTGTGAAATGAGCACAAACTTCAGTTTGTATTATGAATTGATTGATTTAAGGATACAACACGTCTGTCACTGACACATTTGTCAAATAAAAAGATCTGTGGTCATTTGTACATTCACAAAGGACTCTGATTTTATGCAAAGCAAGATGTGACCCTCACTGGTGCTATTTGCCACCTTCCCTTTTCTCATAGGGTATTTCAAAAGAATACAATATGAGGGTAGCAGACTGTCCATCTTGGAATGAAAAACATTGTTTAGAAAATGATATATTTGGTTCTTTTAGGTTTTGATGATCTGCTTTCCTAAGTAAGACAAGTGTAATGTTCTTATTATGACTGTACTTAAAGTGGTCATTAGAAATTAACCTTGTAACATTTTTCAAAAGAGACAGTTTACAGTGCCATTTGATTTAAATAATGTCATCTTTTACAATAAAAGAGGCTTTGGCATATGCGCACCTGACAATGCAACTTTGAACTAGATTGAAAGAGACCAAGACATACGCAGTTCTTTTTGTAATGGGTGTAGCAGCACAACAAAGCGTAAAAGAAAGGTGTAATGTTATTATGATGTGGTTTACTGCTCCAGTGGGACCAAGGCCAGTGGTGGAAATGGAAAATATCTAAAGGGGGATCCCACAAGGCCCGAGGTGGGGGTGGAGTTTGGAGGAGGGGGTGAAGTTCTGAGGGGTGGAGTTCTGAGGAGGCAGAGCTGGAAGTTGGACTCTGCTCAAAGCAAACGTTCAAAATAATATTTTTTAAATGGTGCCATTTCTTTGATGTTACTTCTGCTCATAGCAAATGTTCAAAATCATATTTTTCAAATCGTGTAATTTCTTTGATGTTGCTTCTGCTCAAAGCAAATGTTCAAAATAATATTTTAAAAATGGTGCAATTTCTTTGATTCTGCTTCTTTGCAAACTCCCCACTGTACAAAAATTCCACTTAAAATCCCTTCCATGCCAGTGGTGGACCCAAAATACTGTTGGTAATGCAGAGGTTTTCAGTACGTTCCGGGATCCATAGACACGCTCTACAGTAGAAGGCTACCAGGCTAGCTAAGCAGGTTAAGAGACCATTGCTGAGAGGTTATATATTCAAAACGGGTTGTTAATCATATGACTTTTCGCAATTCCTCATCAAAAAACTACTGCTCGGCCAGGGCATGGGTTGGGCTGGCCACTTGCTTATATTCAGGGTGGAGAAGGGGGGATTTCTGGCCCTGTAGTGAAAATCAAAAGTTGGGACCCATGAACCCACAGTTTAATTTCCTAATATCTGCTGTCAGCATTTGTGATTAACCAGTTTGCCAAGCATATAACATCTTTATACATATACCCTGTGATAAACAAAGGACGGGAGACACAAATTAATGAGTGTTTGTGTGGTAGTCCGACAAAAAATCGCTTTTCAAAAAAACGAGTGAAGCGAAATCAAGCAGCATTTTTGAATCTGGAAATTACTTTTTTCTATGAAAGTGTAAAATTCACATTTGGAAAACAATCGTGTGCCCAGCATATAGAAAGCCTGCTTCCAACAGTGATGGACCCCCACACCAGTGATATTCATGGCCCATTGATTCCCCTGGAGTCCCTTTTAGGCGCCAGATGAAAAAAAAAACAGCCGTGGCAAATAGGGCCTGCAGATGCGCTCAGTAAATCCTGGTCAGGGCTGAGGCAGGCCGGGTCTCGAGATCCGGCCACACATCTGATGCCGGATCTCGGACCCGGCAAGAGCCGGCCCATTGACCAGCGCTGACCAAGCCTGATTTGCATATGGTCTTTCCCCTTCTGCAATGGCTTGACAGGCTGAAGAACGATGGTCTGGAAGGTTGCCTAGAGCAATGCCAGAGGTTAGGATTTATTTCAAACCTTCCAGCCTTCACCTCTTTTGTTTTACTGCTCCAGACCATCATTGGCCCTCATTCCGACTCAGGTGTTAAGGGGTTTACGGCGGCGTAAACGGCGCCGACCCTTAACGCCTGATTACAAGGTTCCCTTTGCGGGATGGCTGTTTAACGACTGCAGCCGTTAAAAGCCATGCCGCAAAGGGACCTTGGCGATAATTACGGCACCTTAATTTACGGTGCCGTAATTATCGCCTTTCCCCATTCCCATTATGCCCTATGGGGCAAAAATGGGAATGGGGAAGGGGCCATTGGTGAATGGGGAATTACCGCCCCACTCACCTTGGAATGGGGCGGTAATTCCGCCATCCACCATGGCGGAATTGCAACCTTAGCGGCATGGACCATGGTGCTAATAGCACCATGGTCCTCCGCCAAGGTTGTAATGAGGGCCATTGTCATTCTCTGTGAAGGTGCAGAAGGGGCGCACAGTGGAAATAACCCCTCCACCAGAGACAGTATAAGAAAATAAAGAAAATAAAGTATTCAATAAGAAAATAAAGAGTTTCTTATTGAATACTTAATGTGTAAGACATTCAGCCTTGTACTACCTCGACCACACTCTTCCATGCAGCTCAATGTGAGGGAAGAAAAAAGATGTTAAAAAAGAACACCTAAGGCATTTGTTCAGTAATCTATTATGGGTAAATAATGTTTTAATAACCCTTAGATTATCTTATTAACCATGGGGAACCATTGTAAACGCAAAGTGCAAAGCGTTGTTTGCAGGAAGCATTGACATTTTATTTTTACTAATATCAGAGTAATAGCCAAGAGTGCAGGCAATTTTGCTTGCTGTTATTATTCACTTTTTAACTTGGTTTTGTAAATGTTTCAAATGGCATGCAGGTCACCTATGAGCATGCCTTTGGTCCCTTGCATGCAATTTACATCGCATGTAAAATGAGCCGCAAAAGAATGAGACATAGATAGAAAGTGAGACAACAAGAGGGAGTCCAGAGAGAGAATGAGAGAGAGGGATAGGGAGAGAGAGAGAGAGAGAGAGTGAGATAGAGAGAGTAGATTGCACAAGTGTGACAGGCCAGGGACAGCTAGTATACATATATTACTTTATTTCTTTATTTCATAGCTGTGCAAAACATTCTTTGAACTAACACTGCTTCAATTGTGTATCCTAAAAACAAAAAAAATGACTTACATCTGCACAATCACAGTGAATTCACTGGAATGAGAACTAATGATATCATTTACATACAAGAAACAAGACGACAGTGTACTATTTATTACTCATTTTGATACAATCTGCTTCCTTTTTGCTCTTGAAAGTGCATCACTTTGGTAAGTGGTGCATGCACTATGCTGAGCTGTCTTAACCTATTAACAGCTTTGCAAATATGTGTGTGTTTCAGTCCTTTCATCACTGCAGACATTCATCAGGCTAATGTGGCCTCTACGCCATACAGAAAGGCAGCAGAAGGAATGGTCATCACCTTGCCTGCTCCAAAAGCAGCTTTCCTTTTCAAAGAAATCAGTCAAACACAGTTTCCGCCCAATTCTGTTGCTTTCTTTTTTTATAGAATTCACCCAAACACATTTCGGCTTGTCAGGTGGACAAGATGTGATCAAATTGTAAATCAAAACGCCAGTGCAGAAATGTTATAGTCATTCATCTTCATTTGAATACTCGTCATACCTTTATGAACATGAGAACCATGAGCAGCATACTCTCTGCTCCTCCTGGAAGAAGGAAGAAGCCCTTGCAGGGTCCCCCCAGCATCCCCTGCCCCCTGCCACATTGGGCACATTGGGGATAATATGCAGTGTAAAATGGCCGCCGCCGAGGAACGAATTCCCAAAAAGGGTTGTTCTCCTTGGAATTAACAACCTGATTGGTTGCATCATCCAGCTAATGAAGCCGGCCTGCCCCTAAGGCAGGCATCTAAGGCCTTCAGTACTCTCTGACGCTCTCTGCCGGGACCGCCGCTTGCCAGACATTATGAAACAGGCCATCGGCACTCCAGTAAGCATCAGACCAAGTAATGACCAGCTATACGAAGGTAAGCACGCAGTTCGAAACAATGTGGATGGCTTCCCCGCATTTGCCACGCGCTACTCAGTCCTCGTACCCAGTGCTACAGTAATTCCACCCCACTTCACAGCCCCTTCCGCCGACCCACCCACCATGTGAAGCCGTTCCCTTCTCTCCCCGCTACGGCTCTTCTCCCTACAACTGCAATGTGTGATATAGCACATCCTGCCTGCATCCCGCTGGCATGCACTGCCCCTGCCCTGCAGCCCAGACTTGATGAGACTGTGCACTCAGTTAGTACCATGACCGCCACCAATATTGCAGCCCACATCCCGCTGGCATGCCCTTCCCCTGCACTGCTGCCCAGAATGGTTAATACTGAGCACTCAGCTAGTGCCACGACATACACCAATATTGCAGCCCGCATCCTGTTGGCATGCACTGCCCTTGCCCTGCAGCCCCGACATTTGCATACTGAGCACCCAGTTTGTGCCGCCAATACAGCAGCCCACGCTCTGCCGCTACCCTGCAGCCCAGGCCTGAAAGCATACAGAGCACCTCAGTAGTCACAATTATTTCAGTGGTCCAGGAGTCCTGTGCCACTCACCAGCCTGACTCATGCCCACTGAGCTCTGCTCAGAGGAATAGCAGGCTTTGCACAAGAACCCACTTCCTACCTGCCCCATCACACCCCGACCCCAGACCTGTCAGGAATAGGGGAAAACACTCTTACCCCACCATGAACCAGAGACCCAACCCTAGCACCTACAGTCTTAAAAACATAACTCCCACAATGCACTGTACTCTACTAGCAAGACCTGGCTCAAGGATTAAAAAACACCAAATGCCTCACCAGTCTGCCAAAAAGCCTAACATCAAAGACACCAAAGCTTGCCCTCCGACACTCCAGGATGCTACCCAGCTATCTTCCCAGAACCCTAGACTTATAAAAGCACCACACCTCACCAACAAACCGTACTTATCTATGACACCATTAAAAGGGGCCCTGATCAATGCTAGATTGATCCCCACTCATGGCCTCAATATAAATGCCCTAATCACTAACTACAACCTAGACATCCTCGCCATCATAGAAACCTGGTTTCATGTAGCCTCTGGCCCAGCCCTATCTCTGGCCATCCCCTCTGGTTATGCCATTTACAGAAATAACAAACCTATTGCAAGAGGAGGCGGGGTAGCACTGATTGCCAAAGAATCCCTCCCCATCAGACACGCCACAGTACCCATGGCTGGGAACTGTGACCTACTCTCCACCAAACTGTCCCTCTCCGACACTGACACCATCACCATCTACATTGCCTACCGCCCTCCTGACCCCATCCTAACATTTGAAGATGATCTCCTGCACACACTGGGCATCAATATCAAGCCCACGTCCAGAATGATTCTTCTAGGGGCCTGAACCTTGGCCTCATTGACCCTTCTGACCGCAACCTCACCCACATCAAATACTGCACACTAGATTGGATAGCAGATCTCAACTGCCAAGCAGCTGTCTACGCTAACTCCCCTTGTTCTTTTTCCGACCACCACATCGTATCCTTTACTATCTTGCCCACCAAGCACACCACCCATGCCCATCCTGCCGCCAGCCTTGACTTGCAGCTCCCATAAACTTATGAAAGACAGCATTGCACCTTTGTTACTGCCACTCCAACCACAATACCTGCACATCAATGACCCCAGCCTACTTGCTGACATGTATTCTTGAACTCTTACAGTAGCGGTGGACACTGACGCACCTTTAGCGCCCAGAAATTCTAAAATAGCTAGACACACAATTCCTGGTTCACCCCTGAACTTACTGAGCTTTGGGCTAAAAATCGCCTGCCAGAAAAAAGCTGAAATAAAACACCCACAGACACCAAGAAATTGCAATTCGCTGCTACAGCAACATTCTACAGGCAAGCCATCATCCTGGTTAAATCTACATCATAAAATACAAGAATCGCCAGTGCCAAATCCAACACTAGAGAGATTGTTACAATTCTGATGGAATTAGAATCCCCAGCTGCCCCTCCTCCCATCATCAGTAAAGATGGGGCCTGGTGCATGAACATCCAAAATGCCATGTTCGATCAAATTGACACCCTTCACAAGAAAATCCATCACAAGCAATCTTTGCTCAAATCCCTCTTGGTGTCATTGACTACTCACCTACCCGTAAATGCGATAGACACTACCAACCAGCTCCCTATGTTTCACTTCAGCTTTGTCTCCGAGATAGAAGTTACCACCACACTAAAGGGCCTTAAACCCTCTATGTGCCAAGGTGACATCGGCCCCACCCCCATCATCAAGGACTGCTCAGAAGAACTGGTCCCTTTAATCATGTAATTCATTAATGTGTCATCCTCTGGCCAAGTACAACCTCGCTTAAAGAAGCCTGGGTACTCCCTCTGTTCAAAAAACCCACACTTGTCCCTGCGGTCCCCAACAACTATGGGCCCATCACCACTGGCCGTTTTTACTGAAACTCCTGGACAGAGCAGCGTACATCCAAATTAAACAATTGCTTGAAGCCCACCACATCTTGGGTACATGACAGTCCGGCTTCTGGTCTAGCGTGGCACTGAATATGCCTTGCTCGACCCGAAGAACCAGCTCAGCAAGATCAGAGACATGGGAAAACATGCCCTTCTCCTCCTTGATCACTCTGCTGGCTTCGACCTGGTACACCATCAAATCCTTTGCCAACATCTCACCTCTGCAGAGAACTTCTCACCCGAAACCACTACATGGGATGCAAAATTCGTAGAGGGCAGATCTGTGAGAGTGTTTGTTGACAACTCCAGTGCCCCCCATGCTCCTATCCTGTGCAGAGTGCCCCAAGGATCTTGTCTATCACCTACCTGTTACAACATATTTACCAGACCCTTCTTCGATTTACTCGACTGCATTGGCATATCCTACACCAACTATGCTAATGATACACAAATCCTCCTCCCCCCTGTCTGGCAAATATCCTGATGACACCTGCTCACTAAACAAAGTGTACGCGATGATCCAGGCCTAGATGGCCATCCACCGCCTTTGTCTGAATGATGAAAAGACAGAGCTCCTCCTGGTAGAGCCACCGGCGGTGATCAAGAATCTTAATGCCCAATACGTGTCCTTCAATATAGATGGCATTCAAATGCTGTTAATGAATGCTATTGCCTCATCCTCTGCACACACTACTAAACTAATCAATGCCCCTAGATCCTCTGCTTGCAGGACAGTTGCCTTAGCATTGCACGAGCCATCATAGTATTAAGACTTGATTATTGCAGCGCCTTGTTTGCTGGCACCTCCTGTCATAACATTCAGAAGTTACAGGTGATCCAGAATAGCATCATCTGAGCTGCTCTCAATATTCTGAGACGGGAGCACGTCTAGGCCATAAGAAATAAAGTTCACTGGCTTCCGATCCGAGAACGAATCATATTCAAGACATTATCCATTACACACAGATGCCTCTGCAACTCAGCTACCCCCTACTTGGCTCAGAAAATCATCAGAGATCAATCCAACAGGCCCGGAGCTCAGCCTATACCAATAAACTGGTGCAACCGAAATTCAAACGGTCTAAAGCTGGTGGCGCTCGCTTTCCCACTTTTGCAGCCAAACAGTGGAACTCACTCCCTCCCACCTTGAGAGCTGAACAATCGTACTGGGTATTTAGGAGATCTCTACAACCATGGCATTCGCATAACATGTGCGGCGGCGGCATTGTGATCTTAAATAGAAATCGTGACATGGTACAGGCAACGATTGACAACGATAGCCACTATACCAAAATATTTATGTATGCAACAGACAATCTCGTGATCAGACTCCAAGCACTTTGTTCTTTGGCAATTGAAGAAGGGTTTCTGACCCTAGAGGAGGCTAAATTAATGACTCCATGCGATTACTGTATTCCCACTCTGTACCCCTTGCCTAAAAGACAACCTCAATCCTCCAGGGAGGCCTGTAGTATCTCTGTGTGGGTCAGTGTTGGAACCATGTGATCAGTATATTGAGAAAGTGATACATGAGTTAGCAGAAAACTCACCACCCTTTTTGAAACACACCATGGCAGCTATCAATGCGTTTGAAGGGATACCTTTCGATGAAGCAAAACATGTTTTGGTAACGCTCGATATATCGGCACTCTATACAAATATCCCAGAAAAAGAGGCATGTGACATTGACGAACAACGAGTGAATAACCATCAGGGTCCACCCCCTAGTCCCACCAGTTTTGTTCTAGAGTTACTCCGATTGCTCTGTGTCAAAAACCTTTTGATTTGTCCGACCAATTGTACTCCCAGAAACACAGCACTGCTA
The DNA here is from genome assembly GCF_040938575.1 of Ambystoma mexicanum. Classification (NCBI taxonomy): domain Eukaryota; kingdom Metazoa; phylum Chordata; class Amphibia; order Caudata; family Ambystomatidae; genus Ambystoma; species Ambystoma mexicanum. The sequence goes on along the minus strand of NC_090932.1, from coordinate 67,958,564 downwards.
TGGGCCCCGCGTTTGCTCCTAGTCTTGCCAATATATATATGGCGAAGTTTGAAGACCAATTTATTTTTCATAGCAACCCTTTTGCCATGCACAAGTATAAGTAAAAATTGCTCAAGTATCCTGGGTGATCTCTTGGCTGTAGCCCATTGTCCATAGATGGTTGCATCAGCTATTCTATATCATTTGGCCAGTGCCTTGCTGATAACTACCACTCCCTCTTTATGTTCTCCTTAAGGGTCCATTTTTGTTAGGGATATTTAAACTTGTACTTTGCTCCTTGATGCCCGCTTCACAATGAAGACATTAAAGCTTTTTGGGCCTAAACAATTTGTGTCGAGCTTCATAAACAAAGTAACAATTATTTTGTGAAGAAATCTTCCACATTGGTATTTGGATTTGCTATGGATGACAATTGTGATAATTAGCAAGCAACTTATTTAAATGTTTTGCTTCCTCTCTTACTTCTGTTTCTACCACTATCCACACCTCTTACTCCCTCTCTCACCTTGCTCCCTCTCCACTCACGCTTAACCTCATCACTAATGTACATTTTTCCTTGTACTGTTTTCTTTGATTCAATTATTATGCAATGCTTGTGGATTTTGCTTGTTCCTCTTGTAAAGTGCTTTGGTGTAAAGCGCTATATAAAATTTAATAAATACTAAATACTAATACATACGCAGTTGTTGACAGTAAACAGATGATATTTCCTTCATCTGGGAGGGGAGCAAAGAGATGCTGTATACTTTTTTGGCATGGTTGAATCAATGCAATCACAATTTAAGCTTTATAAGCCAGGGCGACCGACAGTCGCTGCCATTTTTAGATCTGCTGATCTTTCACAGTGTGGGTTGCTTGTACATGGCTTTACACCACAAGGAAACAGACCGCAACACCCTACTTTTATATTCTAGCTAACATCCGAGAGACTGACGCAGCAATTTACCGTACAGCCTATTTTTGCATATTACATGCAACTGTCTCTCTGTAAAGTATTACGAACATCGCGCATCCGCCCTCAGGGAGGAACTGTTAGCGAGAGGTTACACACGCAAACAAATGAAAAGATCAGCCAAGAGAGCAACCTTTATTGACAGCAATGCCTTATTGGTACCAAAGAGCAAGCAGAATGATCAGGAACGAATTTTGTGTGTGACGACTTTTTCCAAATACACCACCTCCATCAAAAAGCTCAGTCGCAAACACTGGAATTTGGTGGTCAGTAAAGGGTGTACAAAAGATCCCCCTCTATTCGCTTTGAGATGAAGTAAGAATCTTAGAGATAAGGTAGTAGTACCCTCTTGATTACTCTCGCCACCAGCGGATTTGGTTCAGAAGAACATTCAGGCAGCATGGACACAGGAAAGGTGTCTCGTCATGGTGTCTCAGTGGGTCTGACAAGTCAGCTATCAGTTCCTATTCCCCCAATACTATGGTTGTATAGTCATAATCGATATCCAACATCAAAACGTTGTTCATGTTTATTGCAATTTCATTCCAAAATACCCTCAAAGTGCCGTAATCCTACATCATATGTTCAAAAGAGCCCTTCATGTGTTTGCATCTCCAGCATGCCTCAGTGTCTAACAAACCCCTTGCGTGAAGTTTAAGTGGAGTCCAGTATACACTGTTTAAGATCTTGATCTGCCTTGCCCTTTCTCCAAGATTTAACAATGTTATGATCACATTCCTACATAAATTGCCCCATATACACACACTCATCTTTGAACCTATTGCTTTTGACCATTTTTCGAGTAGCTCTTCATTAACCTCCTTGTATTTAATCAGTTGTTTGCAGACCTTTGAAGCAATATGACCAGACATATTGAATTCTTCCAGCCATTCTGAACAGTCTTTGCTTTCATCTGGGAATCTTTCACCTATTGTTCGCTTTAGTCTCTGATATTCTGCATGAGAGGACTCTTCCATCCCCTTTTCAGCAATTAAAGTATTACAAGTGATCAATTTGCTGTCTTTAAACAAGTCTTCAAACCATTGGACACCACAAAGAAACCAATTTACCCAGAACATAGTTTTCCCATTTAACTCAATCTGTGGTTTGAGGCATAAGGACGAGTTTTTGGAGCAAAAACAATTACCTTTGGTCAGCTTGAGGAGACTGTGTCAACACTCCCTTAAGAAATTGGTCAGTGGAAGTGATTTACATCCATTTCCATCTACTGTTGTCAGAAGTGCTTTCGGTGTAAGAGGCGTACATCTACTCATCTCTGCTTGCGTCCAAACGTCAGTGGAATCCTCAATGAAGGAAAGCAAGTCTATTGCTGTGAAAGCCAAATGATAGCTTTTAAAGTCTGGCACTCCCAAACCTCCTCTTTCTGCCAGCAGCTGAAGCTCCCATAACTTTATTCAAGGTTGTTTTCCTTCCCATAACAAAGACTGAATCATACTATCAATTTTTTTAATTTCTTTTTTCTTTATACTCAACGGAATCATACTCAGGATGTAATTTATGCACAGAGCCATAGTCTTTTAAAAGCATTAACTCTCCCCCATAGGCTTAGTTTTAATTCGGACCATCTGTCTATGTTTGTTCTTAAATCCTCCATCATACTTTTCACATTCACATCCATCATACAATCCATGTCTCCAGTTAACCAGATGCCTAAATATTTCATTCTCTCTGGGCACCAACTGAAGCTGTAGTTACTAATTTGCAGATTGTACATCTCTCCAATGCTGCCATGGCTTCTGTTTTTGACCAGTTTATTTTGTACCCTGAGAATTTGTGAAAGGTATCGATTTGTTGCATTACTTCCAGAACCGATGCCTCCACATCACGAGTCACCAATAGCATGTTGTCCATGTATAACCACAGCTTTTGTAATGCTTCAACTATTTGAACTCTTTGGATTAGTTGGTCCCTTCTAATCCTTTCTGCTAAAGGTTCCATTGCAAGGATGAACATCAGCGGTGATAGTGGACATCCCTGTCGTGTTCCTCTTCCTAGCTCAAAGCTATCCTATGACAGACCATTTGAATTCACACTAACTGTGGGTTTAGAGTATAACAGTCGTATCCACTGAAGCAGAGTTTCATCTAATCCAAAACGTTCCAAAGTCTTTTGCAGGAAGTTCTTTTCTCTCCGGTCAAATGCCTTCTTTGCATCTAGAGACAGGACCGCAACATCTGTTGTTAAGTTCTGACTTGCATGCAAGGTCGGAATCAGCCTGTGCATTTTCTATGATGCATGCCTCCCCTCTCCATCATCAGTCGGCTCCTTGTCTTCTGGTTCATCCTTGGCATCAATCATGATCTTTATTCCTACTGCTTTCTTGGCAGTTTTCTTACATTGTGCAATTATTATCCTTATTATACAGAATCCAAATATGATTATCACTAATATTGATCCGAGGAACTTGAATAAGTTTGTCATCCAGTAAGGAATCCATTAGAAAATGAAGTCAAACCAACTGTCATCTTCAATGACTGATGTCCCTTCCACCATTTTTATGTGTAAATCTGTCAACATCGATATGGACTCTGTCAACGCCCCGTTACCTCCATCATGGGATGCTATGAATGTGCTACATGATGGCCCAATCCTGGTGCAAACACCTCATTTCATGGCTGTGATCATGTCAAGGACATACCTGTTCTGGAGGGTCATCAACCTTATGGCCCTCAATTCTTCTTTTATTGCGTTAAATCCCTTTATAATGGCATTGATAGTTTGCAGCAGCTCCCATCTGGTGATTTGTAACCATCTGGTGTTTACAGCAGTCTGAACCCCAGGCATGAACATAGATGTGAACAACACTGCAGTTTTACTGAATAATTTGTGCTCATCAGGAATATCATAAATATCTGCTTTTGATTTTTCTGAGAAATAATTCGATCTCCTCTTTTGCCAGCGTTCTATTGACCTTTTTCTTCTCAGGTGGTCATCTACCTTTGGAAATTCTTCAATTTTCAGGTCACTTTGTGGAATCACCAATGCTGGAACATGGGTGTATACCAGAGAGCACTCTCTACCCCAATTCCTGGTTAATTTCATACAGGCTCCTGATCCACAGGCCCAATACAGATACATTAGGACAGCCATCCCTATTCTCATTCCTGGAACGTCTACAATATTTTTACACCCCCTATTGTGTCCTACATAATGTTTTGCTTTACTTTGAAAGCACATGGTCGTATTAATTAATGGGACTATGGATTCCGGCCCAGCTTCATCTTCCATCCATGTCAGCAGTTTAGAGTACTTAAACCATGACTTCAAGCACTCATCGTTCACCTTCTGTACTCCTTGTACTGCTTCCTTTCTTAGTCAATGAGCTGCACATGACATCATTCCATCATGCCATCCTTTACGGGTATGCACTCGCGAATAGATCAGCAGCTGTGTCCGTTCCCAGCATCCAGGCATTCCAGTCTTCTCTGTCATGTCAGTGCAGTTCATTCTCTTAATTTCCTCAGTGATCACCTCATCCTGGCCTGCAGCTGGATACACAAGCATCCTGTTGGTCTATCCAGGTTCCTTCTCCATTTGTGTCGTTTTGATATAATCATCCTGATATGGGAACGACTGTCTTGATCTCCATCGCAAAGTTGCCCAGCTCCCTTGGAACTGTCCTCTGGTAGCTGACTGAGACACTTTGCATCTTGGGCCGGCATCTCTTTTAAAATGAAGGTTTTGACAGTATTCATGACATAGGGGATGAGAGAAAAGACATAGCAATTCTCATCAGATGCTCCCTCCCCCACCTTTTTCATGTGTTGATACCACATGTTATTCCCCAGGTGAGCTGCATTATCAAGGTAGGTACTTATCCCCTGATTATCTTCTTCTACAGTTCTTTTATGTCGCTTAAAATGCCCATAGAGGTTAATAAAATGTATAGCTGCACTTGGAACAATCATAGACAATCTTTTTTCAATTTGATCAGTAGGAAAATATATTTTCAGAAACGTAAGATACAGAAAGATAAAGAGAATACACATGCATATGCATATTATGCATAAAAGTCTGGAAAACCATTTGTTGTGCCATCCCAGCGCTTGCTGAGCTAGTGCTCTCTCTATGATCACATTATCCTCTTCTTGAATCATTTTTACTTCAAGCATTCAATTTTGCATCTGTAATTGCACAATTTACTCAATGATCCCTGCTAAGAGTCTACTTATCACTGTACCATTTGGGATCATGCAAAAAAGGTGTGAATGTTAACATCTCTCCTAACAAGGGCAGGGTACGATTGGAGCATGAACCCAAAAATAGCAAGCACAAGACTGGTGCCGTGTATTTTATCAATTAAAACAGTTGTTCCCCATGAAATTAATTTGGATATTTCTCTCCCTTCCAATTTATAATCAGGAACTGGCATTTAGGCATCATGCTGATGCAATGTTTATTTCTACAAAGATTTTCTAAAAGTTCATTTTAGCCTCTGGAATTTCTCTGTAAGTCTTTGCACTCCCTGCTAATATATATAAGGACTGTCTATTGAATTCCATTCCAAACAAAATATGTGGAAATCAATCGCTGCTTTATCATCCTTCTTCTTGGTCATCAATCGAGTCTGCACACTTGGAAATTCTTGTTCTTGTCTTTCTTCTGGGTCAGCAACTGCTGGAGGGAGGGTCGCACCTTTCGTTGCAGCTAAACTCGTCTTCCCGATACCCTAACTGCAGAAGAGAAGACTTCCTCAACAACAAAGGGGCCGCTGAATATAGGTTTGTGCCACCTTCTAGGGAAATTCTTTATAAGGATTCGGTCCCCAAAAAATCACTGAATTGTCCTCTACAATCTTCTTAGAACTCTCCCCTAGATGCTTGACTTGATCTGTACTGAAAGAAATACTGGTAGTCATACATGTTAAATAATCGTTCATTTCATCATTAAGAACCTTTGCTACACTCTGGGCATCACTCCTGACCCTAGATGGAGGCGTTAGAGGCATTCTCATACAGTGGTGAGGTGGTGGTCAAAACTTGGCTTATTCCGAAGGGCATATAAGGCTAGGGGTAGGCAATATAGCCATTCCTTCTTTAAAGTCAATTTAATCTTGGCAATCCCTTCCTTGAGGAGGCCGTTGGGTCTCTCACATACTCTGTTTGCTTGCGGGTGGTAAGCAGAAGAAAACATGTGTTTTATGCTCAATATAAACCCTATCTTTTCAAATAACAAATAACTCATTGACAAAATGTGGCCCATTATCAGATCTTAGTACTTCGCACACACCCCACCTTGGGAAAACTTTGCGCATTAAAAACCTTGCTGCGCAAGTGGCATCAGGGTGTGCATATGGACCAGCTTCAATCCACCAGGAGAAGGGACACACCACTACTAATAGATATCTGTGACCATTACATGTCTGCAACATATCGTAATAGTCAGTATGTAGATGCTGAAATGGACCATTTGGTCGAGGTATTACTCCTCTAATTGTTCTTAGTGTATGCCCAGCAGTAAATATTTGACACATGTTGCAATTCATCATTAACTGTGCAACGTGTTCCAACAAATTGCTAACAAACCATTCTCTGCAATAGTGGCAGCAAGACTTTCTCTGGTTATATGCGCAGGGTAATGCTGTTGCTCAAGTGTGACTTTTAATAATGCTACCGGCATCACTGGCTTTCCAGTGCTTTCATGCTGCCATAATGCTTCAGTGGGGATAAAGAGCAACCCCTTTGTTTCCATAACTATTGCTCTTCTTGTGGGGCTCTTCCCTGAATCTCTATTAGTTGCGTAAGTGATAGCATGGTAAACCCCTCTCATGCTAACATGCTTCTAGTGAAACCTTCTTTAATCTCTTCAGTATACAAATTTGAAATATCTCGGGAATATGCAACCCTTTTGACTTCTATGTCTGCGGCTTCATTGTATTTAGAGATAAAGGGGTCAGTAGGTGGCCGTACTGGCACCCGCAAGCAGAACTTAATGGTAGCACCAGCACCGTTATTAACGGTGCTGGTGCTACCGTGCTCCCCAATCCCATTGAGCCCTATGGGGCTCCAATGGGAATGGGGACTGACACTTACCGGCACCCGGCAATGGGTAATTACCAGGTCCGGCGAGGTCCGAATACCCCGGTAATTCCCCATTGCTGGGTGCCAGTATTTTCACGAGTTTGGCAGCAGCTGTGCCGGTTTTACTGGCACGGCTGCCGCCAAACTCATAATGTAGCCCAAAGTCTGTTTAGTATGGGCTACACATTTTATGACTGCTATGGCCACTGGGAGTTGTAGTGCCTTAATGAGCCTATGCAATAAGGATGTATGTTGTAGTGGAGAGCTGTCTGCACAGAGATAGCCCCTCCTTTTCCAAAATGACCGCCCTGCATGTATGGTTGATGTCACATAGGCAGAGTCACTGTACACCGTCAATTACTGTTCTTCAGGTTTCTCATGAGCAACAATAAGTGCTTCTAATTCTGCTGCTTGTGCTGAAAAGAGAGACAGTAGTCTTCCACTCGCCACTAACTCAAATTCACCATTTAATCTATGTCTTAACATTCCAGAGCATGAATGCCTCTCCCCAGTAGTCTGGTCAATTTTTGAAGAACATCAATAAAAAGAATCTCACCTCCCGCCAAAGAATTCTCTTCCACGTGGGGTATGTCATAATATAATTCAACATAATTTACACAGTCATACACATGATCACCTTCTTCTACTGGTTTGGCTACAAACATGGCTGGGTTCACCATTTTACATCTTACGATTTTAATCGCTGGATTGGAAATCATTACTTCATAAGCTGAAGCTGTTTGGGATGTTAATGTGCCCTTGGGTTTCTCTAAACTGGCAAATACGGCATGCTCCATGTAAAGAGTCATAGAACAGCCCATGACAATACTTGTAGACTTCTCAATTGCAAATGCGGCAGCAGCCAAAGATTGTTCCCACGGGAAATGTCCTTTCATAACTCGATCTAAAATCCTGCTATAGTATGCCAAAGGTTTGTACCCCAGTGTCGTCCTTTGTGTGAGCACTGTTGTAATTACTGCCCCATTTGTGTGAGAAAATAAATATAATTCCTCACTGTAGTTGGATTGCTCTTTTCAACTCCTCAAATCCTTCTTCCATTTCTTCAGTCCATTCTTTCTTTTCCTTACCAACCTCTGCTTTCTTTAACACTTGCAAAAGTGGCTTGGTCTATGTGCCGTATTCAAATACACAGACTCTGCAGTAATTGCACAAGCCCAGAAACTGCTGCATTTGTCTCACTGTGTTCGGTTTTGGTGCCTTCATAGTTGCCTCAGCCCTTTCATGTGTTACTTTCTTTCCTTCATGTGAAATGAACTGGCCTATGTACAACATCTCTTCCCGGCAATATTGTAATTTCGCTTTGCCCACCTTATATCCCTTGTTTGCTAAAATAGTCATTAGCTGGACAGAGTATTGATTACATTCATCCTCTGTTGTACTGCAAATCAATATGTCATCTATGTACTGTATCACTGCACTTTTAAGATTGATATTGTTTAGATCCATCTGTAGGACCTTGTTAAAGATCAATGGGGACTCACAATACCCTTGAGGAAGACAAGTATGTTTTAGTTTTTTTTGTCTAAACGTAAAGGAAGTCAGGTTTTATGAGTCCTTATGAAACGGGATCAAGAAAAACGCATTTTTCAAATCAATCACCATGAAGTACTGAGCTTTTACTGGGGTGCGGCACAATATTATCGCAGGTTTGGGAACTAAAGGAAACTCTCCCTCTACAATCTGGTTAAGAGGCCTAAGGTCCTGGATAAATCTCCACGACCCCCTTTTAGATTTTTTATTGGATACACCATGGTATTGCAAGATTTCTCTGATAGCACTAGGATACCCTGAGTCATCAGTCCTGAAATAGTCTGGAATATGCCCTCATCAGCTTCTTGGGACATAAGGTACGGTTTCACTCGGGGTAAAATTGCTCCTGGTTTAAGCTTTATTTTAACCTCCCATATTCCCTTTGATAGACGTATGCCATAGGGGCTCCTGGTCCACAGGACAGCTTGGCACCTTTTTTGTAGATCTTCCATGAAAAATGCTTGTCATTGCCGAATTATCGCCATTTGCTGTGGGATTTCTCTTTTCTCAATCCTTATCTAATATGCAATCCTTATAAAGAACACCACTTCATCATCGATACGTTATTATCTGACCATATCTTAATCCATTATGTCAGTCAATCTCTACCCCTCTTCAAGAGTTATCACTGTTCTGCATGACCTTGCTTTGTCATCCAAACCTTCAAGCATTGCTATTTCCCCCTTTTCTATAGCTGCTTGCAATTCTATAGGAATAGTCTGCCCTTCTTCCGCATCCATAGGTATTAATGGTTTAAATAGAAATTCATCAGGTATCCTCACAATCTTCCCTACTAACACAGGGAGCCATGTTAACAAAATGCTCACTCCATACAGGAAGATTTCCGGAACTACCGGAACTCCTCGTAGAGCCACTTGCCTTGTGAACGCCGGTATAAACTCTCCTACATTTAAGTAATGTATTCCTGGAGTCAAGCACACTATTCCCTGATCAGTGAATGAAATCATCATGTTAAGTTTTATCATCAAATCTCTTCCCAAAATGTTAACTGTACATTTTAACTGTCTGTAATGAATACAACAAGGGAATGGACATGTCATATTCCCCTATAGAAACTGGTTACTTATCAGTAAAAGGAACTAAATTTGTAGCTCAGAGGCCCCTTGAGCATTCATGGCAAAAAGTGACATTGGATATTATCCCTCCCGTATGCAAGAGAGAGTCACCCCAATGTCTACCAGAAAAGAAAAGGATTTGCCCCCTATCGGCACATCAACCCTTGATTTCTCTTGGGGGTCTGGTGTCACAGATAGTACTGATCACATCATGTCACCCTGTGAGCTGTCCTATTGGGGGTATACGCTCATCCCCATCCCTGTAAAAGGGTTTCCTCCTACCACAGTAGCACTCCCTATCCTAGATGTAAGTGCCCTGTATGTGCTTTTTGCTGTGTTTGCATAGGTGCTTGTTGCGACTGCCCTTGTGGTGAGTACATTTGTACTTGTCCATGCTGCTGTACTTGCTGTACTTGTGGCGCCTTTGCCTGATAGGATATCTGATCCTGGGCAGAGCCCTCTCTTGTTTGTGTACTGTATGGTGGTGGGTAAACTGTCTCCCCTCTTGAAAACTAGCCCATTCTGTACACTCCTTCGGCTCCTGAATGCACGTGCAATTTGCCCTGTTATTCCACAATTCCAACACACTGGGCGTGGCCTCTGGCAAACCCTCCTTGATCATATCCTCGCTGGGCATTCTGACTCTAATTCTGAGTGTTCTGAAATCCTACATGGTTGTTCTGAAATCCGCCTCCTCTTCCCCTAAAACCTATACCTCTGCCTTGTGGCGCAAACCAATATCCCCCTTGATCCATCGGACGTGAATTATTCACCTGTAACATAGCTGGTGCCTCTTGCATTCCCACTCCTTCTCCACTTAGAAACCTCTGGGTATGGTTTGAAGCCCAAAGCCAAGTGTAACTCCTGGTATGACTTAGATCTCTATCCATGTGCTAGACCTAAAGGGTGGTCTAGTACCCAAATCTTCCATTGGTTATCATGTTTTCACACTTGGATTTGGGTGTTTTTGTTTGAAGTAGTTTCCTAAAATGCAATGATTTTGCAGAGCTTTATTGGTTCGTCATAAAAAAGCTGTCCTCGAAGTGGAACAAATTTGACTTTATTGGGTTTCCCTTGAGAGCAGATTGTTCTTAAAAAGACCCACTGTTACCTAGTTGATGTTATTGCTGGTAGGTGGGAATATTTAGTGCATTTCGGACCGTTTCTTTTTCTTCTTCTTTTTGGTTTTTCTTGTCCTTTTTCTTAATATTAAAAATATAAAGAATTTCTCTCTATATCCCTGTGTGTTGGGTACACAGTAAAGATCCTTGATCAGTCCTTGTCTATCTTAAGGTAGATCAAACTCTAATCTGGTATATCACATCATGTTGTGCAGATACAGTGTTCTAATGGTAGAGACCACTTTCATCAGGGCTGTGACAGCTGGCAAAAAATGACGCTGTTGTTGTTGAAAGTGGCTAGATATAGCTTAATTAGGTTCAAATGGACCCGTCCTCAGCTTGAGTGTCTTCTTTCCTTGGGAATGGTCCTACAAGTGTGACTGTGGAGTTTGAGTCCCACTGTGAATGCTGGCGTAGTTGCAACTCCAGCTTCAAGGACCTGGTGTCCCTCTGGCTGTGCTCACTTATGCTTCAGTGCTGGTAATTGGTTCACATAGATGGTGGTTGATTGAGGGATCAACACACTGGTTCTAGATGTCCAGGCCACCTCCAGTGTGTACAGGCTCAGAAAGGGAATATGCTGCGAGCGGGTGCTTCGCAAAGGGAATGGAATCTTCGCACCCGCTCACAGCAGATTCCCTTGCCGAGCCTATACACACCGGAGGTGACCTGGACATCTAGACCCAGTGTGTTGATCCCTCAACTAACCACCATCGAAGTGAATAAGCTGTTGAATAACAAGAAACTAAAGAAGAAATATAAGGGGTGAGGCCCTAAAGGCACTTAAAAACAATACAAAGAAAGTTAAAAAAGAAGTGATTTTCAAAGTAAAGCCAATGTAAGGAGTGGAGAGCAGAAGTGATTGAATGTCGAGGAGCAGGAGTACTAAGAACTTGAATAGAAGAATGATACATGGAGCAAAGAGGAGCAAGGTGAGATACAGGAAGACCAAAAAGAAGAGAAGAACAGTAGAGAAGACCAGAAAACGCTGAAGAGGACATGAGAATCTTAGCACAACGTAAGGTAAGAAAGAAATGAGCTTTTATAATAATAAAGAGTTGGTAGCAACAGGAACGAGAAATAGAGGATATGAGTAGAGAAAGATAGGGAAGAATCAAACATCAAGATTACGAGCTGAATTGTAAACTATTAACAGAGTTACATATTTTCCTTCAGTTGTCACATTTGACATTAGATCCTGTTTTATTGAATGTACACAAAATCAATGTTTAACAGTCTTCAAATGCACTCATTTCTCCTCATCAGGGATATGTGCATGTTAACAAATGCTGGCATCACAGAAACTCCCACACATCTGCATACCTTTTGTTATACTGGGTTGCAGGATGTACTTTGCGTGACTGGTTATCATCTGCATTGCGATGTGAAGACAGCCACCTGTTCACATATGGCAGAGGATCCCAAAGTGGCAGATGAAGGCCCATGAAGTTTATAAACATTAAGGAGGAGAGGCGGCTAATGCTAAGAGTATTCCTTACAGGTGACAGAATCACGTTAATTGTACTGAACCCCCTTTCACAGTCACTAGATGTTACTGGCAGGGTGTTTACTGCCCTCATGATGGGTTGCAGCTGTTTGGGAACTTCATCCCTACCGTTGTCAATGTAGTCCCGGAAACCTTCACCTATAGAATTGTAATTCAGCGAAAATCTCCTGCACAGTATTTCCAGCTTATGTTCGCCCTCAAACCACGGACTGTCAATGTTGCTGGGCCACTTCTGAGAATTAAGAACATCCATCTGGGCAACAAGTGTCTCAAATTCATCAGCCCAAAGACTATTGGTTGACCTATTACTTGCAGTCATGGCATATAACCGTGAACGTAAATTATCAGCCAAATTCTGGTAAAATGGAGGAAAATGTATTCTAACCTGTCCTCTTGACTCCTCCTGGTTGATAGTCACCCCTTTAAAGGACCCATTTGATTATAGAGTTTCATTTTTTTTGTTATGTGTTAAAATGCCATCTGTCACTAATGTCACCCATAAAGTAGATTGGGGCAGGGGTGGGCGGTTTGGGGCATGAATGAGACCGTATGGAATTATGGGCACTGGATTTGGGGTAAAGTAGGAGGACTTTTTTCTGTGGCTGCAATGCTGGATACTCCCTTGGGGACTGGGAGGGAGTACGGGGGGAGGGGGGGTGAGCAGCAGCAAGGGGTGTCCCAGGTCAAGTATAATGTGCTCGTCCAGTTCCCGTTTTCTCCTTCACATGACATAACTGGTATTGATGTCAAAAATAGAGTCTTGGGGCAATTTGAGAACTCGAATATAGCATATAAACGGCAAGGTGGCGGGGCTGAGAAAGTTGGGCAGGGAGAAGTGGTAAACAGAAGCACCACAGCTGCTGGAATGAAGGCTCCCAGATGAGATGACAGATGCCCCATGTCATCGGGAACCATCTCTACATCACCTGTACTTACTGTTTGCCCACTTCTCCTTTTTTATAACTTACTTTAATTCATTTCACTTCATTCAAGGCTCTGGTCTATCGGCGACATCCTCAGCTCCCGGTAGAATGGTGGGGGGAGTTGGGTCCCAGGGGGGCGGTGCACCAAGCCAGTCCTGTGTCGATATACCCTTGGGTCAAGTAACAAGCAGCTCTACTCAGGACAGTGACAGGCCTGTCCTTAGTTAGGGACTCCTGCTCCAGTGGATGCACAGTTGTTCCTGGGGTCTCGAGAGGTAAAAAAATAAAAAAAAAGTAAAAGGTACAGTGCTGTCTGGCAGATTTCAAGAGGCCTGTCCGTCCCATGGGAATAGTTGTTGAAAAGGGGCACAGGGTCAGCAGTGCTTCCTGCGAACTAAAAAAACCCAAAAAAATGAAAAAAGTAAAAGGCACGATGCTGGCAGCACGATCCTACGTGCCTGCCAGACTGCAAGAGGCCTGTCCCAGTGAACTGTGGTTGAAACTGCCCCTCAGGATAGCAATAGGATAAGGGTCAGTGTGTATAAAAGCAGATGTATTACAACATCATATCCTCTGCATTGTCCACAAGGCTTTCTGGGGCCTGGGTCCAACATACCTTCAGCTATCCCTCTGCAAATACCTCCCATCTCGAGCACTCCGCTCCTCTACCTCTAACTCCCTCAGGCTCAGTCGTTTCTCAAAGAAACAGGCTGGGGGTAGATCTCTGTCTTCGGCTGGGGCCTCCCTCTGGAACAGCCTTCCTTCCACTCTAAAACTTGAGGAGAACCATCTCTGGTTCCGAAAGCACCTCAAGACCTTCCTCTTTGCTTCTGCCTTCTCCCCTTCTCTCCCCTGCTGATTCTACTCTCACTAGGCACCATGCACCTGGCCACCCTCTGTCCTCTGGGCCCAGGTACACCTGCTCATCTTGCCACCCTCACGCACTGCCTCTGGGCCACCCCTTGCACTGGGGTCTGTATCTGTACCCATACAGCCCTCCCCTTTTCTTCCTGCACTTATCAGACCTACCCGGCCTGCTGCCTTAAACCCAGCACTTGCCACTTGCTGGCTGCACTTCCATTGTTTGTTGCCTTTTTTATTTATTAATTTATTATTATTTGTTTTTTTCCTCCTCGCTCCGCACTCTCCTTTTTGTTCCCCCTTTGCACTCCTACCCCTGCCCCTCTACCCTGCACTTGCGCGTTCTCAATGTCACTGGGCCTAGTGAGATCGTTGTTTTTGTTCTCCCCTGTTCCCCTTCCCTTGTCGCACTCTGAAACACTTGTGTATGAGCGCAAGAGAAATAAAATAACAATATCAATGTGATAATCTCACTAGACAAACAAATATAAGCAATAAAACATGTTTCCAATAAACACATACACATTCACCCACTTGTTAGGGTGGGTGGGCTCTATTAAACCTCATATGGAAAGACCCCATCTATTCATTGCATGGGTCATCAATACCACAATCCTCTAAACACCTACAATGGCGCAGACTCAATCACAATGCAAGGAACCCACAATGGTGCACTCTCAATCACAATGGTGCACTCTCAATCACAATGCAAGGAACCCACAATGGCGCACTCTCAATCACAATGCAAGGAACCCACAATGGCGCACTCTCAATCACAATGCAAGGAACCCACAATGGCGCACTCTCAATCACAATGCAAGGAACCCACAATGGCGCACTCTCAATCACAATGCAAGGAACCCACAATGGCGCACTCTCAATCACAATGCAAGGAACCCACAATGGCGCACTCTCAATCACAATGCAAGGAACCCACAATGGCGCACTCTCAATCACAATGCAAGGAAGCCACAATGGTGCACTCTCAATCACAATGCAAGGAACCCACAATGGTGCACTCTCAATCACAATGCAATGTCGTGGGACAAGGTCCCCTGTGTGCCAAGGCACACTATAAACACTTCTGAGAAATACATCCTTCAATGGTTAAGGAAAAACCATAAGGCAAAACCATAAATCATAATTGATACTTACGGGAAGATAAGCACATTTTAAGAAACAAGAATAAGAAACATATGAAACCATTTTGTAGGGGCACTTTAAAGCATGCTAAAAACAATACACAAACCACAAATCAAGAAAGAAAACCTGTTCAAACCCATGGTCTGAATAATCAAATCACACAATTCTGTGTGTGGCGACCCCTTAATCAGTGCACATCTCAGTGCCACTATGGAGCTCTAGATATGTTGTCAAACGACCACAGCTTCTGGCCGTGAAACGTCCCTCTGCATAAAACGCCAGCTCCATTCTGGGTTTATGTACGAATCCATCTAATGGACTCCTGTGGAAAAGCTCAAAGCAGCTATAAAAATAAGCAAAAGGCAAAAGTCCTATGAATTTGTAAATACTAATCTCACTGCATCGGCAGCAGGCCTGTCCATTCTGTAAATAAAATCAAAGGGGGTGTGTTTACAATAAACAAAATCCTTATACGTGTCCCTGAAGGTTTCAGCTAATTTGGCAGTCCTCCCTCGGCTCATCGTGGTGCCATCTGCTTATGGCAGAATGCTTGTTACGCTTATTTATAAAGAGCACCGGTCTTACGGTTTCGTGAACAAATGTCCTAGGCCACTCTTAACATAAGCAAAAGAAAGAAACTTCTCCATATCAAAAGAAAATTCATAGTTTTGTCTGGAGAAACAAAAGTTACAATCGCATGCACAGACTGCTGGGCCCGGCCTTTCCTGCTTCATTTTATTCAATGTGCAGGCAACAAAACTACTACTCCCAGAATGCAACTTAAAGCCCAGGACCCAGTTGTGCATCACCAAATTACACAAAGTCATCTGGCAACATTGCTGTACTTTCAATACACTTCATGACCCAGACGTTTCCTTTCCTTGAAAGGCAAAGTGTGGTACTCCAGGCTCTGGTCTATCAGTGGTACAAGGTACTGTGCTGGCTGGCAGACTTCAAGAGGCCTGTCCGTCCCAGTGAATCTTTGTTCAAAAGGGGCACAAGATCAGCAGGGCTTCCTGCGGACTAAAAAGAAGAAAAAAAAAATAAAATAAAAAGTAAAAGGCACGATGCTGGCAGCACGATGCTACGTGCCTGGTAGACTTCAAGAGGCCTGTCCAAGTGAGCCGTTGTTGCAAAGGGGCACAGGGTCAGCAGGGCTTCCTGCTCCTGTGGACAAAACCACCCTCCCGAAAACAAAGAAAAGGCACAATGCTGGCGGCACTGTCCCACGTGCCCCTGGCAGTCTTAAAGAGGCGTAGGCTGTCCCAGTAAGACGTTGTGTAAAAGGGGCGCAGGGTCAGCAGCACTTCCTACCAGTGTTTTCCATGATAAATATGGCTCTCATGCGTGCCACTGACTGCACCCACCCACACTCAGTAATGTTAATAGATTTCATTGGCTGATAAACAGCCAATGAAATTAAAGTACACTTTGTTACTATGCAGATCGAGGCCTGGCCTGTCTGCTTTAAGACTGTGTTTGTTTGCAAATGTTTCAAGTTGAGGGATGGTGCTGTGATGAAGTCCCCCAGCCTATTAACGTGGGGACTGCGGTTCGAGTCCCAGGGATGGATGAATTAAAAAAAATATATAATGGATGTTTCTTATTATTACATCCACCCGTGGGCTCTAAAATACCTAGGGGGGACCGCGTCCACCCTTTGAAAATAGTGGGTGGACGGCGTCCATCTGCGTGTACCCTCGACTTGAGCCCTGCCTAAAACGCAAGTGTAGGGTGGCCGAGAGGAAATGGCATGCTTCATGTTCATCCTCTGACAAACAGGCCTGCCGCCTGCTGCAAAGTCAATACAGGATCTCCGTCCTCACCAAAAAGAGAGCTCATATCCAATCCTGCATCTCTGCAGCATCTAACAACTCGGCTGAACTCTTTAAAATCTGCAAAGAACTAGCCAATCCTGCCGCAGTCTCTACCTCTCCTGTATCTTCCCAGGCTCTCTGCACAGCACTGGCTTCTCACTTCATTTCAAAAACTCAGGACATCCTGTCCTCACTCTCCTTCTATCGTCACCCTCCCTCCATCTCCTGCTCTTCCTCTGGCCCCTCTGAAGCCACCCCCACTCCCTCCTTCTCCGCCTTTCCCCTTTTCTCTGCAGACAAGGTTTCTAGACAAGTCCGATCTATGAAAGTCTCATCGAAACAGGTTCTCCCCTGTTCCTCCAAACCTATCCCTGGCTCCTGCCCTGGCTGATTTCTGCAATCACTCCTTCACCACTGGAGTCTTCCTTTCCTCCCTGAAGCACTCCCTTGTGCACCCTCTTCTTAAGAAACCCTCTGCCGACCCCTCCTGCCCGGCTAACTATCGCCCAATCTCCATCACTCCCTTCGTGGGCAAGCTCCTGGAGAAACTGGCCATCTCCCAGTTTAATGTCCACACTCAATCTGTTGGTTGTCTTCATGACCATCAGTCTGGCTTCAGAGCTGCCAGAAGCATGGAAACTGCTCTCCTGAACATCCGCGAGGACCTGCTCTCCAACCTTGACTCCAACACCCTGTGTGTCCTCATCTTGCTTGATCTCTCTTCTGCCTTTGATACTGTCAACCATGCCATCCTGCACAATCGTCTCCGTGATAACCTGGGCGTCACTGGTCAGGCTCTGGCGTGGCTGACCTCTTTCCTCTCTGACCGACCCTCCTAGGTCCAACTTGGGTCCTTCCTCTCCGATATCTTTTTCTCTACCTGTGGTGTCCCCCAGGGATCTAACCTCTCTCCCTGTCTGTTAAACCAATACCTGGCACTCCTTGCCCAACGCATCGCCACTCTCTGCTCCAATTTTCAGTGCTATGCGGATGATACCCAGCTCATTTTCAGGCTACCCTCGGTCTCCTCCTCTTCTTACCTCATCTCCGGCTGTCTGTCTGCTATCCAGGAGTGTTGTGCCGCCAATGACCTCTGCCTTAATGCCAGTAAGACTGAGATTTTACTCATTGGCACCCCTACTCCCTCCTTCCCTGGAGCTCTCTGGCCGGCCTCTCTTGGCCCTCTTCCTGCTCCCACCTGCAAGGCTAAAAACCCTCAGGGTCATCTTCGACTCCACACTCTCCTTCTCTCCTCACATCTCTGACGTCTCCAAGAAGTCACACTACCAGCTACACCTCCTCAGAGGTATTCTTCCTTTCCTCTCCTTCTCCCAGAAGCTCACCGTCTCCAGAGCCCTGGTTCTCTCCAGGCTGGACTATTGCAACAGCCTCTATCTTTATCTGCCTGCCTCTACTCTCCGCCCTCTGCAACTTATCCAGAACAGGACTGCGAGACTTGTCCTTGGCCTCAAGCCCAGGATCGTATCTCTCCAGGATTGAAATCTCTGCACTGGCTCCCAGTGGCTGCAAGGATTAAGTTTAAAACCCTCTGCATTGTCCACAAGGCCTTCTGGAGTGTGGGGCCGCAATAACTTCAACTCTCTCTCCCCAAATATCTTCCTTCTCGAGCTCTTCGCTCATCTGCCTCCAACTCCATCAGGGTCAGTCCAAGCAACGAGTTGGTGGTAGATCTCTTTCTTTGGCTGGTGCCTCCCTCTGGAACAGCCTTCCTGCCTCCCTGAAACTTGAGGAGAACCATCTCCGGTTCCGGAAGCACCTCAAAACCTTCCTCTTTGCTTCTGCTTTCTCTTCTCATTTACCCTGCTGAATTCCTGACTGCACTGGTTACCTGGCCACCCTCTGATCTAGGGCCGAGGTCACCCCCCCACCAGTTGCAAACCTGCACTTGGGGACTGTTGTCTGTATCCCTACAGTCCCCCTCCCAGCACTTGACAGCTGATGCATGCACTTTCCCTTGCACTTGCCACCAGCTGGCCATATTTTTATATTGTTCTATTTTTACTATGTATCCCATGTACTGCACTTTCCCTTCCCCCTTCCCATGCACTTTTGCCCTCCCTTGCCTCGTTGCGCCTTTAAACACTTGGGTATAGGTGCGTTTTAAATGCTGTATGGGAGGACAGGTCGATAAGACCCCCCCTCACCTACATCGCCCACCTACGTGAAGCCCATGACTCATCGGCAGCCCCCTATGCACCTGGGCCCGGGAGGCATGGCGGCTGCGGATCGACGCATGAAGCTGCACAAACACATAACTTGGTATAGCATAGACACCATTTTGTAATGAGCAAAACTCCATTTTGTTAAGGGTGCTAAATTCAAACACAGGCAGAACAACTCACACACACACAGCTGCAGCTTGGCCCCCACTTGACCGCACTCGGAGAGGCCTGCACGTCCCCCAGCCTCCACCTCATGGTAGATCCGCTGAAGGCCCGTCCTCACGAGCAAACAGACGCAAATAAATAACAAAACAAACACTTTATCATTTACCTTCCGCGGTACATCATTGCCCCAGCCATGACCAAACTCATAGTTAGAGCCTGGAAAGTAACCAAGACCATCCCAGCTCTACTTGCCCCGACCCTGCTTCTAACCCCCAGGGCTTGCGATACATGGAGCCTGTGACCCCCCTGCCCACCCCAAGGTATTGTGTGCTTTGATAAGACCACTTAAAAATATATGTCGTGTTGACTAACGTTTGCTGCTATTGTGAAAAGGGTGGTTAAGAAGCAATATGTAAAGTACCTGCATATGATGCGAGAAACACACGCCTGAATTACAATCGAACTGACAGGTAAAACACATTGCTCTCTTTGCTCCTAAGCACATAACCCAACCTAACACTACCTCATGTTTGTATGTCAACAGCTGATATGTAATATTTGTGCGAATGACAAATCCTCTGTGTTGTGGCTCTACCAATGTAAACACATGTGAATAACCTTAAAGTCCCCAGCTTCAACACTCGCCCCTCATCAAAGGCACGGTGCACAGCCGTGTGCATGGAGATATACTCAGAGCTGCAAGGCCATATCCCCCTCCTCCCGACCAAGGGCCGCCGGGGCTCGCTGGTGTTCGAACAGCTCAGCCTCGTCTCCCCACATCCTTGCTGGACCCGCTTCAAGTATTTACCTCCCCCATGTCAGAGGCCGCCACCGCTTGGCCGTGTGAATTATGAGCTACTTGGTCCTAAGCCCCACTGCCTCCAGGGCACCAGCTACATGCCCTCCGTGACCCAATGGTATTTTTGTTCACCCCAAGTTAACGGGCTTTGAAGTTAGGCATCCGTCCTTATGCTAACATATCATAAGACCATCCCTCTCCGCATCCATCAGGATAGAGTGACCAGGTAACCTATCCTGTGCCGCCCTGACGAGACACATGGACTTGTGGGATTAGGCTCTGTTTATCAGGGGTGCCATTGGAAAGATGTATTAGTGAACTTCCTATTGCCTTTCAATGCCTCTGTCTCCCTTAATGATCCTAGGTCAATGTATTACAGGATTTACAGGACAACTGAAACTGTATAGTATAATGAATGACTGAGTGTGTGGCCACAAGGGCAGAGTGTTACTATAGCCACCAATCATCAATACAAGTTGCGTCCGGCCCAGCACTCCACCCCAAAGAGCCCAGCTGACCCGTCCACCCCACGCTGACACCACGCGGACCTCTGCCAATCCTGGAGCACCGGACATAAGGATTACATAGTAGCTAGTTCGCCACCCAATCCCCACGACTATGTGCCCCCTATAGCTACTTCAAGCATGACGTATTTTTGTAATAAGTATGGCTGTCTTTGCTATTGTCAGGCAGAGCGCTCTCAGAGTTTGCAGAGTCCTTTGCATGCCCTATATTGATTTAGATAAAAACCCTTTTACTTCACCTGCACTTGGTCGTGGTCTCATTCCCTTCTGGGGTGTGTCCTTTATTGCCTCTCATTAAGGGGGTGCCTTTTGGGGAAGCTTACATTCAGTGTTGACCCCATATATGTGATTCGTCTTAAATGTCCCCTTTGGCACGAGACGTCCCGGGCTGCAGTGGAGACGCACGGCGCGCCCGCTCAACAGAGCAGCCCACCTACGGCAACTGGTATGCTTAGACCTGCGCACGCAGTAGTTGCGAGAGAGTACAGGTCCCGTTCCAAAAAACCCTTAGTACCTCTCGCCGGGGGTGGCCATTGAGTGTGAGGCAGCGCTGTTTGGAAGGACCAAGTCCGGAGAGTCTCGGATCAAGACGGGCACGTGAGTATTGAGTGCGAGTGACCATAAAAGGAGAGAAAAAGGGGAAGTCAGGTGATACGAGGTGAAGTGGGGATAATATAGAGGATACTTCCACCTTTAATACTATTTTTCTTTCTCTGCATATTGCCATTAGGACAATAAGGTGAAAAAAGAGAAGACAAGGACGTGAACCTAGCTCTGCAAAGGGGTAGAAGGCGGCGCCACATAGTGCTATCTTGACTAGTGCTGGGAATAAGTTGAATAGTCGAAAATAAAATTAAAGGTGTCTGAGATTAAGGGAGACACAGTGAATACATTAGAAGCTGCTTCCTATCTTCTTCCTCCTTTATTCTGGGTGAATCAATACTAGACAAGGTGATATAGCCCCTAAGGGTCAAAAGAAAGAATTGGGTGGGGGTGAGAGAGCCTTGCCACAGACAAAAGCGTAGGGCAAGAAAGGGAGGGTCCTTGTTATATGTTGTATGTAAAAAGTATGTTAAATGTTTGTTCTGTGTTGCACGTGCTATGCTATTAATGCGTCAGTAAATTGCTTGCAAAGAAATGATGTTATGGTATAAACGTTTTATGTAGTACGGTCAGTGTAAGTGTGACCAGGTAAGATTTAACAAAGAAGTATTGTGAATGAGCATTTTTTGATCATTAAGAGTTTTTTAGTGATAAGAAACACACACGCACAAAAGTACAGTGATAGACAGATATAACACCGGAGGGTAAAACCGAAGAGAATATAACATGGGGGCAGAGACACCTTTAGCCCACATCTGTAAAAATGTACCTGGTTATGCGGAAAGAATAACTAAGTACCATGACCAATGGGTCACGGAACTAAAAGGAGAGGGCTTGCCCCAGGTATGGCCACAAGGAGGTTCATTTGATAAAAGTGTTTTGGATATGGTAGCCATATGTATATTCATAAAATACAAAGGAAAACAGTTTCATAATAGAAGAGAGATACTAGATCTGTGGAGGTTGTTTGAAGACGTGCCCCTGCCCAAAAAGAAAGACACAGTTCTCGACCAGCCCGCCCTCACTACCACTCCCCTGAAAAAGAACAAAGGTGGAAGAGAGGATGGGGGGAAAGAAGGGTCAGTCGAGGCGACACGGTTATACCCACTTTTAAACAAGCCAGTGCCTGCCGAGGGGTATAGTGATCCCACGTATGTGCCGACCGCTGCCCCCGCAGCCACACTGTGACCCACAGCCCTGCCACCATATGATTGCCCCAGAACTAGTGGGCAGGTAAGTACCCCAGCCGTGGATATAGCAAAACTAACAGAAGATTTAGATTCTAGGCTCTCAATGGCTAGAGATGAGCTATCCAGAATAGAAAACATATGTCAGCAGAGTGGGGCAAGTACATCCAGAACAGAATGAATGCCTCGGTCACACGCACTTGACAGATCCTCTGAGGAAGGGTGGAAAAAGGGGGAGATACTATTCAGAATCCAGGAAGGACAAACTAGGATAATAGAACTGGATGCACATGACCTTGGAGAAAACACATAGGAGGAGGGGACAGCTGCTGAGGGAAGAGAAGAACTGTGGTGCGACATAGAGGAAGATGAGCAAGAAGCTGGGAGGATGGGAATGGCAACAGGAGGGGGATTAGGGAGGTTCGACGAGACACCGCTGGGAAGAGCAATGGAACAAGAGTGGACAGGAGGTTAAGAAACAGGATGGGAAGGATGGCACTGGTGGGAAAGAAAGGATCGAAGGTGAGTACTGGAATTGGTGGTAAGGGAAAAATGCAACTCCCACTGATACACAGAGGGGGGGAGACCAAACTACATACCATGGGCGCAGATGGATAAGACAAACTTGCTAAAGTCATTGCCCCTGCTATCAGGAGGGGCAAGTAAGTGGATATATGCCTTTGAAAAACATACTGCAGGCGTACCCCTAGCCGTAGGTGATGTCAAGAGTTTGCTGGTATCAGCGATGGGTGACCAAGCAGACAGGGTGTGGGCAAAAGCCTGTTTCCCGGGGGTGACATTAGATTGTGTTCGCCATGATGGAGCCTCCTTCAATACGGTACGTGCAAGAATCTGGGATGCGCTAAGAGAAACCTTCCCAGACACCCCAGATTTACAGTCAGTGATGCAATGCACCATGAATGATTGGGAGGAGGCTATGGATTTCATTTTCCGGGTGCAGGAGATGTGGAGAGCGGAAATGGGTACGGCCTGGGACCAATCAACGTCCCTATTTTACGTCATAATAAAGAGGGGACTCCCAAAAGAAGTTAAAAAAAGCCCTCAACAAAATAGCAGGGATTGAGACGAAAGGCTGGCCTGAAATACAGAGCATAATAGTGCACCATTGCAAGAGAATTAAGGAAAGGGTGAAGGAAATATCACAGAGAAGGCTGGCAGACGAGGCAAAATTAATACAAACGAAACTGGTGAAGGTTGCTGCAGCTGTAGCAGCACTCCCCCAAGACAGGGACGCAGAGGAGGAGGAGGGACTGGTAGCGATACAGGGGAGGATGGCTGCAAATTTGGCAGACAATGGGCAGAAACAGTGGAATGTACAAGAGGAGTACGGAGGATTGCAGTGGCAAGTGTGGGTTTCCCGCAGAGGAAGAGGTGGGTACAGGGGGCGTAGAGGGGGCGGTCAAGGGTACGGAGGGAATGGCAGGAATGGAGGACAAGGACCGCGGGGGGGACAGGGGAACTGCTTGAACTGCGGGAGGTGGGGACACTTCTCACGTGAGTGCAGGAGCAGGCCGAGCACAGCTTACCAAGATGATCAACATTATGGGCACCCGCACCCGGAAGCCCGTACGGATTGCCAAGGGAAGGGGGACGGGAGCAACAAGAACAAAGAGGCTCAGAACAACACAGGGAGCGACCACACAACATCCAACTGCACCCAAAAAGCAGCGAACATATACCATACACACATGGTAATCCTTTTTCCACAACAGCAAACGGCACACCCTCACCATATGGAGGAGTGGCAGTGGTATTAGGCAATGTTTTCAGTCAAGGGGGACCACAAGACACCCGGCATAGGACAGCCCACACTGCGTGTCCAGTACTATTGACGACCTTCAATCCAGCAGAGGAACCATTGATAGGGGTGGAGATAGGAAACAATTTATCTTTATGGTGGATTCGGGAGCCGAGAAATCATGTTTACGTGAAGGTCGGTTTCCGCTATCTAATCGGAAATTGGAGATGCAGGGGTTCTCTGGGGGGGTGGTCGAAGTTCCTTACACAGAAGCTTTGGATGTTACAGTGGGGGGAAAACAGTAAGAGCACCCCTATTGTATTATGAACAATCCCCTGTTAACTTGCTGGGGAGGGACCTCCTCAGCAAACTTAACATGACCATATCGTTTACAAAGAGACGGATAGTTTGCTCCACGCCAGGGTTTTGCCCCTTGTGTGTAATGCTGGTGGTACACACGTGAGCAACAGCGCCAGAAATGCGCGGCATACCAGTAGATCCAGACATGTTCCTCCAAGGGTTAAAAACATTGGCCCGGGTAGCTGGAATGGAGGGTGCCCGCAGAGTTCATTTTTCGTCACATTGCTCGCCCAGAGATAATTCCAGGAACAGTGATGTCATTGGATATGCACGCAGTTCAAGTGTCAGCCAAAAGAATAGCAGTGATCGCAATGGACATACATGGCTGTCAGTGGTGCACAGTATTCTGCACCAATGCCGACATTGCACTGCGAGATTTGTCAGATGAGGATCTCTTCACTGATTCAGACAGTGACGGGAAATAATAATATAGATAGCAATCCCTTCTGACATCATGATACAGGAAAGACAAGTGTCATTGCAACTAATGGCTGCAGTAGGAGCCCCACCGTCTTTCTTTAACAACAACATGCAGTCAGTCCCAGACAAATTGTGGACCACAGGCCCACATGATGTGGGACTATTACATGGGGTCACTCCAGTTAAAATCAAACTCAAACCAGGAGCCATACTACCCAGAGTGAAACAGTACCCCCTATCCCTGGAAGCAGAAGAAGGGATAAAGGAAACAGTTAGCACATTATTAACACAGGGAATAATAGTACCCTCAAACTCACCATGCAATACCTGTATCTACCCTATCAAAAATGCGAAGGGAGGGTCCTGTAGGATGATCCAAGATCTACGCCCACTCAATGATGTCATCCAGAAAGAATTCCCTTTGGTCCCCAATCCTGCATCTATCCTGTGTAGCATTCCAAAAGATGCGTCTCACTTCACAGTAGTGGATTTGAAGAACGCATTCTTCTCCATACCACTTGCAGAGGAGTGTAGGTATTTGACGGCATTCACCTTGGGTGGAAAAAAATATGAGCACTGCAGATTGCCCCAGGGCTATTGCAAGAGTCCCAGCATATTCAACAGAATACTGCATGAGGATCTCGGAAACATGACAGCAGACAGCGCAATTATTCACTACGTGGATGATTTGCTGATCTGTGGGAAAAGTGAAGAAGAGTGGAGGAAAGACTTTATTGCCCTCCTGACATTATTGGCCCACAAGGTTCAGAAAGTTGACAGAGAGAAGCTGCAATACTGCCAACGAGAAGTGTTGTACGTAGGGCAATTAATTTCAAAGGATGGCAAGAAAATAATACCAGACAGAGTAGCCACTATTACAGCTGTAGGGAGACCGAAAACAGTGAAGGAAATGCAAACATTTCTCAGCATGTGTAACTACTGCCGTGGATATTGGATTATGCCGCAAGCACAGAGAGAGAACACAGTCATACAGTGGTCTGAAGAGTTAAGCAATGCATTTACCTCTCTCAAAGAACTAATTTCGAGTGCACCTGTTACACTCACGAAGCGCTGGTCCCTTTGGTCTAGAAGCCGGCTCTGCGGTTCCGTTCGGAATGGTACCTCCAAGATGGTGGATCGCAGTACGAACGGTTCCGCTATTGCCGTTCCAGTCCTCTCACGTTCGCCAGAGGTACGGCGTACCGCTCACGTGACTCTTCATAGGCCATGGAGACTTCCAGCTCTTCGCGTCGCTACTGTGCTAGCGGATGCTCCGTGAGTTCGCAACTAGGCAATCTCAATCCTTCGTAAAGCCTCTACCTCTACCATTACTAACCCCTCTTCTCTTGACCTTCCAGATCCTCTATCCAGCATTCTTGGCAGATACATATTCCCCGGATTCATCTAGCGTCTCATTCTGAAACGCTGCCTCAGAGTTCTCGAGTTACTGCATTCTGGGTATTAACAAAAACTCTCGTCCAAGTCCCTTCCTTCTTCGAGTATTTTAGGATCTGATTCTACTTACCTTTACTTTCTTCTTACAGACTAGTGTTCCAGTTACCACTCTCTGTGTCCCGTATTCTCGGCTTCTCTCCTGGTATTTCTAATCCGGCTGGTTAAGAGGTCAGGGAAATCAGTCTCCTGCCTGTTTTTACCCATTTCCCTTCCTGTACTGCTACTATTCATCTCTTCGCTTCTCATCTCTCCCCTCTCCAGAAGCAGTCTTCCGATACTCAACGCCATGATCGAATAGGAGTCATCAGCCTGCGAACCACACTCAAACCACACTCCAATCTTCGGATCCTGCGCTCGACCAGGGTTTTCTTCCCCAGAGGGTTTCCCTGACTGGTGCGTACCTCTCACGCTGAGTTTCCCTACCGGTTGAGAGGTTGACGCATTGGTCGGGGAGATTCTTGAGCTCAGCATTTGCTTTCCCGTTGAACATATCAGTCTGCTCAGGTAAGACCTCCAAACCTATTCAATCGGGAGTTATTGTAACTAGCCTAAGGTTCTAGTATTGCATAACAGTTAGCGACGCCTAAAATAAAAATATAAAATAAGGCTACGGCAGACTGTGATTCAATGGAACAGCAAATGCAACAACTAATTGCCGCCATGCAATCAATGTCCCTAGAGATACAAGCTCTTAAACAGGATAATGCCCAATTACGACAACAGGTTACTCGTGCCTTCTCAGACTCTCCTCCAGTATGTTTGAATACAGGCAAGTTTGACGGAGACCCACACAAACTCAAGGAGTTTCTTGATAGCTGCACTGTGCAATTTACCTTCAAGTCCCGCTTCTTTCCAACAGACAAAGATAAGATTGGCTTTGTGATTTCTCATTTGGCCGGACCTGCTTTGGCCTGGGCTACACCTTTAGTGACCTCTAATAATGTGATCTTGGACTCTTATTCTGCTTTCACCAACAGTTTGAAAGCAATGTTTAGTAGACAAGAGATCTCGGTATCCACGCAAGAAAGACTGTTAGATCTTAGACAAGGTAACAAAGACCTACTTACCTATATCACTCTCTTCAAACAGCTTTCCTCTGAGTCAGGATGGCCAGACGATGGGTTGCTCACCTTATTCCGACGAGGACTTTCAGACGAATTAAAGGATGAGGTAGCTAAGGTTCCGCGTCCGGCAAATCTAGCGGATATGATCACACTCATCATGCAAATCGATTACCGCTTACATGAACGTTCTTTTGAAAAGAAGAAAACTAGAGGCATACGATCTCAACTCGATTATCCCCCCGTAACAAATAAAGCTATCACTTCAGACGAGCCTATGCAAATAGGAACAGTGAGAGGGCCCCTATCGATAGGTGAGAAAGAGAGAAGGAAGAGTATGGGACTATGCATGTATTGCGGAGCTTCGTCTCATAAGTTACGAGATTGTCCTTTAGTTCCCCCCCGACGCACTCCAGCCAAGGGGTCGGGAAACTTCAAAGCCCTACCGCAGGGGGAACAACGGTAGGGGCGCAAGATTCTGATTCCCCGAAGAGAATCCCTGTAAATCTGGACTCAGTAGCAACCACTCAAAACATGGTTATTATTTCTGTTACTCTTGTTTTTCACACTCAGATGGTACAGAACATACCTGCTCTGATAGATTGCGGTGCTGCAGGGAATTTCATTGATGACCAATGGGCCAATAAACATGGAATTAACTGTATACCCAAAGCGATGGTCACTCCTATTCAAGGAGTGGACGGACATCCACTAAGTTCTGGTCCTATCCGAGAACAGACAGAACCTGTTGTCTGTCAAATTGCCTCTCATAAAGAGACCTTATCTTTCGATTTAATCAAGGCAGCCCATTTCCCCATTATATTGGGTCTCCCCTGGTTAAGGAGACATAACCCCTTTATAAATTGGACAGCAGGTACTCTTTTCCTCGGCTCGGAATACTGTGTCAGCCATTGTTTAGCCAAGGAATCAGTTGGCATCTACATCCCGACTGAAAACTCGATCCCTTCACCAGTATCCTCAATAAACAACTTGGAGATTGTTCCGGAATGCTATTCTAAGTATCAGTCTGTCTTTTCCAATCCCCAGTTCCCTACTCTACCGCCTCATAGAAGAGATGACTGTCACATTGAACTTCTTCCGGACAAACCTATCCCGTTTGGGAGGATGTATGTCCTTTCCCAACAAGAAAAGGTAGTCCTCAAAGAATATCTCCAAACCAATTTAAGGAACGGGCTCATTACTGAGTCGGTTTCCCCGGCCGGAGCCTCTCTCTTCTTCATTCCAAAGAAGGAGACTAATGAACTTCGACCTTGTATTGACTACAGGGGTCTTAACAAAATTACAGTGGCAGATAAATATCCTATGCCTTTAATCCCTGACATCTTGGAGGCAGTCCGAGGAGCTTCCTTTTATACTAAACTGGACCTTCGCGGAGCATACCATCTCATCCGGATTGCCCCTGGAGACGAATGGAAGACAGCATTTCGAACCCCATTTGGGCATTTTGAGTATCACGTCATGCCTTTTGGATTGGTGAACGCACCTGCTGTGTTCCAGCGTTTCATGGACCATCTGTTCGCAGATATTCTATTCCATTTTGTAATCATCTACTTAGACGACATCTTAGTATACTCCTACTCTCAAGAAGAACACCTGATACATGTAGAAACTGTACTCAAACGACTGCAGTCAAATCAGCTGTACTGTAAAGCATCTAAATGTGAATTTCACCAAAGACAGGTAACCTATCTCGGGTTTGTGATGTCAGCCCAAGGCATTTCCATGGATCCAAAAAAGATCTCCGCTGTGGTTGATTGGCCCATACCTTCTAACGTTAAGGAGATCCAACGGTTTTTAGGTTTTGCTAATTTCTATAGGAAATTCATCCCTAACTTTTCGGATATTATTCTGCCCCTGACTCGACTGTTAAAGAAGGGAATTCCGTTTGTTTGGGATAAATCCACCGATTCTGCATTTCAAACACTTAAATCCTTGTTCACTTCTGCATCCTGTTTGATTACCCCCGACCAGAATAAACAGTTTTTTGTGGAAACTGATGCATCTCATCATGCTCTGGGCGCGGTCTTACTCCAACAAACCGACCAAAGAGATGAAAGACCAGTTGCATATCTTTCTAAAACCTTCAATGCTTCGGAACAGAACTACTCTGTGCTCGAAAAAGAATTGTTGGCTATAAAAAGGGCGTTTGAAGAGTGGAGACACTTGTTACTAGGTTCACCCTTTCCTGTAGTGGTACGAACAGATCATCAAAATCTCAGGGTCCTACAGAATGCACATACAACCAACAGCCGACAAGCACGTTGGGCGTATTTCTTCCTTCCATTCCGGATCGAATTCACTATTCTTCCAGGAAAACAAAACCAGAGGGCGGATGCTCTCTCTCGTAAGGACGTTCCTGTCTCCCAATTCAGCTCTGAACAATTGTTCCCCAAAGCAAGATTCATCGCTGTCATCACCGACTTCTTAAGCGAATTGAGGACTGCATCGGTTTCTAACCTTGACGCCTGCAAGAAGACAGCCAGTACTTACCATCTTTCCCAGGACGATTCCTTTTTCTTTCACAAATCGCAAGTCTTCATCCCTACTTCAGAGTTGCAGCATGAAGTATTACGAATGTGTCACGACTCTCGGGCCGCTGGGCATCGAGGCGTTCAAGGCACTTTGAACCTAGTGCTAAGATATTTTTGGTGGCCGGAAGTCCGCAAGGATGTACAGGACTATGTAGCAGCCTGCATCGTTTGTTCCCAATCCAAGAATCCCAGAACTCCACCTTTGGGGCTGCTCACCCGGATGCCGATTCCAGAGAAACCTTGGCAAGTGATCTCTACCGACTTTATAGTAGATCTTCCTCCCTCACGCAACAAGACCGCCATAATGGTCACCATTGATTATCTTACGAAATTGGCACATTTCACTCCCATGAACAAGCTGCCTGGGGCTGGGGAAATGTCTAAGATTTTCCTTTCTGAAATTTTCTCCAGACATGGCCTACCGGACACAGTGGTCTCCGATAGGGGCCCTCAATACACCTCCAAGTTTTGGGAAAAGGTTTGCCAAGTCTTAGAAATCAAGCGGGCTCTCAGCTCGGGATATCACCCACAGACGAACGGACAGACGGAACGCCTTAACCAAACCTTGGAGGCCTATCTACGGTGTTTCACATCAGCCGCCCAAGACAATTGGTTGGACTTGTTGCCTTTAGCCGAATTTGCATATAACAATGCCCTTCATTCGGCCCTTCATACTAGCCCTTTCCATTGTACTTATGGATTCCATCCTTCCTTTGTTCCTTCTGTCCCTTTATCCCCTTCTAGTTGTCCAGGAGTGGATGGCCTTATTTCCGAAATACAAGAAGGACATAAATCGGCTAGAGTCTCATTACGAATGGCTCAAGATAGGGCCAAGCGGACTGCTGATAAACATCGCCAAGACGTCCCACCTTTGAGCCCGGGAGATACTGTTTGGTTGGCTTCTCGCTTTCTTCCCCGGCATCTGGTCCCTTCCAAGTTATCCCCTAGGTTCTTCGGTCCATTCAGGATCTTATCGATGGTGGGTTCTGCGGCAGTCAAGCTCGATTTGCCCTCGTCATGGTCCCGGATTCATCCTGTTTTTCACCTCTCCCAGATTCGGTTGACAGTACCGGATCGATTTCACCGGTCGGATTGTACCCCTCCTCCTCCTATCTCTACCGATACTGGTCCAGAATATGAAGTCGCCAGTATCTGTGATTCCCGTTATCGGAGGGGGAGGCTACAGTTCTTGGTGGACTGGAAGGGGTACTCCCCTGCAGAAAGAACGTGGGAGCCGGCCTCTGGAGTTCATGCTCCACGTCTGGTCCGACGATTCTTTAGGTTGCATCCAGGGAAACCAGGGTCGCCCCCCAGGAGAAGGGGGCATACTGTTACACTCACGAAGCGCTGGTCCCTTTGGTCTAGAAGCCGGCTCTGCGGTTCCGTTCGGAATGGTACCTCCAAGATGGTGGATCGCAGTACGAACGGTTCCGCTATTGCCGTTCCAGTCCTCTCACGTTCGCCAGAGGTACGGCGTACCGCTCACGTGACTCTTCATAGGCCATGGAGACTTCCAGCTCTTCGCGTCGCTACTGTGCTAGCGGATGCTCCGTGAGTTCGCAACTAGGCAATCTCAATCCTTCGTAAAGCCTCTACCTCTACCATTACTAACCCCTCTTCTCTTGACCTTCCAGATCCTCTATCCAGCATTCTTGGCAGATACATATTCCCCGGATTCATCTAGCGTCTCATTCTGAAACGCTGCCTCAGAGTTCTCGAGTTACTGCATTCTGGGTATTAACAAAAACTCTCGTCCAAGTCCCTTCCTTCTTCGAGTATTTTAGGATCTGATTCTACTTACCTTTACTTTCTTCTTACAGACTAGTGTTCCAGTTACCACTCTCTGTGTCCCGTATTCTCGGCTTCTCTCCTGGTATTTCTAATCCGGCTGGTTAAGAGGTCAGGGAAATCAGTCTCCTGCCTGTTTTTACCCATTTCCCTTCCTGTACTGCTACTATTCATCTCTTCGCTTCTCATCTCTCCCCTCTCCAGAAGCAGTCTTCCGATACTCAACGCCATGATCGAATAGGAGTCATCAGCCTGCGAACCACACTCAAACCACACTCCAATCTTCGGATCCTGCGCTCGACCAGGGTTTTCTTCCCCAGAGGGTTTCCCTGACTGGTGCGTACCTCTCACGCTGAGTTTCCCTACCGGTTGAGAGGTTGACGCATTGGTCGGGGAGATTCTTGAGCTCAGCATTTGCTTTCCCGTTGAACATATCAGTCTGCTCAGGTAAGACCTCCAAACCTATTCAATCGGGAGTTATTGTAACTAGCCTAAGGTTCTAGTATTGCATAACAGCACCAGTGCTCGCGAATCCAGATTATGAGCGCAAGTTCTACCTGTTTTCACACTGTAAGGGGTTACTCATGACAGCAGTGCTAACACAAAAGACATCTCTGGGACACAAGCTCCTGGCATACTACAGTGGCACATTGGATGCAGTAATGCAGGGACACTTCGGGTGCGAGCAATCTCTCGCAGCTGCTGCATTTGCCATTGAGAAAAGTGCAACAATAGTGATGGGATGTTCCGTCACACTATTTGTAGAGCACAGCCTATTCGCAATACTAGAAAGATCAAAAAGCACACTGACCACACAGAGAGCCACAGCATATGAAATCATCTTGTCGAGCGCCAACATACACATAGTGAGATGTAAGGTGGTTAATCCCGCCAGATTCATCACAGAACCTTGCACTGTGGAAGACATGCAGACACACGAATGTGCAACATACCAGGGGGAAGAGAGTGGAGTAGTAATTGTGAGTGAAAATGCACTGGCTGAGGGGGAGGTATTCTTCATAGATGGGTCAGCATCAGTAAATTCAGAGACAGGAGAAAAACACGTGGGATAGCCGTTGTACGGTGAGAAGAAGGTGAGTACGAAGTACTAGTCCAACAACGTCTGCCTGCCCATTTTTCGGAACAAGCAACAGAACTAATAGCACTCATTGAAGCACTACATGCAGCAAAAGGGTGTGCAGTCACAATTTACACAGATTCAGCGTATGTGACCTCTACAGTACACGGAGGACTAGCATGGTGGGGATGGGGGGGATTAAACAGGGCCGACGGCTCACCTGTGCAACATGCAGAGCTCCTAAAAGAACTCATCGAAGCATTGAAAGACCCCATCATGGTAGCCATAGTGAAATGTCAGACCCATACAACCAACACAGATTTAATCTCTTTAGGAAACACGGTAGCGGATGCTGCCGCCAAAGAGGCCTCGTACTTAGTTAAGGAGAGAACAGTTGAGTACTTGATGCGCAAACAGCTAGAAGAGGACCTCCGGGATGGCTACAACACCATGCCAGTGTCACAGATACTGGAACTACAAGAGGGCGCAACAGCAGATGAAAAAGAATTGTGGGAAAAAAGGGGATGCAGCCAGTCAGCAACAGATCTATTATGGCGGCAAAAACAACACAGGAAGGGTGGTGATGCCGACCAAATTATTGGAAATAGCTTTCCAACAGCTACACTTTCCAGCACACAATGCAAAACAACACATTGCCGCAGAGATACAAGAACACTGGTCCATCCCGGGGTTACAGGAACAACTTTCAAAATTGGCAATGGAATGTACAATGTGTCAGATATATAATTCAGGCCTGACCTTAAGAACACTGCGAGGAACAATTCCAAAGCCAACAGGCCCCTTCAGGGAGCTGCATATAGATTATGCAGATATGGGAGAAAGGTGCAATGGAACACGGTACATAATAGTGGTGGTTTGCCATTTTCCAGGTGGGTCGAGGCAGGACCCTGTGTACGTCCAGATGCTAAGTGCGCCGCAAAATTCTTGGTGAGGGAAGTATTCCCACATTGGGGAATTTGTGACGTAATTCGCTCAGACAATGGCACACATTTTGTCAATTACCTCTTTAAGGAAGTAACATCATTGTTGGGGATAAAACACAAATTATGCTTGATTTATCACCCGCAAAGTAACGGCGTGGTTGGGAAAATAAACGGCTCCTGAAAGGAAGACTCTCAAAATTGTGTTTCTCAATTAAAAGGAATTGGGTACACTGCCTCCCCTTGGCCTTGTTTGAGCTGAGAAATCAGCCTAGCAAAGACCACCACATGTCACCACATGAAATTGTGACAGGGAGGTGCATGCACACAGCACACTCACCACTCTGCAGGCATTCAGACACCCACAGAAGTGGCACTGTACTGGGAGAAGAGTTTAACGAATACTTGACAAAACTTACCAAGGCAGCCCGCATGATAGCAAGACAGCTCGCACCACCATTTACAAATGAGGAGGGAACCGAGACAACAACATCGAGAGTAGAAAACCCTACAGGTCAGTTAGAGCCAGGGGAAATGGTGTATGTTAGAGGTTTCGTACGTAGGTGGAATGCCCCAAGATTTCATGGCCCATACAAGGTAGTATACTGCACGCCCACGGCGGTAAAAGTAAAGGGCCTGAGATATTGGATACATTTGACAGACATAAGAAGAGCATATGACAGTGTCACACAAGAACAGAACGAAGGGGCATAGAATACAGAAGGAGTGCAGGAATAGAGGGAAGGAAAAGAGATAGCCATATCCCGCTATAGACTTTAGTCCACGCTCACAATAAGATTTGCTGAACAAAAATGTTATGTGATCTGATAACTGTTCTAAGGTTTGAAAATGTAAAATAGTGAAAATAATGCTCTCTCTCTCTCTCTCTCTCTCTCTCTCTCTCTCTCTCTCTCTCTCTCTCTCTCTCTCTCTCTCTCTCATGTTACAAAATATAAAATGGCATATATAATTGTTCTAGAATGCTTAACATGCTTTTATGTTTTAACATATAGGAGAAACCATGGCAACGAACAGGCAGCCTGCAACGAATAGTGTTAGGTAAGATAGAAATAGAAATGTGCATTTTGACTTACGTAGATATTCGTATGAATGTGGTCTGACTGTATGTGCAATAATCTTTACAATGATGTTCGGCCTCATTGTCTATTGGGCCATTGCATTCATCTGTTTCGAGATAAATGAGGGGGGAGGGAATGGAACCACGAATGGAACCAGCATGGAAAATGGAACGAAAATGGTCAAAGAAGGCGCCTACTTAATTTGGGATGGTTTCCAACTCATATGGGGGTATGACACTCACCCTAATCAGGCACAGCGCCCAAATGGTACCAGCAATAGATCAGTCCCACACCCAACCCCCCAGCACAATGCCACAGAATTCAGTGTCTATGGGTTAAACGATCGCAATCCCTCTGCTATATCATGGTTATATGACATTACGGCCACCCTGCCCACACCAACAGCCAACCCATCCGCAGAACCTGAACACCTCACAGATAGGTCTCAAGAAAATGCAGGAATGGCCAACAATTTCCTTATCCTATATGATGAGTGGGAAAAGGGGGGGTGGGTAAAGAAGACGCAGTGCTGCATGCAGCTAGGGATGCAAAAAGGTTCCTTAAAAGCAGCAGAAGGAGAAGGGAAGTGGGGAGGAAAAAATATGATAAATACTCCGGCCTGGGGTTGGATACAATAGAAGACCCCAGACACCCACATCAATCAAATAAGTGGTATGCAGACATGAGCTCCACGGCAAAACAAACAACTAATGATAGTTGTTATGTGTGTTCCTTGATCCCCCACGCCTCAGGCACACCTAGGGTCTTGCTGCCAAAAGAACTGCCTTTTCAGATGCCCAGTGCCTCATCCATCTCACCTTATGTAGAATTAAGAACACCTTCCAGGCACACACAGTCAGGGTAATTCATAGAATTTCGCACAAAAGTGGCGAACGTGGCTGGCGCACAGTGTGCGCGTGCGAATGTCTGCGCCAGCCGCGTGCGCTAAAATCGATATCCGCGTGCAGCGTATTCATGGATTTTAGCCTCCAAAACCAGCCGTGGTTCAGAGTGGCGCAGCGACCCTGCAGCAGGGCCAGTTACGCCCCCAAGTACGCCCACGCGTAAGGAAAAGCCATCAAAATTCCCAATTCAGTGCAAAGGGCTGCGCTAACCCTGGACCAGTATACAGGGCTGCCAAACAGCAAACGCCGAGCGGGGAACGTGTATTACTGGGGTGTGCGGGAAGTGCCACACGCGATTTCAGCAGGGTACGTGTATTTCTGGGGTGCGGGGAAGTTTAACACGCGATTACAGCAGGGTACGTGTATTACTGGGGTGCGCGGGAAGTGCCACACGCGATTTCAACAGTGTACGTGTATTACTGGGGAGCGCGGGAAGTTCCACATGCAATTTCAGCAGGGTACGTGTATTTCTGGGGTGCGGGGAAGTTTAACACGCGATTTCAGCAGGGTACGTGGATTAGTGGGGTGCACGGGAAGTTCCACACGCGATTTCAGCAGGGTACGTGTATTTCTGTGGTGCGGGGAAGTTTAACATGCGATTTCAGCAGGGTACGTGTATTACTGGGGTGCGCGTGAAGTTCCACATGCAATTTCAGCAGGGTACGTGTATTTCCGGGGTGCGGGGAAGTTTAACATGCAATTTCAGCAGGGTAGTTTATTACTGGGGTGCGTGGGAAGTTTCACACGCGATTTCAGCAGGGTACGTGTATTTCTGGTGTGCGGGGAAGTTTAACACGCAATTTCAGCAGGGTACGTGTATTACTGGGGTGCGTGGGAAGTTCCACACGCGATTTCAGCAGGGCACGCGTATTTCTCGGGTGCGGGGAAGTTCAACACGCGATTTCAGCAGGGTACGTGTATTACTGGGGTGCGCGGGAAGTTTCACACACGATAGGCCCTGTGAGAGTGGGGTACGTGTATTTCGGGGGTGCAGGGGAGTCCTATACGTGAATTGGCAGTGTGGGTCCTCCCAGGTGTTCCCTCTACACCCTCCACGGCCCCTGCAGGCAGACCACACCACAGGGGACTACCCTGCACCCCTGGTCATGTCCCGCAGGCAGCCCATCCACCATGGGCATGCCCCCCCCAGCCAAGCCACATGTCACGTTGCACTAGTGATCACCAACGCATTACCCCCTTGCACTCCCACCCCCCAGCAGTGCAGGGCACCTGCCAGCAGGCCCCCACTCATGTCCCCTTGCACCCCCACCCCCCAAGCAGTGCAGGGCACCTGCCAGCAGGCCCCCACTCATGTCCCCCAGCATCCCCACCCCCCAGGAGTGCAGGGCACCTGCCTGCAGGCCCCCACTCATGTCCTCCAGCACCCCCACCCCCCAGCAGTCAGGGGCACCTGCCAGCAGGCCCCCACTCATGTCCCACTCATGTCCCCTTGCACCCCCACCCCACAGCACTGAGGGGCACCTGCCAGCAGGCCCCCACTCATGTCCCCTTGTACCCCCACCCCCCAGCAGTGCAGGGCACCTGCCAGCAGGCTCCCACTCATGTCCCACTCATGTCCCCTTGCACCCCCACCCCCCAGCAGTGTGGGGCACCTGCCAGCAGGCCCCCACTCATGTCCCCTTGCACACCCACCCCCCAAGCAGTGCAGGGCACCTGCCAGCAGGCCCCCACTCATGTCCCCTTGCACACCCACCACCCAATCAGTGCAGGGCACCTGCCAGCAGGCCCCCACTCATGTCCCCCAGCACCCCCACCCCCCAGCAGTGCAGGGCACCTGCCTGCAGGCTCCCACTCATGTCCCACTCATGTCCCCTTGCACCCCCACCCCCCAGCAGTGCATGGCACCTGCCAGCAGGCCCCCACACATGTTCCCTGCACCCCCACCCCTCAGCAGTGCGGGGCACCTGCCAGCAGGCCCCCACACATGTCCACTGCACCCCCACACCCCAGCAGTGCAGAGCACCTGCCAGCAGGCCCTGACACATGTCCCCAGCCAACACGTCATCACAATCTAGATCCCTGGCCCTTATGGGCAGACTCCACATGCCAAAGACCAACCCAAGTATTGCATCCACCCACATAGAAATGCCAATTACATGATACAACCCCAATGGCAAGTATGTAAATGAACACATGTCCGTCACACACACACAATGGGTGCAAGTGAATGTCAAAACCCATATCATGACATGCATGAAACCAATGAGATGATACCACAAATGGAAGTATAAAAAAAATATATTAAAGACAACATGAACGTAAATCAAATTAAACACACAACAATGGGAATAACAAAAGAAATGGTCCATGTCCGATAAATTATGAAAATCTAGAAAACTTAAGCAAAAGAAATCCAAAAAGAAATGTTGTCCAAAGTCACAGTTCAAAAAATCAAATCCAAGGGAAAATAAAAAGTAAAAACCATTGCTCCATGGTGAACACAAAAAGAAATATTAAAAAAAGATGAATCCAATGTAGAACTATGTACAATTGAAGAATCCAGGGTCCATGAGCCCAATTTAAGAAATGAAACCTACCAAAAACTACTACCTAATAAAAAAACAATATGCAAAAATGTGGTCCATTGTCCAAGCGGTCCGAAATAAAGAAAAAACGAAAGGAAACCTAATACTAGCTAACTAACTATTTACAAGGGCAGCGGGCAAGTCCAACGGCTCACTTGTTAATGTCCCGGGCCAGGGCATCATCGAACTCCTGCTCGATGTCCCGGAGGCGGTCCTCTTCCATGGCCCCCAGGGTTCGCAGGGAGGATGACATCTGGAACTCCAGGTCTCTACGAATGGCCTCGAGGCACTCGGCTCGCCTCAGGGCCCTACGCATGGAGTTCTCCGCCCTGACCATTGTGAGCCGTGCCTCTTCTGCCAGCTGCCGCTCCGCATCTATCGCATGACCCAACCACTGCCACATGGAAGACACTTCCCGTCCAGGGTCCTCCTCCCCTCCGGCCGATGCCTGCCCCTCCGATGATGAAGGCCCCGAGCCATCATGGCTCCCACCTTGTTTCTGCTGCTGCTGCTGTGCCGCTGCCTGTGCCCCTGCTCTTGCTGCCTGCACATCCTCCTCCAGCTGGGGTGCAGTTGTTGAGGTGGCCACCCCTGATGGACGTCCGACTCCCGACTGTGGCAGGGATGTGTCCTCCACCAGCCTGGCCGCAGGGTCAGAGGCAGCTCCACAGGGCACCCAGGTGACACATGGGTGGGAAGATGGCACGGAGGATGACTGGCGCATAGGGGGTCCAGTTGAGGAGGGGGTCGGAACAAGGTCCAGAAAACGGAGGAATCCGGCCCTGGTGAGCTGTCCCAGTGGGTTAACGTGATCAACGAGCCATGCGAGAAGACGTGCAGTCTCCTCATGAAAAGACTGCAGGTCAGCTCGCATGGCACGTTGACGCAACGCCACCCCACCCCCGACAGGCTCAACCCGGTGCCGGATAGCCACATCCGCAGGGAGAGGAAGGCCAGTTGGTGTAAGCCAATCCCCTCCCTGAGAACGGGTCTGGACGTAGGTATCCCTGCTGGTGCAAGATGATGCAGTCACAGGATCGGGGACAGTATTACACACAGGCACCTCTGTGGCGGCCTGTGCTGCCTCCTGTCCCTGCCCCTGCACTGCACCACTAGCACCAGTGGAATCCCCACCTCCAGACCCCGTCTCTGTCCCTTGCACGGCCTCCTCCTCCACCAAACCCCCCACCAACCTAGATGACTCCATGCCATCTTCCTCCGTCGGGCCCTTTGGGGTCTCAGCTGCCCCTTCGGCTGGCGAGGAGTCCAACTCCAACCTCCGCCTCTTGGACCTCCCCTCAGCAGCTGCGACCTGGGACGTGGCACCGGACTCCTCACTCCCCGACGAGATGACAACCTGGGAGGGGAGCCGGGCCTTGCGTCTCCGGCTGGCGGTGCGATCCCTACCGCTGTGCTCCACAGCACCTTCTCCGCCTGTTAGGGAGAATTCTCTGTTTAGGCTGAATTTCCTAACCTAGTGAGTCCCCCAGCAGCTTTGCTGGATTTCAGGAGTTGGTTTTTTCCATCCTGCCAAGAGTGAGACTCTTTTCTCCCACTCTTGGACATGTATGTGTGTAATTCCTTTGAAATTTCAATGTGTTCGATGGGCTATGGGGTCTTTTACTCCTTAGGGTCTCATATGTTTTTCTATGTGTATTACACCGCACCCTACGTGTAGTAACACGGGGGCGCCCTAGCGGGTCCCCCACCATAGACTCCATACCCGGGGACTGACTACTGTCTCCCCGGGCATGTAAAGTCACCATTGGCTTTACTAGACCTAAATTTACTAACAGAACTAGTACCAACCATCTTATTGTGGACGTACTAGTAGGGGTAATTCGATTACTCCTGGATCTGTTACTCGAGGGGGCACTGTCCCGTCCCCCCTCGTCGAGTTTTGGCTGGTGGCAGTGGAAACTACTTGTTATGATTCGATCCCGAACATAACCCTATGGGATTCGTCCCATTGTTGGAGATTGATACTTTTTCTCATTTATCTCTGACGTACCACCGATCTGCTTATCTTAAATAAGTTGATCGAGTGGTATTTTCTGCCAGAACTCGGGTTTAAAATGGCGCCTGTGTTCGTCTCTGTGACTCCTAAACCAAAGGTTGAGCCTGTACAGAGACCCTCCAAAGTGGTGCCATTCTGTCTGGGTTACCTCAGGGGTGCGGGAGGGGGTTTAGGCACCCTGGACCGAGTTGCCTTGCCAACTCAGGTCGCACTCTGGAGTGATTGGCCCAGGTGGTGAGCCTTCCCGCTCACCACTTAGCATGTGTTGATTGACAGCTAGGCTGAATGAATGGGGGTCTTCTGCATAAAAGCAGGGCTTTTGGGACTGGATCTTCAGAAGTCGCCACAGGACCTAAGAATCCGACGAGGGTAACGCTGAGCCAACCTGCAATGACGACACCTCCGGTGGAGCCCTGCTGAGCCGACTCACCACTTCCCGACGACAGAGGAGATCTCCCTGCCGGAGAGTCTCTTCCCCTGACTGGTGGGAACAACCAGTCCCCTTCGCTTTTTATTCGCCTCAGGACGCAGTGGTCGAATTGCCCGTGCAGAGCACCTCGGCAACCGGATAGCCACTACCCCTGTACTGCGACCAAAAGGTGGTGCCTTGTGACGGAGCACTCCGCGGCTGGTCTCTTCCCTGGTGGTGCTCCGGACTTCACTTTCCTTCGACGACGAGATCATCTCTACTCTTGGCCAAGACCCGATGTGCATCCACCACCAGGAACAACTGCCCCCGCCAGAGCTGCTCTCCACAACAAGGTACCATGCCCGCCTGGCTTCCCTTTCGTTCGGTTCGAGTGAGGTGTCTTAATCCTCTCCGTTCCGCTGGGTCGCCTCCAAGCTTTGCTCATTCTTTGTTCTGAACTGGTTCAATCTGCCGATAACAATTTGCTATAAAGACTTGAATGCATCTCCACTAGAGACCTTTTGGGACATCGCGCCTTGCCTCTCTCCGAGAGGGCCTGGCCTCTGAACTTTACGATCTATTGTGATTCTTGCCTTCCTGCCTTGCATTTTATCTGCATAGGATTGAACTGTGTTGATTTCATAACCTGCCTATCTTTTTCTCTCCTGTCCTAACTAACATTCGAGTGTCATCTAGGTTGAGGTATACACCTCTGTCTGGAAATAAGTGGTACCGGTAGAACCTAGAGTTGTCGATATTTTGCTCGGGGGATTGATCGTTTTCTACTTCGTAGATTAATTGTGTTTGATTCGTTTGCCGTGATTTGCTTTAGTGTTTTCCATAGATGTTGTGTTATAAATAAATACCTTACTATCTTTCCACTATGCCTCGTTGCGTGTTTGCTTGTCTTGCTGTGAAGAATTGCCCTATGTTGTATACTCCACATACTGCTCAACTTTTCTTGAGAGAAGTCTGACTGCTCAGCCACAGCTACCAAGTGAATCTGTGTGGTGCAGACTGCTACCAAGTGGGTTCACCGCCAACGCCTGTGGTCCTAAATCTTTTGCAGTGGTCCCAGAGGGAACTGCACAGGTTTCCGCCTAACACTGGTGTACAGCGGTGGGATTTATATCGAGTATACAGTTTAGAGTGCTTTTCGACGCTGTAGGATAACTAACCACAAAACTTAGCACTAAAAAGCAACTTTCACAAACATGTCTACGATGGAAACTTACAGTCAAGAATCCTTGTCAGGTGAAAATACTGAGAGTTTGCGAGCTCTCTGTAGGCAAGAGAATCTTTCTGTAAGAGGCAAGAAGTTAGAACTAATAGAGAGATTGCTGGCGAACCAAAGTCTGGGTACTGGTTCAGAGGAACCACTCTCCCCAGCGAATGTAGACGACAGTAATGGTGTTGATCTGAATCGTAATTCTGATAATAGCGATGAAGAGGCTGACGAGGATGGAGAGGCTAACGAAACTGTCTCCCCCGCTCCTCTATCTGCCTTACCAGCTGTGCCTACGGGGCCCATACCAGGTCCCACAAGTAACCCTGCTTATTTTGAACTTGAAAAAATGAAGCTCGAATTAGAATATAAACGGTTCTTGGCTCAATCTGAACGAAACCAAGAGCTCGAGTTCAGACGGATGAATGCCCAGGCTGAGCAGAAGCAAGCTGAGTTAAGACTCAGAGAAATAGAACTTAATCACGAGTTAGAAATGAAAAAGTTGTCTATGGAAAATGCTTCTCTCTCCTCTGGTTCCTCTAGGAGCTCCAGTCCCAAAAGACCCCGGATGCCGAAGGAATTAGTGGGTATGTATGAACCGAGATTGGATGTGTTGGATTGGTTGAAACTGTTTGAATACAATCATGGGCTCCAGGCCATCACCGGGAATGCGTTGCTTCCCTGGTTGTTCTCTAGGCTCCCTCCTGTTGCGACTGATGTGGTAATGGAGTTGGGGGAGGCGGATAAGACGGATTACGAAAGTGTGAAACTAGCTTTGGTAGCTAGATTCGGGAAGACCCCTTCCCAGTATCTTAAGAGGTTTAGAACCCTCAAAAAGCATGATGGTACCCCTTGGGCTACCTAGGTGAGTGAAGGGTTGAAAAACTTAGAGGGATAGATTAAGGGTTACAAAGTGAACACTTATGAGGGTATGAGAAATCTTTTTATGCTGGAGTCTATTTATGATGCCTGTTCTCCTGAGCTCAGACAGCACTTGGCTGATTCTAAGGAATTTGATACCAGGGCACTAGCTAAGGCTGCTGACTTGTGGGTTGCCAACAGGGCTACTCATAAGGATTCTGGGGCAACTCAGAAAAAGGATGAGGGAAAACAGCCTAAAAAAGACTCAAAAGAGAATTCGAATAACTCACATTCCAAAGAGGGCCCCAAACAAAACCAGAAGGGTAAGCCACCGGGAAAACCACAGCAGAATAGTGTGTCTTCTGGTGCCAAACCGGAAGGAGGTCAGAACAAGCCACCATTCCAGAAAGCATTCGGTAAATGCTTTGTTTGTGGCTCGACTGACCACGTGAAAGGAGATCCCAGATGTAAGGGTAAACCTTCAGGGGTCCAGCTTGTCTCCTTAGCCTTCGCTCCAGAGGAGGAACTCCAAATGGCAAGTGGAAACTTTCTACTGCTAGCTGACGAACCCATTGGAGTTTCAGCCAGCGTTTCTTTAGTATCTCTGGGGTTGTGGGAACAACAGAATTTAGATGTCTATAATTCTATCCCCGATAATACTAAAGAGTATTATAAGGACAGTGTCCAGGTGAATGGTCAGGAGACTCCTGCCATTAGGGACACTGGGGCCAGCATAACTGTGGTGTATAAATCGTTTTTTCAGGCTGAGGATGTTGCTAAGGCACCCAAACGCCTCACCAAGTTAGCTGGAGGGCCTGTGCAGATGCTTCCCCAATTACCAGTTCTCATCCAGTGTAACGACATGACTGTGAAGATACCTGTCAGCATACAGAGTGAGGTACCAGGACGCGTACTGTTGGGTAACAATTTGAAAACTCTCAGAGTTATATCGCATACTCCCAGACCTCCTAGTAAACGGTTACAGGAGCTAACCAGACCCGCACGAGAGAGGACCATGCGCGGTACTCTCCCGGAGATGATGAAGAAAGAAATCACTCCTGCTCCACTGGAATTGTCGGCCGCTGTCTCCAAGAAATCAGAAGCGAAGGGGAAACCTAAGACTTCTATCCCGAAACCAGCCGCCAGCATTCCAGTGCAGCCGACACGGACTTCCCCGCGGTTGTCCAACGTCACACCCGTAACTCCACCTCCAGCCGAGGCTGAGAGGGAGGTACAACCCTGCGTGGTAGAATTAGACTCTGAGGAAGAGCTAATGGAAGGCCAGGAACTCATTGGAGATCTGGATCCTGTTGACCATCCTGAGCTGCAGTCTTTACTGGCAGAAGTTGGACCCAGCAGGGCAGACTTCAGTAAGGGACAGAGAGAATGTACAACTCTGGAAGGTCTTCGCCATCAGGCAGAAGCTCAGGCTGAAGGGCAAGAGCCTGGGAAATACAGGTTGCACTGGGAAGATGGCCTCTTCTACAGTGAACCGACCGAGTCTGCACCTGGAGACTACAAACGCCTTGTAGTACCCCAAGAGAACAGACCACAGTTCTTGCAGTTAGCCCACGAGATTCCTTTGGCTGGTCACTTGAGTTTCAAGAAGACTAAGGAAAGGCTCTCGCTCTACTTCTATTGGCCAAAGATGGGGGCCGAAGTAGAAAAACACTGCAGGAGCTGCCACACCTGCCAGCTCTCTGGTAAGGTTGGATCCAAGAACGTGGCACCGTTAGTGCCACTCCCGGTTGTGGGAGTCCCATTTGAGAGAGT
Source organism: Ambystoma mexicanum (assembly GCF_040938575.1). NCBI lineage: Eukaryota > Metazoa > Chordata > Amphibia > Caudata > Ambystomatidae > Ambystoma > Ambystoma mexicanum. The sequence goes on along the minus strand of NC_090932.1, from coordinate 67,913,882 downwards.
AGGGATTGACATCGTTGGTCCCCTTGATCCTCCAACCTCCTCAGGCAACAGGTTTATACTTGTTGTAGTAGACCATGCTACTAGGTATCCTGAGGCAATTCCTATGAGGACTGTTACAGCTCCGGCTGTGGCTAAGGCCCTCCTTTGTATTTTTACCAGGGTCGGGTTTCCTAAGGAAGTAATCTCTGACAGGGGGTCAAACATTATGTCCCACTACATGAAAGCCATGTGGAAAACCTGCGGAGTAAATTACAAGTTCTCAACGGCTTACCACCCACAAACCAATGGGTTGGTAGAACGGTTCAACCGAACCATGAATAGCATGATAGGTGCTCTAGAGGAACCCCTTAAGCGTAAGTGGGACCTTCTATTGTCATGCCTTCTCTTTGCTTATAGAGAAGTCCCTCAGGAGGGAGTAGGTTACTCTCCCTTCGAACTACTCTATGGTCATCCCGTCAGAGGTCCATTGGCCCTGATTAAGGAGGGGTTGGAGAGTGCTCCTTCCCCCAAGCCAGTCCGAGTGACTGACTTTGTGATAGGTCTCCGGAGGAGAATGTCGCACATGATGACGGAAGCAAGCGATAACTTGAAAGCTGGACACTCATTGGTCAAGCACTGGCACGATCAAAAGGCTAACATGGTTGAGTTCGCTCAAGACCAGCTCGTTCTCGTTATGATCCCAGCAAGGCAGAGGGCCTTGCAAGATAAGTGGATGGGACCCTACCGAGTAGCGGGTAAACTCGGAGAGGTTAACTATCTCGTGGACTTGGGCAATCCCAAGGAGGCTCCGACAGTCTTTCACACCAACCGACTTAAAGCGTATGTCTCACGACCTGATGTAGGAGCGTTGCTTCTAGCATCATCCGAGGAAGAAGAAGAGAGTGAAGCTCTTCCGGATCTCCTCAGAGGCTTACCTGTAGATGAAAAAATTGAAGGAGTAAATCTCTCCTCCAATCTGACACCCGAGCAACAAGAAGAGCGCAAATCTATGCTGAATCAGTTTGCCTCTCTGTTCTCGCTTTCACCAGGCTTGACCCCTTGGGGCCAGCACGACATACTCACTGGTGACTGTCTGCCGGTCAAAAGCAGAGGATACCGCATGTCAGAAAACGTACGAACCCACATCAAAGGTGAGGTCAGCAAGATGCTTGATCTCGGGGTAATAGAGCCCTCTACTAGTCCATGGTCTAGCCCAGTTGTGTTAGTACCAAAGGCCGGATCTAAAGAACTTAGATTCTGCGTGGATTATCGAGCTCTTAATGCAGTCACCACGACTGATGCCCACCCTTTGCCAAGAACAGATGAGTTGGTGGATAAACTTGGCGCCGCCAAGTTCCTCAGCACATTTGACTTGACGTCAGGCTATTGGCAAATAGCCCTGACAGACCATGCCAAGGAGAAAACTGCATTTTCTACCCCCGTTGGCTTATACCAGTTTAAGGTAATGCCTTTCGGACTAAAGAATGCACCTGCTACATTTCAACGGATGGTAAACCAGGTTCTGAATAGGATGGAGGACTTCTGCATGGCATACTTGGATGACATAGCAGTGTTCAGCAATTCCTGGGAAGAACATGTAATCCACCTGAGAGATGTTTTGCAGGCTCTTGGACAAGCCAATCTGACCATAAAGGCAAGTTAATGCCAAATTGGACAGAGTAAGGTAGTCTATCTTGGGCATGAGGTAGGCGGTAGAGAAATAAGGCCTTTGCTCAGTAAGATTGAAGCTGTGCAAAATTGGACAACACTGACTACTCAAACCCAGGTGAGAGCCTTCCTAGGCCTCACTGGGTATTACAGGAATTTCATAGAGAACTATGGGACCATAGCTTCTCAACTGAATGTCATCTCCTCGCCCAAATTTCCTAAAAAGGTTAAATGGAACGAGGAGTGCAATCAGGCTTTTGAAAACCTGAAACAGGCTCTTTGCCAAGCCCCAGTACTCAGAGCTCCTGATTACCGCCAACACTTCATTGTGCAGACAGACGCTTCCAATGTAGGGATAGGTGCCGTACTCAGTCAACTGGATGGGAAAGGTAGGGAGCACCCCGTTTGCTTCATCAGCCGCAAGCTGAAGGATCCTGAAACAAGGTGGGCAACAATCGAAAGAGAGAGCTTTGCTATCGTGTGGGCTCTGACGAAGTTTAGGCCGTACTTGTATGGTTCTACTTTTGTTATTCAGACTGACCACCAACCCTTGAGATGGTTAATGCAAATGAAAGGGGAGAACCCAAAACTATTGAGATGGTCGATCTGCCTGCAAGGGTTTGATTTCACCATTGAGCACAGGTCAGGGTGTCACCACCAAAATGCTGATGGTCTCTCTAGGATGTATGTCATCGACTAGAGGTATGAGATTCATCCAGGAGTGGATTAAATCCTCCTGCCCCTTAGTCTAGGGGGGTGAGTGTTAGGGAGAATTCTCTGTTTAGGCTGAATTTCCTAACCTAGTGAGTCCCCCAGCAGCTTTGCTGGATTTCTGGAGTTGTTTTTTTCCATCCTGCCAAGAGTGAGACTCTTTTCTCCCACTCTTGGACATGTATGTGTGTAATTCCTTTGAAATGTCAATGTGTTTGATGGGCTATGTGGTCTTTTACTCCATAGGGTCTCATATGTTTTTCTAAGTGTGTTACACCGCACCCTACGTGTTGTCACACTGGGGCGCCCTAGCGGGTCCCCCACCATAGACTCCATACCCGGGGACTGACTACTGTCTCCCTGGGCATGTAAAGTCACCATTGGCTTTACTAGACCTAAATTTACTAACAGAACTTGTACCAACCATCTTATTGTGGACTTACTAGTAGGGGTAATTCGATTACTCCTGGATCTGTTACTCGAGGGGGCACTGTCCCGTCCCCCCTCGTCGAGTTTTGGCTGGTGGCAGTGGAAACTACTTGTTATGATTCGATCCCGAACATAACCCTATGGGATTCGTCCCATTGTTGGAGATTGATACTTTTTCTCATTTATCTCTGACGTACCACCGATCTGCTTATCTTAAATAAGTTGATCGAGTGGTATTTTCTGCCAGAACTCGGTTTTAAAATGGCGTCTGTGTTCGTCTCTGTGACTCCTAAACCAAAGGTTCAGCCCTTTGTTTCACTTTTGGTGGGCCTCTGTACAGAGACCCTCCAAAGTGGTGCCATTCTTTCTGGGTTACCTCAGGGGTGTGGGAGGGGGTTTAGGCACCCTGGACCGAGTTGCCTTGCCAACTTAGGTCGCACTCTGGAGTGATTGGCCCAGGTGGTGAACCTTCCCGCTCACCACTTAGCATGTGTTGATTGACAGCTAGGCTGAATGAATGGGGGTCTTCTGCATAAAAGCAGGGCTTTTGGGACTGGATCTTCAGAAGTCGCCACAGGACCTAAGAATCCGACGAGGGTAACGCTGAGCCGACCTGCAACGACGACACCTCCGGTGGAGCCCTGCTGAGCCGACTCACCACTTCCCGACGACAGAGGAGATCTCCCTGCCGGAGAGTCTCTTCCCCTGACTGGTGGGAACAACCAGTCCCTTTCGCTTTTTATTCGCCTCAGGACGCAGTGGTCGAATTGCCCGTGCAGAGCACCTCGGCAACCGGATAGCCACTACCCCTGTACCGTGACCAAAAGGTGGTGCCTTGTGACCGAGCACTCCGCGGCTGGTCTCTTCCCTGGTGGTGCACCGGACTTCACTTTCCTTCGACGACGAGATCATCTCTACTCTTGGCCAAGACCCGACGTGCATCCACCACCAGGAACAACTGCCCCCGCCGGAGCTGCTCTCCACAACAAGGTACCGTGCCCGCCTGGCTTCCCTTTCGTTCGGTTCGAGTGAGGTGTCTTAATCCTCTCTGTTCTGCTGGGTCGCCTCCAAGCTTTGCTCATTCTTTGTTCTGAACTGGTTCAATCTGCCGATAACAATTTGCTATAAAGACTTGAATGCATCTCCACTAGAGACTTTTTGGGACATCGCGCCTTGCCTCTCTCCGAGAGGGCCTGGCCTCTGAACTTTACGATCTATTGTGATTCTTGCCTTCCTGCCTTGCATTTTATCCGCATAGGATTGAACTGTGTTGATTTCATAACCTGCCTATCTTTTTCTCTCCCGTCCTAACTAATATTCGAGTGTCATCTAGGTTGAGGTATACACCTCTGTCTGGAAATAAGTGGTACCGGTAGAACCTAGAGTTGTCGATATTTTGCTAGGGGGATTGATCGTTTTCTACTTCGTAGATTAATTGTGTTTGATTTGTTTGCCGTGATTTGCTTTAGTGTTTTCCATAGATGTTGTGTTATAAATAAATACCTTACTATCTTTCCACTAAGCCTTGTTGTGTGTTTGCTTGTCTTGCTGTGAAGAATTGCCCTATGTTGTATACTCCACATACTGCTCAACTTTTCTTGAGAGAAGTCTGACTGCTCAGCCACAGCTACCAAGTGAATCTGTGTGGTGCAGACTGCTACCAAGTAGGTATACCGCCAACGCCTGTGGTCCTAAATCTTTTGCAGTGGTCCCAGAGGGAACTGCACAGGTTTCCGCCTAACACCGCCCTCTTCATCAGTTGACGCTGCAGACAGGGAGAGATAGGAGACAGGCATCAAGGCACTGTACATTGGACTCATACACACATGACAGTTGTACATGAGTGGCATTGTCAAACTTCAGACATGGCATCACAATCCCCAACACACATGTCATTGAAACTCACACACATGAGCTATTCCACAGCCATATTGCAACAGCCAGCACCATCCATGAACATACAACAGCATGAGCAGCCAAAGGTGAGCCAGACATCACATAAAACACAGGGAGTGCACTAGACATGCACACAAGCCACCACACTTACATGCATGTGTACACCTCCGCCAACTGTCGCAGTGATGAGATTGGCATCCATGTCACATCTGGCAATCATTCTTCTACATATCAGTCTCACATGCATCCATGTTGCATCACTGTTGCACCCTTGTCAAATACACACACATGCACATGTACACGGTGCAGATACATGCAGCTGGAACCAACATCCATGTGTGACACCACAACCATGCCAACTTACATACACAGTAATCCAAACATGTGTGCTCACACATCTGCATTTGGCCTGCATGCTTACCCACACATACACCATCCATGTGTCTCACACATGAAAGGACTTGCAAGTGTCAGCCTCACAGCCCTGTACATACACATCCATACATGGCCCTACAAAACCACATGTACAACCTGTACACTACTGGCACACCACCACACGCACAGCTTCCAGTCAGTATGCATGTACACTTACCGCTCGACTCCAGACGGGTCCGCCTCTCAAGGACCTGAACGTGGAGCGCTGGGCATATGCGTTCCAGGACCCTCATCTGATGTTCCGACAAGTGGCCCCGGCGCCCCTTAGCATCCGCTGCCTTCAAGAGACGCCGGGCCTTGTTGAGGGTCCTGGACCTGAAGTCCTCCCAGCACTTCTTGACATGTTGGAAGTTGCGGACTGCCACCCCCTCCGCGTTGATGGCAGTCACGATGTCCGTCCAGATCCGAGTCCGTCCTTCCTTGTTGGCGCGCGAACTTCCGAAGAGGGCATCATACTGCCCCAGGACTTGCTCCACCAGGACACCAACTTCGGTGGCAGTGAAGCTGGTGCCCCTCTGCCTCTCTGGCTGGGGGTTGCCAGTGGTGCCAGATGGTGTAGTGCCCGACATGGCAACCCCAGAGGCAGGTGTGGGTGGGCAACTGGGTCTTGGGGCTGGGCTGTGGAGCGATGGAATAGCAGTCGGGAGTCTTCAGTTCCAGCAGGGGTGGTCACAGCAACAGCACCCCTGGCTGACGTGCAGGCAGCAAATGGCAGGGCACGTGGGCAGCAGGCAATCAGGCAGCAGCAGATGGCAGGTGGGAGCGTGCTTGGGGCTCTGGGGGACAGTAATTCGGCCTTCTGGGCAGGAGCGTGGTCTTCCGTGTGTGAATGCGTGGCCAGCTTGATACGGAGTGATTTGGCACGTGAAAATCTTGCACGTTAGCGTGTAATTCGAGGAAAGGCCCTTAGCGCGTAAGCGCGTCAGCGCACGTACGCGATTTCATTGGACCAAAGGCCCTTAGTGCGTAAGCGTGTCTCTGACATGACACGCGTGGATGTTTCCCTCATAGCACGTGATGACAGAGCACACGTGGAAAAGCTGCACGTCCGAGTGTCAGCGCGTGTAATTGGAGGAAAGGACGCGTACATGCGTAAGTGACGTGTACGTGTGGGCCGGTTTAAAAGGTACGTGTAGAACGCCATTTTCTTGTACATGCTTTTCGTGGAGAGCGAGTGGGTGAATTCTGTTCTTCTTGTCGGTTCACACGCGATTACTTCACAGCGTTTCAAGTTCGTACTCCCTGTTACCTCTGACAGCTTTCATTTTTCTACTTTTTTTGGGCCTGTTTCCTCAAACAGTGTTCAATTCTCCATTTGAGCTCTCTCCTCAGACAGCGCACAATTCTTCTTTTGGCGGGGGTGTTGCCAACGCGCATACGCGCATATTTTTCGCGTTCTTATTCCAGGCAGACGGTGAGTTCCGCACGTACTTAGCAACTGTGCTTGCCCCGTGTGTCGCACTCCCCTTCAGAGGTCATTGTAGGCTGCGTGTATTACGCATACGCTTATTTGTGTGTTTCTGGGTGCCACAGCGTAGTGCGGGTTCATTTTTCCACGCACATGGTCTACGAGGGGTTGCGTGCATGTTTATTTTTGTTTTTGGGCTGCCTGTGCGTTGCGTGACCCGTCATCTTCCCCCAGGGGTCACAGACAGCTTTGTCAGAGCACTAGGGTACGAATTCCATCTAGTACACTACCCCTTTGACCCCCAATTGCCCAGGACAATATTTTACAGCTCCTCCCATACGCACAACAACATCAGTGCCATGGTTGGGAGGCGACCAAGCGGTAAGGGAGGCAAAGGTGGCCGACCTTCAAAAGGTGGACGTGGTGGGCGCAGTAGGGGACGTGGCCAGGATTTGCAGGGTGCCCCTAGACCCCCATGTGTGGAGGACCAATCAGGGACACCCATGCTCCCCCCCCCATGGTTGAGGGAAACGTGGCTGAGACCATCCCAGCTCAGCCCCTGTTGGACCAGCCCATTGTGGCGCCCTGGCTGACTTCCAGGTCAGCAAGTCTAGGCCACGTGTGGCGGTGCAAGTTGTCACCAAGGCATGTGGATCAGGGGCAGCTATGTCATCTGCTGCCCCAAGTATGCAGGGTGGTGAGTCTGCAGGGGCAGCTACAGCTCCATCCGCCCCAGCTCTGACTCTCCCAGCCAGGACAGTGTCGGTCCTGGTCCATCATACTGATGTTCCCCCTGCCAACATCACACTTCAGACAATGCCTGCACCAAGTCCTATGGTCAATGTGCATTCGCACACTCCAACACACTCCAACACCCCAGTCCACCGGTGATTCTGCCCCTACTGACCAGAGCGGCGTTAGAGACCCCAGGCACGGCTACACACTCCGGCACGTCAAGGAAGCCTTACTTTAATGACGCAGAGCTTAATGCACTTGTGAGCTATGTGTCGCCACATAGCCACGGAATGGTGGTGACTGAGGGTCCAAGACCACACCTGGTCAACGTAAGGCACACTGGAGGACCATCGCCAACCACATAAGTGCCCTTGGATTTGTGAGGCGCTCAGCTGATGATTGCTACAAGCGGTGGAACGACCTGTAACGCAGAGTAAAGGACAAGCTGGCCTCAAATCATGCCGCTACTCTGGTGACTGCGGTGGGTCTCCACAAGAGGACAACGAACTCACTGAACATGAGTCTGTTGCTGGGACCTTCGTCACAGAGGAACAGATCCAAGGTGTGGGAGAACTACCTGATTATGACACATTGTCCGGTGAGTGCCCATGCGTGTTTGTGTAGTGCATGTGTATGTTGTTTGGGTGACAGGTTCTGATTGAGTGCCAGGTGAGGGTGTGTACTCCAGAGTGTTATGGGTCACCCATTTCCTTCCTCACATGGGATCACGTGCCTTGTATTTGGCTATGACTGCATCCCTTCTCCCCACAGTATCCTATTAGGTCCACAATTGTGCAGTTGACCTTGTACTGCCATCTTGCAACTACATTGGTCAGAATTTGTAAGTGTGCCTTCAGGATAATATTTTCCACTCTCCCCTTTTTTGCTTGACATTTATCAACCATATTGTGACATATGTGATATGCTTCGGTCATTGTTTACTGGCCACACTGGGGCAATGCTTTACCTGGTTATGTACACAATGAGACCATTCAGGCTGATGGAGTATTGCCCACCACAAATGTTTAGATGAGTGACTGTATGCATGTGGAAAATGACAGATGTTTCCTGTGATGTCAATGTGACGAAAAATAGATCAGCCAACTATTACTGTATTCTTGTACCTTGCATGTGTTGTAGTGAGTGGCACATGTGTACTTAGTCACAGTATGCAGCATTTTTCATGTCATCATGTCCATCTCACATGGATGGGTGACAGTACTCAATCACTGACATATGGCTGTACTTGTCAAATGTACCATGGCTATGCAAAATGCCATCTGTGTGCTGCCATGTGTCATGTATGTGTATTGGACATGCCACTCACAGGCCAATGTGTGATGGCAGTGCTACCCAGCATGCAGCAAATGTGTTGCTCTCCCATATTGGTGTCATCAGTGTCTGCCTTTTGCCTCCCCTTACTACTCAGTGACAGTGCAGGCATGGGAGGGTTATAGTCATGTGGGACATGTGTGAATCATGTACTGGTTCTGTAGCTTGACAGGCCTATTTGTGTGCTATGGTGCTAATGCCTGTTTCCATTTTTTCTCTTTCATGTTTTTGCAGGGGATGACGCACTTGATGCTTTTGAGGTTGAGGAGATGGTGCAGACCTAGGAGGAATCCCAAGCACGACCGGGCACCAGCGGGGGACGTGGTGTGGTGGTGGGTGAGAACCCAATCCTCCTGCAGACAATACTTTCCAGGGGTGTCTCTGGGTGCACCTCCCCAGACCTCTATTCAGGTGGTGATTCGGATGATGAGACCTATGTGCCGTCACAGGTAAGAGTTTCTGGCAGGGATTCTGTTCTGTCCAACCCACCTGCACCAGGGGTAGATCCCTCTATGGGGATGTCAGTGTTGGTAGAGGCGCCTTTGGCGGTTACGGATGCAGGGTCACACTCCACAGCATCTGATCCTGTTCCTGGGCCAGCAGATCAGAGGGGGAATGCAGTCCTGCAGCCTCAAGCGGTGCCAGCACAGCAAGGTGCACATCGCCTTGCCCCAAACAGGTGTGGTGCCCGTCGACGCGGTGGCCGTACGCCACCAGGCAATAGCGTATGGGAGAACTCCATGTACGCTATGGCAACCCAACAGGCAGCATCAGTTGAAATGATGGCTCAGGCAATGGAGAGGGTGGCCACTTCCATTGTCCCCCTGAAAGGCAGATGGAGCAACTACAGCAGGCAACAGACTCCATTTGCCAATCACACAGGGAAGACCTGTTGGCGTCCAACAGGGACCGACGGGCGGCACTGGAGACTCTGCGCCAATCCATCTCAATAGAGTCCCAGGCCCACAGGGAAGCCCTGAGTGAAGAACTCCATAACCTCAGGCAGACTCTTCTTGAGCTTGAGACTTCCGCTAATTTTAGGGCAGAAAAGCGGCTGGAGCACCTCACAAGTACGCTCTCAGCTGAGATGCAGGCAACTCGGGAGGAGATCCGGGCATCACGTCAGGTGTTGCATGGGGATCTCCGCACTATAATCCTCCAGAACGAGACCTTCCACACCCGCATGCTTGCTGCCATGGAGGACCATACCAGGGCTTTGCGTGGGCTGCCTCCCATAGCACCACCACCTCCTGATGCAGCAGCAGAGGGTCATGAGAGCGACGGCAGCAGTTCTCCCACATTGCCATAGCCGTGCAGGCCATGAGCCCATGGAGGTGTTTTTTTCCCAACATCCACACAGGTGGCTGTTGGTGCGCACCCTGTCCTCTGACCTCCTGGGTGGCCACCCCCCCTGCCCCCCACATGGCCATTTTTGATTTTTGATTTTTGATTTTTGATTTGTGTTGCCTTGTGTGGCTCCTGTGGGCATCCACTGTATTCCGGCTGGGCACATGCAGGCTTGTCCTGAGTTTGGGTTAGATGCTTGGGTTCATGAGACACACACCCCTCCTGCTTCCCGTTTCCATGGGCTTGCAAAGGGTGTGACCAAGTGACAGTGATGTACACAGTGACGTTGGGCTCCCATGAGCTGTGTGGGCAGTCTGTAGTCAATACTGTGTAGACATTCCTTGTGTATATTGTTGTTGTATTGTACACTGCATGTTGTATTAATGTATGATTTTGCTTCCATGCCTCCTTCTGAATTTGCAGGTTCATTCCTCATGTCTTCACAAGGCCGTCTACTTTGGAGATGGAGTTCATGTTGTATGCAGTACACAGACCAGTTTTGAAGGCTGCAAGACTACAGTTTGAAGGGGGCGATGTGGTGGCATATTCAGGTTGTATGACTACGACTACTTTAACTTACTACTCTCATGTTTTAGAAATGTTTGAACTTGTCTAGATGCATTGTTTAGTTGGTAAGTATTTGGTCATGTGTGTTGTTAGTTCAACATTACTAGGAGCATATTGTGTGTGGCCAGTTTCCATTAGGTACACTGTACTTTGTGACACTTGTGTCAGGTTTTTGGGATTGCTTTGTTTGCTCTCACATAGCATGACATGTCATGGTGTGTTGGGTGGCTGTGCTGGGGAGGGGTTGGGTGACATGGCACTGTTCTCATGTTGTATTTTGCAAGGGGATCATGCATTTAGCAGCATATGTGTCTTTTGATGACACAGCATTGGTGGTGTTTCTGTAGGTAGGGATGCACACATTGTGACACTTCCAGGTGACTTCCAGGTGACCAATCTCAGGATGGTATGGTTGTGACAGTTGACTGTCCCTCACGTCATCATTATTGATTGTCAGCTGGTATGTGGCAGGGCTGTGTGCACTCCGCAGGGGTGTGATTGTAAGTGAAGTAATTAGCCACCAGCTGTGTTTGGGCTGCCTCACCCCGTGCCCTTTCCCCTCCCATGCGCAGCGGGCGTGCATGTGGCTTGGGATGTGGGGGCACCACCATGTCCACTGGCAGGCCCCGGCTTGTTGCAAAGTTGTGCAGGACACATGCTGCCACTATGATCCTGCTCACTACTGGGGGAGCGTATAACAGCTGCCCACCGGAATGGTCAAGGGAGCGAAAGCGTGACTTGAGCACTCCGAATGTGCGCTCCACTATGCCCCGGGTTGCAATATGGGGGGTGTTTTATCTTACCTCGGGTGGCGTGGTGGGGTTCCGAATTGGCGTCATCATGTGGGTGCTCAGAGGGTAGGCACTGTCCCCTGGGGAGGTGGTGATGGGTATCATTAGTGGGGTTGTGACATTACTCAGTATCTGGCATGCATGCATGTGCTGTGGCATTTATACTCACCAAGCAGCCATGTATCGCCATGCCGCCCAGCTTCTAGGTGCCGGTTTAGGGTTGACATTCTGTAAATGAAACCGTTGTGGGTGGACCCTGGATAGTTGGCATATACTGAGGTGATGATTCCCTTGGCATCACATACTACCTGCACGTTGATGGAATGCCAGTGCTTGCGGTTTCTATAGATGTGCTCTGATGCCCTGGGGGGACATAGGGCCACATGGGTGCAATCAATGGCACCTAGGACTTTGGAGAATTGTGCCACCCCGTAGAAATCCTGGACGACAGACTGCCTTTCTGCAGGTGTTCTGGGCAGGTATATGTGCCTGCGCACTGATGGGCGTGCAGTCATGATGGCCAAGACCTGGTGTAGGCAGCGTGACTGTGTGGCCTGTGACACCCCCCCACTATGTCACTTCTCCACTGAAATGATCCGGTGGCCAAAAAGTGCAGTACATTGAGGACCTTCTCCAGGGGGTTGAGTGCTTGGGAGCAGAGGGTGGGTGATGTGAGGTCATCCTCCCACTCACTGACCAGGTCGAGTATTATGTGAGGTGGAAACCTGTACCTCCCATACACCTGGTCATCAGGCATGCCAAAAAGGCTGGTTCTGGGTGCGTAAATTCCGGGCCTGACTATCCTCCTCCTCCTCCTGCGGTATCCCACGACCACTGCTGCTAGGAACGGTATGTTCATCCTGGCGTCTGAGCTTGCTTGTTGTTTGCGCGCACTTTTATGTTGCGCGGGTCCACGTACGCCTGCTTCCTGCTGGCGTACGTGTTTCTGGATTAGTGCGTCTTTTTTGGCGCGTGCGCGTTCCGCGCATTTGCCTCCTGTACTTCCCCACCCACCCCAGATTTACACGTACCCCGCTCGCACAGGCCCAATCACGTATAAAACTTCACTCGAGGCCAACTTCCTGCGAGCCCAACTTCCTGCGAGCCCCTGAAGTACACGTACCCTGCTCACCTAGGCACCCACGAAATACACGCTATTGTTGACAGAGCGGGTGTCCGTGTTTGTCGCGTACCCCTTTGCACGTCATTTGTCCTAGAGGGCCACAGTATGGGAAATTCATCAGAGCTGTATATACGTGCTTTTTGATAGCGCACATTTTTTTAATGCGCAGGGACGCTACTGCCTTCCTTCGTGTGGCGGACATGTGTTCATGTACATAGTTGACTTTTGGTTTGTGTCATGGAATCGCCATTTCACTGCTGGGGGGTGGGGGTGCAGGGGGACATGAGTGGGGGCCTGCTGGCAGGTGCCCCTGACTGCTGGGGTGTGGGGGTGCAGGGGGACATGAGTGGGACATGAGTGGGGGCCTGCTGCCAGGTGCCCCTGACTGCTGTGGGGGAGGTGCAGGGGGACATGAGTGGGGACCTGCTGGCAGGGGCCCCTGACTGATGGGGGGTGGGGTGCAAGGGGACATGAGTGGGGGCCTGCTGGCAGGGGCCCCTGACTGCTGGGGGGTGGGGGTGCAAGGGGACATGAGTGGGGGCCTGCTGGCAGGGGCCCCTGACTGCTGGGGGGTGGGGGTGCAAGGGGACATGAGTGGGGGCCTGCTGGCAGGTGCCCCTGACTGCTGGGGGGTGGGTGTTCAGGGGACATGAGTGGGACATGAGTGGGGGCCTGCTGGCAGGTGCCCCTGACTGCTGGGGGGTGGGGGTGCAGGGGGGCAAGAGTGGGACATGAGTGGGGGCCTGCTGGCAGGTGCCCCTGACTGCTGGGGGGTGGGGGTGCAGGGGGACATGAGTGGGACATGAGTGGGGGCCTGCTGGCAGGTGCCCCTGACTGCTGGGGGTTGGGGTGCAGGGGGACATGAGTGGGACATGAGTGGGGGCCTGCTGGCAGGTGCCACTGACTGCTGGGGGGTGGGGGTGCAGGGGGACATGAGTGGGACATGAGTGGGGTCCTGCTGGCAGGTGCCCCTGACTGCTGGGGGGTGGGGGTGCAGGGGGACATGAGTGGGGGCCTGCTGGCAGGTGCCCCTGACTGCTGGGGGGTGGGGGTGCAGGGGGACATGAGTGGGACATGAGTGGGGGCCTGCTGGCAGGTGCCCCTGACTGCTGGGGGGTGGGGGTGCAGGGGGACATGAGTGGGACATGAGTGGGGGCCTGCTGCCAGGTGCCCCTGACTGCTGGGGGGTGGGGGTGCAGGGGGACATGAGTGGGGGCCTGCTGCCAGGTGCCCCTGACTGCTGGGGGGTGGGGGTGCAGGGGGACATGAGTGGGACATGAGTGGGGGCCTGCTGCCAGGTGCCCCTGACTGCTGGGGGTGGGGGTGCAGGGGGACATGAGTGGGACATGAGTGGGGGCCTGGTGGCAGGGGCCCCTGATGGCTGGAGGGTGGGGGCGCAGGGGGACATGAGTGGGACATGAGTAAGGGCCTGCTGGCAGGTGCCCCTGACTGCTGGGGTTGGGTGCGCAGGGGGACCATGAGTGGGGGCCTGCTGGCAGGGGCCCCTGACTGCTGGGGGGGTGGGGGTGCAAGGGGACATGAGTGGGGGCCTGCTGGCAGGTGCCCCTGACTGCTGGGGGGTTGGGGGTGCAGGGGGTCATGAGTGGGACATGAGTGGGGGCCTGCTGGCAGGTGCCCCTGACTGCTGGGGGGTGGGGGTGCAGGGGGACATGAGTGGGACATGAGTGGGGGCCTGCTGGCAGGTGCCACTGACTGCTGGGGGTGGGGGTGCAGGGGGACATGAGGGGGACATGTGTCGGGGCCTGCTGGCAGGTGCCCCTGACTGCTGGGGGGTGGGTGTTCAGGGGACATGAGTGGGACATGAGTGGGGGCCTGCTGGCAGGTGCCCCTGACTGCTGGGGGGTGGGGGTGCAGGGGGGCATGAGTGGGACATGTGTGGGGGCCTGCTGGCAGGTGCCCCTGACTGCTGGGGGGTGGGGGTGCAGGGGGACATGAGTGGGACATGAGTGGGGGCCTGCTGGCAGGTGCCCCTGACTGCTGGGGGTTGGGGTGCAGGGGGACATGAGTGGGACATGAGTGGGGGCCTGCTGGCAGGTGCCACTGACTGCTGGGGGGTGGGGGTGCAGGGGGACATGAGTGGTACATGAGTGGGGGCCTGCTGGCAGGTGCCCCTGACTGCTGGGGGGTGGGGGTGCAGGGGGACATGAGTGGGGGCCTGCTGGCAGGTGCCCCTGACTGCTGGGGGGTGGGGGTGCAGGGGGACATGAGTGGGACATGAGTGGGGGCCTGCTGGCAGGTGCCCCTGACTGCTAGGGGGTGGGGGTGCAGGAAGACATGAGTAGGACATGAGTGGGGGCCTGCTGCCAGGTGCCCCTGACTGCTGGGGGGTGGGGGTGCAGGGAGACATGAGTGGGACATGAGTGGGGGCCTGCTGCCAGGTGCCCCTGACTGCTGGGGGGTGGGGGTGCAGGGGGACATGAGTGGGACATGAGTGGGGGCCTGCTGCCAGGTGCCCCTGACTGCTGGGGGTGGGGGTGCAGGGGGACATGAGTGGGACATGAGTGGGGGCCTGGTGGCAGGGGCCCCTGATGGCTGGAGGGTGGGGGCGCAGGGGGACATGAGTGGGACATGAGTAAGGGCCTGCTGGCAGGTGCCCCTGACTGCTGGGGGGTGGGGGTGCAAGGGGACATGAGTGGGGGCCTGCTGGCAGGTGCCCCTGACTGCTGGGGGGTTGGGGGTGCAGGGGGTCATGAGTGGGACATGAGTGGGGGCCTGCTGGCAGGTGCCCCTGACTGCTGGGGGGTGGGGGTGCAGGGGGACATGAGTGGGACATGAGTGGGGGCCTGCTGGCAGGTGCCACTGACTGCTGGGGGTGGGGGTGCAGGGGGATATGAGGGGGACATGTGTCGGGGCCTGCTGGCAGGTGCCCCTGACTGCTGAGGGGTGGGGGCGCAGGGGGACATGAGTGGGGGCCTGCTGCCAGGTGCCCCTGACTGCTGGGGGGTGGGGGTGCAGGGGGACATGAGTGGGACATGAGTGGGGGCCTGCTGGCAGGGTACCCTGACTGCTGGGGGGTGGGGTTGCAAGGGGACATGAGTGGGGGCCTGCTGGCAGGTGCCCCTGACTGCTGGGGGGTGGGGGTGCCGGGGGACATGAGTGGGACATGAGTGGGGGCCTGCTGGCAGGTGCCCCTGACTGCTGGGGGTGGGGGTGCAGGGGGACATGAGTGGGACATGAGTGGGGGCCTGCTGTCAGGTGCCCCTGACTGCTGGGGGGTGGGGGTGCAGGGGGACATGAGTTGTTGATCATATTGCAAGGTGACATGTGCCTTAGCTGGGGGGCATGCCCATGGTGGATGGGCTGCCTGCGGGACCTGACCAGGGGTGCAGGGTAGTCCCCTGTGGTGTGGGCTGCCTGCAGGGGTCGTGGAGGGGACACCTGGGGGGACCCACACTGCCAATTCACATGTAGGACTCCCCTCGCACCCCTGAAATACACGTTCCCCGCTCTGACAGCAAAATCACGTGTGAAACTTCCCGTGCACCCCTGAAATACACATACCCAGGCCAATCGCGTGTGAAACTTCCCGCGCACCCCAGATTTACACGTACCCCGCTCGCCCAAGGCCAATCGCGTGTGAAACTTCACGCGAACCCCTGAAACACATGTACCCCGCTCGCCCAAGGCCTATCGCGTGTGAAACTACACGCAAACCCCTGAAATACACGTACCCCGCTCGCCCAAGGCCTATCGCGTGTGAAACTTCCCGCGTACCCCCAAAATCCATGCACACGCTATTTTTCACACAGCGGGTGTCAGTGTTTGTCGCGTACCCCTTTGTACGCCATTTGTCCTAGAGGGCCACAGTATGGGACATTCATCATGGCTGTATATACGTCCTTTTTGTTAGTGCACATTTTGGCGCACATTTCTTTCATGCGCAGGGACGCTACCGCCTGCCTTCGTGTGGCGGACGTGTTTAGGCCTGTGCGCGTCTTTGCCCGTGCGCTGGTTTGCCCTATTCAATTCCATGAATACGTGTTGTAGGCGAGCGTGTGGGCGTTCCGCGCACTTGCCTCCTGTACTTCCCCCGTGACGCCCACATTTTCACGCTTTGTTAACCATTCCGCGTGTCACGCCCCGTGTTATGCCTACTTTTGTTGTGCGCGCCGTGCTATGTGCGCTTTCGCTGTGCGCTTAGCGCACGCGGTTTGAAGACATGTGCGCCAGCGTGCGCCACGCAGTATTTTGGCGCACATCCTGGAATTTCCTCGCGCACGGACTTCCATGAATCGCTGTGCGTGGGTTTCGCTGCGATTTTCGCACTGGCACTGCAATTCACACGCTTTCGCACGCTTGCGCCGAAAATTTCAGCGCACATTATTTCCATGAATCGACCCGAGTATCTTTTGAAATCATGCAAAATGAGAAAACCTGCTACTCGAGAGCCAAAGGAGTGATATGTTTGAAAGAACCCTTTTTTGTGATAAAAGGAACGCTGTTCTCTAAAAACAAATGGAAAGACGAAGTAATAACATGCAAATCAGAAGCACTACGAGGGTTGCCAACAGAAAAGTTACAATGGATCGAGAAAACCTGTACCGCAGTCTGGACAGAACATATCACCAAACTTACGTGGGTGAGCACCATAGAAAAACCGTTTAAGCTACAAAAAGAAATCACATATGAACTTTGCTTCCTGGGAGAAGCGAAAATTGACATGGGAAAGAATAAGAACTGTAGCAAAACGCTCATGATTCCAGACATGAAGAGAGGGACAGCAGTCCTGATGGACACTTACTGGGTTTGCGGCAAACGGGCGTCCTTGCACCTCCCACCATTCTGCAGGGGCACATGTTCCCTGGCGACACTGCACTCTGCTCTAATGGTGATCCCAGAGAGCCACATCGGAGGAGGAGGAGGACTGCCAGCGGCTCGCAGCCAGAGCATCCACAACCAAGGGAGACGCCACCACTGTATGCTCTGTCCGAGGGAAACATTCAAAGTGCCGTCTCCAGGAAGCGAAGATCGTCCAACTACATATCCAAAGCTTCGTCAGAACTATTGGCACAAATCCTGGACAGATACACGTTATTCATCTCAGCCAAAACCTTTTTTGCCTCCCTCGTCCCAAGTATCCAGGCACAAGCAAATGCGAAGTGGCTTCAGATCACGGGCTGAGAGCTTATCCAATTGGCTAAGGACACTGAAGAAGGGTTCAACGTGATCAAAGTGGAACTAAGGGTCCTGTGGCTAATGACAATGCAGAACCGGTATATCCTAGACCTGTTGACGGCGATGGATGGAGGTATTTGCTGAAAAATCGGGAACGCGTGCTGCACATTTGTGCCTTCTGAAGACGTGGATAATGGGACACTATCACATGTCATCACAGCAGTGCACAACTTGGGGGAACGCATGAAGAAGGAAGATGCCGCAGACCCAAGCTCGTGGTTTGACAACATTTTTTCCTGGGTACCTTCCTGGCTGGGACTTATTACCAAAATGATGATACCCATCATTGTGGTTTTGCTCCTGATTTTTTGTGTGTGCCAGTTAGGTCTTCGATGCTGCGCAAACACAGTTCCTAATGGTGCAATGATGATGGTGACAATGGCCAACGTTCGAGGAGCGGCACAGATCATGCAGGAGGCGCAAGTACAAACCGGTGAGGATCCTGAACCCAAGTATAGAATGGTGCCATTATATTATGATGGGGACATAGTGGATAGGTTATATCACACAGCAATAAAACAGCCTTTGGAACGGGAATGGTATACCAAGGTATGGGTAGACTTGGAGGGAGATGGGGGATGCATATACATGACCTGCACACCAGACGAATATGCTAGAAGGGGGGAAATTCTCTGAGGAGTGCGCAGATCTTGGAAGCTGATAAAAGGGACCCTGATATGGGAAGAAGTAGTTCTAGATGAAAAGGAACGCCAGAGGTTGGGGGAATTACAGTATTCGTTACTTAAGTAACGAAAGGGGGGAGATGTATGGGAGGACAGGTCGATAAGACCCCCCTCACCTACATTGCCCACCTACGTGAAGCCCATGACTCGTCGGCAGCCCCCTACGCACCTGGGCCCGGGAGGCATGGTGGCTGCGGATCAACGCATGAAGCTGCACAAACAGATAACTTGGTGTAGCATAGACACCATTTTGTAATGAGCAAAACTCCATTTTGTTAAGGGTGCTAAATTCCAGACCAGGCAGAACAACTCACACACACAGAGCTGCAGCTTGGCCCCCACTTGAGCGCACACGTAGAGGCCTGCACGTCCCCCAGCCTCCACCTCATGGCAGATCCGCTGAAGGCCCGTCCTCACGAGCAACTAGACGCGAACAAATAACAAAACAAAAACCGTAACATTTACCTTCCGCAGTACATCATTGCCCCAGCCATGACCGAACTCATAGTTAGAGCCTGGAAAGTAACCAAGACCATCCCAGCCCTAATTGCCCCGACCCTGCTTCTAACCCCCAGGGATTGCGATACATGGAGCCCGTGACCCCGCTGCCCACCCCAAGGTATCGTGTGCTTCGATAAGACCACTTAAAATATATGTCGTGTTGACTAATGTTTGCTGCTATTGTGAAAAGGGTGGTTAAGAAGCAATATGTAAAGTACCTGCATATGATGCGAGAAACACACGCCTGTATTACAATCGAACTGATAGGTAAAACACATTGCTCTCTTTGCTCCTAAGCACATAACCCAACCTAACACTACCTCATGTTTGTATGTCAACAGCTGATATGTAATGTTTGTGCGAATGACAAATCCTCTGTGTTGTGGCTCTACCAATGTAAACACATGTGAATAACCTTAATGTCCCCAGCTTCAACACTCGCCCCTCATCAAAGGCACGGTGCACAGCCGTGTGCATGGAGACGTATTCAGAGCTGCGAGGCCATATCCCCCTCCTCCCCACCAAGGGCCGCCGGGGCTCGCTGGTGTTCAAATAGCTCAGCCTCGCCTCCCCACATCCTTGCTGGACCCGCTTCAAGTATTTACCTCCCCCATGTCAGAGGTCGCCACGGCTTGGCCATGTGAATTATGAGCTACTTGGTCCTAAACCCCACCGCCTCCAGGGCACCAGCTACATGCCCCCGTGACCCAATGGTATTTTTGTTAACCCCAAGTTAACAGGCTTTGAAGTTAGGCATCCACCCTTATGCTAACATATCATAAGACCATCCCTCACCGCATCCATCAGGATAGAGTGACCACGTAACTTATCCTGTGCCCCCCTGACGAGACACATGGACTCGTGGGATTAGGCTCTGTTATTCAGGGGTGCCATTGCAAAGATGTATTAGTGAACTTCCTATTGCCTTTTAATGCCTCTGCCTCCCTTAATGATCCTAGGTCAATGTATTACAGGATTTACAGGACAACTGAAACTGTGAGTGTGTGGCCACAAGGGCAGAGTGTTACTATAGCCACCAATCATCAATACAAGTTGCGTCCGGCCCAGCACTCCACCCTGAAGAGCCCAGCTGACCCGTCCACCCCGCGCTGACACCGCGTGGACCTTCGCCAATCCTGGAGCACCGGACATAAGGATTACATAGTAGCTAGTCTTCACCACCCAATCCCCACGACTATTTGGCCCCTATAGCTACTTCAAGCATGACGTATTTTTGTAATAAGTATGGCTGTCTTTACTATTGTCAGACAGAGCGCTCTCAGAGTTTGCAGAGTCCTTTGCATGCCCTATATTGATTTAGATAAAAACCCTTTTACTTCACCCGCACTTGGTTGTGGTCTAATTCCCTTCTGGGGTGTGTCCTTTATTGCCTCTCATTAAGGGAGTGCCTGTTGGGGACGCTTACATTCAATGCCATATCATATCATATTAAGGATCTTATACCTATTATATCATATCATAACTAATTTGGCTTCCTCCATTTTTCTATTCTCATCCTTCATTTTGTTCTTTTCTTCTAATAACTGACAATGATGCGCAATTGTTAACTTTATCTCATTCCATGGCTCCGCTTCCATCCCCACTTGTTTTTTCATCTGTCCTTGTACTGGTTCTGGCAACCCCTGACATAAAATATCATAAAATAGTGCCACTGTCTTTCCCATGGTTCATGAGTTTCAAGCTGCCATTTCTCCTAAATAACTTGAATATAAGCAATAGGGACTTCATCCTTCTTCATTTTTCATGTCATAATTGCACCCACAACTTACGTATCCGGATACTGTACCATTAGAGCCCTCAAAATATCTGCCCTGCAATTATTAAATGGTGCTTCGTTATACGCTGTGTTTTGTGCTGTCACACTTGCGTACCCCGCTCGCATCCATATGTCATCAGTCCTTTCCCCAAGAAAGGTTGCCAGTAGACCCTTTATGTCTCCTATGGCCAGCGTGTTTCCTCCCGTCATTTTTTCTAATTCATATATCCATTTCCCAGCCCCCAGAGTCAGACTAGGGAGCTTGCATTTTAAGTTATCCTTATCCATCTGTGGCCATGTAATGTATTGTGGTCTTTCTCCCCCCTTCTTTAACAAGGGGAACTTTCAAGAACCCCATCCCGTAGTCGGATCCGACTATTAGTCTATCTATGGCAGCAGTAA
The DNA here is from genome assembly GCF_040938575.1 of Ambystoma mexicanum. Taxonomy (NCBI): domain Eukaryota; kingdom Metazoa; phylum Chordata; class Amphibia; order Caudata; family Ambystomatidae; genus Ambystoma; species Ambystoma mexicanum. The sequence continues at coordinate 67,892,902 of NC_090932.1, read as the reverse complement.
TCATGCATATCTGCCTTCTTGCTGGTAGTGACCTTAACTTGCTTACATTCAGTGGAGACTCTTCCTTCTCACTACATGATTGTCTTCGGGGGAGCTCATTATATGATACAGGACCTGATGTTCTTTCTATAGGGTGTTCCATATTGGACCACCTTACTTCCTTCTTGATCCGTTGGCTTCCCCGGGTGGCGCATGCACCCTCACCCTCTGCCTCACGACTTGACTCTATTTCCTCATCTGACATTTCTAGTCCCCAACCAGTATGATTATCATCCCCCTTGCATTTATCTAGATTTATTCTATTCAAAGACAGTGCTCTGCGTTCATCGCTAAACATGTTTTCCTCTTCAGTTCGTAGTCGAGATACCAGGGATCGATTACCGCTCCCTCGAGTTCCATATTCGCTATGCTGTCTTAGTTGCTGATATTTTGTATCGATTCTTACTCCAATGCCTTCTGCATCATAACTTTCTTCCTCTAGTGCTACTCTAGGTGGATCTGGCGTTATCCTTTTTATCAGGAGAATCTCCCTTACTCTATCCCATTGTATTTCTTTGCCCTGCCTCGTTTGTTCCTTCAGGATGAGACTGGCATCCAGACCTCGCTGCCTCCTATTCTGTTTTATTTCTTCATCCACTTCCCTTCATTTTTCTCACATCCCTTCTAGCCTTTTCTTTTTCCTGCCTTTGTTCTTCCCTTCTTGTTTTCTGCCTTTGTTCTTCTTCTCTCCTTCTCTGTTACCTTGTGTCTTTCATTCATTGTGCTTCTTTCTCCTCTCTCTTTCTATTCTATCCCTTTCTTCTATTGCTCTTTGTCTACTATCATACTTTCTTTGTTCCTTTGCCCGCTTTTCATTTTTTTCTTGTTCCTCCATGTATATCTGTTCTCGTCGACCCCTGCTTTTTGAGCTTTGCTCATCATCCCTCAATCTCCTTTCTCATTCCCTGTCCTTCTTTTCTTGCTCGTCCTTATCGTGTCTTTGCCTAACCTCCTCGATGCTTTTCCCATCTAACTTGAGTAATATCTGTCCTCCTATCCCTTTGTTCTTTATGAGCGTTACCTCGTCAGCCCTATCCTTTTCTCCCTTCCATCACTTCATTTCTCTTTTTATATCTGCCGATATATTCGACTTCTCACTTTTTTCTTCCTTATCTCGTATAGACTTAAAGACATCTTTCTTTCTTTTACTTTCTTCTGGACTGTCGTCAATACTATAAGCGGGGGGTTCATATGTCGTGTTACTATACCCCGCCGCTGCTTTCAGTTCCTTTAAAGGGTAAACTTCTATCTCTTCTCTAGTTACTCTCTAAATCACGGAAAAGGTAAGATGATCTGAGGGCTCAATGCCCTCTCCCTTATGCTGATTAAGCATCCACTCCTCCGGTGGTGGTTCCTCCCTCTCCTCTTGATACATCTTCCAAAGTTCTAAACTGCCAGCATTTTCTCTCCTTTATTTCCCGTGTAAGCAGCTTGCACATATGCGGTCATGTGTTGCAATACAGCCTTTGACAATGATCCCCCTTGTGGCATGGCATGAACATTTTATCAGCTGTGCTCCTTACCCATTATGCACTGTACTGTTTGAGCTTGGGCGCATGTTTTGGCAGTGTCTAACAAAGATGCTTGAGAAGAGTGTGCTCTCAATTGACTGTCGATACTTACCAGATCCTAAAATGAACCTTTTATGTCAACTCAAATCACCACCTTTAGTTTTAAAACAACAAATATGAGCAAGCACCATCAATCGCCACTCAATCCATTTTTATTTCAATAACCTATCTGCCTTTTGGTTGGTGCCCATTGTTTACTACACCTTAACTTCAAACACTGTTATTTTCAACCTTTCACAGTTCTATTACTTCTTGATACTTCACACGACAAATAATACTTAGAATAATCAAACACTACATTTTAATAACCCCTGTGATAACCTTCCCTTCATTATTAACCATTTATGATAAGGGGTATACTTGTCTCTCCTCTACTTAATTTACCCTATAAAGGGTTTAAGACGTCCCCTTTCACGGCCCTGGTCACGGTCCACGCATCCCCTTTTCATTAATACTCCTGTTGGAGTTTGAGATGTCTTTTTCCAATACCCAAGATTTCCTGTTACTCAAAATATCACAATCCTGCCCCTTTTATATTGCCATTTCCCTTAGTCTACTTACATTTGTTAATCAACTCGAGCCCTTCGGTATCGACTCCTCCTACAATCCGACCACTTTGACTTCCGTCCAACCAATCAGGGATTTCTTCATAGAGGGACCCCGCCATCTCGATTCTTCTTGCAAGTTTGTTTCGACCGACCGCTCTCCACAAGAAACTCTGCGATCTTCCAGCTAATGGCAGAGGATTCCCGATCGTCCGAAACTCTTGAGACAACCTTGTTTGGATCTGAAACTGGTGAGACAAATTGGTGGTTTTCCTGTACTCATGTTGGGTGACAGGAAGAGAGGATTTTCTGCTCCATGGAGCAAATCCCACCTAAATGTTCCAGAACGTAAGCACATACAGGTATTTGCCTGTATTTTGGGTTCTATTTCATGCAGCCCGTGGTTTAACATGAGCATATTCACCTTTCATTCGTATAAAGTCACTAACATGATCACCATTGAGTAAAATGATAACAACATCTATTATTTACAGCGCTCTGCAATTGCACCTTGTTCAGTTCACAGCGCTATATAAGACAGTTTTTAATGTGCAAATATTCAATTTATGTTTTTTTCGCAACTACTTTGGCTGGAAAGTTGCTCCCTTTCTAAACCATTTCTTTGTGTCCATCTGGAATTCCCCCTTCTCCAATGACCAAGGCGTTCCTTACAGCACACTTTAGTTGTTTCCAAAAGTAGCTCTTTCATGAACAATTGTCTTAATTCATGAAACTGAGCAGTGACACAGTGTTGCAAGGCCCATTGTTCTTCGTCCTTGGACTTCACCTGACGACAATAGAGAAAAACGTCCTCCTGTTGGGGCAGATCCGTGTAACCTGCAGAACAAAGGCACGAGCTGGGGTTCCTCTTAAAACAAAGATATACGCGCTCTAATCTTTCACTCCCAAGCCTGGAATGAAGACTTCCTTATTTGAGAATAAGAAGGAAGTGTTTTGTCTATTCCAATGATGTTTATTCTGGTCAGGGTTCGGGAATTCCCCTAAGGATGCACGTGTATGTTTAAAAAAAAAAAAAAAAGCAAGCAGTTTCTGGAGAATGAGCTTTGAAACTGCAGCTGTGAATAGGAAAACACACCAGTGAAGGTATCGAAAAACCAATGAAATATTGTGTTGCAGATTCTGAAAAACGCACGCCAATGAGAAAGGGGCTGAGGATTCACTTTTCTTTACTTGCGTTCGTTTTGGAAATACCAGCCACCTTATTCTCAAGGAACACATTCGCATTTCTTGGGCGCTGTGAGGCAGTGCAAAAGATGTGCTAGCCAGCCCCTTGCAGAAATGAGTGCCGGGAGCGAGCTCCTGCAACTAATGTACGACTGGCTCCCATCACCCATGCGTATGCTGGGAGCGCATTTCGCACTGACGTTCCATATAAGGGCCTGCCACTGTGAAATGAAAATAAAAGCATTTCTGTCTCGGGGATAGAGTTGCAAGTGTGACAGCCACAATTTTTCACAAATGGAGAAAAATGCATGAGAGGGTCAGGAATCACCCCGTTTTGCATAACCCTCTGTGCCTGTTCCCAACAGGGCCAGGGAAGTGTGCCACATTTCTGCTCATTTCAAAGCGCACCCCATTTGTAAATTTGGGATCATTGAAATACCTAAAAACTCACCCTTATTTGTGCAAATGCACCTAGGGGGCGGGAAAAGACATCTTAAGTTGAGCATTGTAATGCCTTTTGAGAAACTGGTAAGCTTGCCGGTACTGTTGTTTCCGAACCAGCAAATTACAAGGTCGGACCTGGCGGGCTGAACGCCACCCGCTCACAGGCCTTGACGGATGCACTGTCACAATTCATGAATGGTGCCGGTGCATCCGACCTTACCATTCCCATTGAGTCCAATGGGACTCGAATGGGAATGGGGAGTCATTTTTACATGCGCTCAGCAATGGGGAATTACCGGGTCCGCCGGGGCTGTAATGCCCCGGTAATTCCCCATTGCCGGCGGCCAGAAAAAAAATGACTTCGGCGGCAGCCGTGCTCTTTTTACCAGCACGGCTACCGCTGGACTCATAATGAGGGCCACAGTATAGCTTTTCTTGGTGCAAACGATGAGATGCGCTTGCGTTGCGTTATACCAATGAGGACTGGAATCTGATAGGTTCATGTGTGTGAGGTACGTTTAACCTCTGCCGAGATCCTGAAATCAGTGTGAAGCTCTCAGCCCTCCTCGCAACAGAATTACACCCTTTCTTCTCTGTGGGGCTGTCACCAGGCTCTGGGGTCACCCTGCGATATACGCTCCAAGGGTTTTGCAAGACAATAGACAGAGACAACGCGAGGAGCTCAATGTCCAGCCATTAGAGAAATAAAAGCAATAGTATGGCTCTTTGCATACATTCTACAGCAACCAAAACACAATCCTGGTAAAAATTGTGGCAAAAAATAATTCACTGTCAATTTCAAATTGAGAGTATACACCTACAACAACAGCACACCTGAGATCCGAAGGGTTCATTCAGTCTAAGGGAGTTTGGCAGTATTAGCTCCAGTAATGCCGGCAACCAGAATGACCAGTATTTAATGTGGTAATGTGAAGAATACTCATGATTCTGAGTCATGCAGACTAATCAGTTATTCCCATTTTGGGAGTCGCATCAGACTCTCTGGTAAACCCTTTTTATTGCACGCAGGAATACCGTACGTGGTAGAAGTGTATCTGCTGATGCTTTTATGTGAAGGCAGCCAAATTAAAAAGGCTTCTCGCATAGTCCTGTCCATGCCATTCCACCCTAGGGCCTTCAAATGCCCCACTGGGCTATCCTATGGAAATTTTAAACATTTCTTTCAGTGCAAGATCTGAATCCAAGATGGTGGTTAAGCAGAGATCTTTCAGCGCTGCTCCACTCAGCTTCTGAGTTTATCATCTTAGTTCCTTGCAGTGGATGTGTGGGAGTCTAACAGGTACCATGCTCATTGGTTTGTCAATAGGGAGCTGCATCTCCTATCATGTGACTTGCACTCGGTACTCTCCTTTGGGTCAGATATTACTTTCCTCTCGGCCATTGGAGCCTACAAGAAGTGATACAGTATCATAGATGCCCAGTAAAACATGTCATGCCACAATAAGAAATGGCTACATTTAGTACACCCAAATGCCAGTCTAGCCACTGTGGTGAATCCTGCAGAGTCATCACGGATCCCCAGCCTAAAGTCTCCTCCCATGTAGCCAGGGGAAGGCAGCTGCTACCTGATCCTTGGGACCAGGAGGATAGCTCAAGGGCAATGCCTTCACCTTGAAAGCAAGATGACGCGGAGCAACACAGGTCCGCACTTAGTAACCTCTGAGTATTAAGCATGTTATAAATAACTAATTACAATCCTGACCCTGGGGGTGGTGTTCTCAGAGTGGATTAATCATATAGGAGGAGATGGCTGTCAGGGGCAGTGGTGACTCCAGCAGGAGATAAACAGTATTACTGTCTTTCATACAAGGAAGATCCCATAATTTGGTCATTTTTGAATGCAAGCTGTCATTATTCAAATCTTTTCAAATAATCTGACAACTACTTTATCCCAACAAAACCTTATTCATTCTGAATGTGTTCATGGATGACAGGCCTAGAACATATTCAACGTCTAATGTTTATGGTGATTGTTATCTTCATGAAACTGTCCAAAAATGTAACTTGAAACCATTTGGACCTTCCTTGGACTCCAAGTTCCAGAAAGACTTAAGTACTGAGACGACGAGCAAGCAGAGCTAGGAGTAAATGTGGAGGAAATATGGCACCAAGTGTAATGTGAAGTCTAGTTGTCAGGACTATTGGACTATTGCAACTCGCTCTATATTGGGGCCAACAAAAAAGTCATCAAAAGAATTCAAATCTTACAGAACAATGCGCTTAGAGCAGCACTAGGCATTCCCAGGAGAACCCACATCACCGAACTCAGAAGGGCCAACAACTGGCATTCTACTCAGGAGAAAATCCAGCTAAAAGTAGCCTCACTTGTTCACAAATGCCTAAACAATGCCGCACCATGCTACTTCTCCGCGAGATTCACGAGAACTAAACCAACAAGGCTCACCAGATCCGTTAACTATAACAACTTATCAACACCCAGATTTAAATTGTCCAAGTCGGTGGCTGTAGCTTCTAAGGTCAAAGCAGCTCAACTTTGGAACTCCCTACCACCCACCCTGTGGACAAACCAACCTTACTTCACCTTCCGATACAACCTTACAAGGTGGATTAAAGACGCAGATAAATAACAGACTACCATCTTGCCTGGACTTATCCTGCATCTCTCTCCACTTCTGCATTGTGCACACACCTACTGCCTTGCAGTTACTGCCTGCTTAAGCAGAACTGTAAATACGTGCACCCGCACACCTGCCTGTTGTGTATTTTGTTTATATTGTGTATTTATATTCTTTGTATATATCTTGTTTCTTTCTGCCATGTGTTTCTCCTGTAACTAAGCTGTAAGTTGTCTTATAAAATGCGCCCGGTTACCCCTGGGTCTGGTGCGCAATACAAGTAATAAAAACAAACAAACAAACAAACAAACAAACAAACAGGATTCAAGTCAGCTGCGCAGGACATTTAAACCTGGTAATCAACTGCAGCTGAGAGATCAAAGAAGGAGACTGGAGAAAGGTTGCAGAGTGCGCAGAGCGGGAAGCGAGTCCAGCGGCAAAGGCACACTCATGGGGACGAGTCAGAGGGAGAACATGACATGTCTCCCAGTAGCTGATTGGTGGAATTGGGGATTCGAGATGAGGAAGTCCAGTGAAGTTAAGGTGAACGGTGCACTGCGTGACCAGGGGAGACTCGGCCCTGCAGAGCTGCACTGGTTCTTTCGGTGAAAGACTCAGACGCCTAGTCGGGAACCAACCAAGACTGCCAAAATGGAGAAGCTCGCCCAGCGAAAACTCCTCGCAGCCCCATGGTGAACTGGTGAGTCTACCTAAATGAATAGGGGTTCTTGGAACGTGTAAACATGTTAAAGAGTATTTGGGAAGCCGTTTTCAATACCGACCAAATAGAACCAAAAAAGAAAAGGCAAATGTTATAACATTCTCCTGATATGAGATGTCAGTTGGGGGAAATCTGGAACCAGCATTGCCATACGCCAAAAGACATTGTGAGAGAAACAAGGCGGCAAAAGTTGTACAATTCTCCTGATATGTGATATCAGTTGGGGGAAACCTGGAACACGCATTGCCAAAAGTCAAGAGAGATTGAAAGAAAGGTTGACAGACAGAGCTTGAACAAATCCTCATATATCGGATGTCAGTATGGGGGAAATTGGTACAAGGTGTAACTGAAGTCAACAACGTAGTGCTGTTGAAGAAGTACACTTGTATAATACTTAAGAGGAAAATGAATGTTGCAAAGAGACCTGATAAGAGAATCAGGGAGTGAACCTTTTTGGAAAGAGAAACCTGGCAGCAGAGTACAACACAGTACAACACAGGATCTGTATGAGCCAAAAGGGAGATATTTCTGGCAGGAGAGTAAACCGGGATATCAAGAGTTTTCAGTTTGTTCTCTCCTGAGGCAAGTATTAGGTAAAAGAGACGTTTGCATTTCCTTTAAGAGGCTGTTCTTGAAACAGAACATTTTGAGTAGTGTTTGTGAAAGAATCCAGAGGAAGGGAACCAACCCCTGGACACAAGGATCGTTTTGGTTGAAGTAAAATTTGTAATTTCTTGCATGTTTTTATTGATTTAAAGTTGGAAACATTTACCTTTCACCGTTTGATTGTGTAAGTTAGTGTGCGGCTCAGATTAGTTTGGACATAAGGTCAGCCTGCTTTAGTTTTAGTTTCATAGGAAGGGACACTCACTTTAGGTTAGGGAAAGTTAGGCCTTAATCCAAACCCCTTTCTGCTAATAAATGGCTGATGTTGAGAACATTACCACTCTGTGCCCGCCTCTCATTTCTGACCCCTCACATCACGTAATAATAATAACACGTATAATGCTTGTAATAAAAAACTTGATAAAGCAAGCCTGAAACATTTTATGATGTGGCTACACTGGCATTTTGATGCAATCAGTCTTGCCATTTCTTATTGTGGCATGTAATTTTTTACCGGGCCTTTAGGATACAGTATTATAGAAGCTCAGTAAAAAATGTCGTGTAATAGTAAGAAATGGCTAGACTTAATTAACCAAACTGCCAGTTTAGACATGTAATTGCACTTATCATGCTTGCTTTAAAAACATGATAAAGCAAGCATGAAAAGTGTTTTACGTGGCTACACTGGCATTTTGATGCAATCAGTCGTGCCATTTCTTATTGTGGCATGACATTTTTTACTGGGCATCTATGATAAAGCAGGCATGATAGGCGTTATTACATGACTAGACTGGCATTTTGGTGCAGCCAGTTTAGCTTTAAAATCGTATTGGGAAGCAAGACGGTCAGGAGGGAGGGACACATTTTCTTTTGCAAGCCAGAACGGGTCGTAAAGATACCAACTTTGAACGAGGAACATCGAGGGATTTTGTTTAGAGTCATCCGCCTGTAACTGGGGAGGGATGTAAGGGGTTTATTATGCATCATGAAGACAGTATTGAAGTGTGCAGACAAGTGAAGGCATGCCCCTGAACGCTCACGCCAGAAAAATGCAACCCGCTAGGGAAACAAGGCCAAGGGATTTCTTGCATCTATAACACGTTTTTATAGCACAAGAATAAGGATGCAAGCGAAGAACTTGGCTGTGCGAGAACTTTCTTCCGAAAAATTGTACAAGCAGAAGGTTGTAAAGCAACACGTCGTCATTACTACATCATACATACAGTAAAAACCTGCATGGCTGGTTGGTGAGTCCCTATACAAGGGCCTGCTCCAAAGGGGATGCCAGACTACAATTGGCCCTAGCCCCGTCCACCCATCTTCAATCACGTGGGGTCAGCTGGGCTCATCTCTCCAGGGAATGAAGGTCATGTTCCTCATCAGTTACTATTGCAAGACAAGGCTACTCTATCATTATGGGGTGCACCTGGGAATCTCGGGGACTGGCACAGTGGGAGGCTCAAGATCATGCTGACCCACACATTCTTCACTAAGTTCATATCAAAACTCTCTGCACTCAAGGTTTCCACCCTCGCTTTGGTCTATAATGTATTCCTCCCTGTACCTTATATTACAAAGTGTGTCATTATGAATTAAGGTTAAATGGTCGTGTTCTTTCAGATCTTTTATGACCACTGGGTTTATGGTTGTTGCTCTGACGTCAACTACTATCAGGGAATTCAGGGGTCTTGGACTGGGTCAGTTGTGGGTGTCATAACTTTTGGTGGGTTGGGTGGGGGTTAGAGGTCTGCGTGTGTCCTGGCTGTGATGGATGTGCACAGTGAGGTGCCTGGTGCTGTCTTGTGGCTTTGCAGGGCGCATTCCTTTCTGGGATAACAAGTATTTGCAGCAGTTAAGGAACAAAGAGAAGGGTCTATGAGAATTAGCCGCACAGGACTTTTTACCATCAGGGCTTGGGCCTATTTTGTTTTCTTTGTCGGCCTGTGTTTACCGCGCAGCCATGGCTGGCCGAATGTGTCTACCATAACTACAAAAATTCACTCTCCTTCTACGTGCGCAGTAAATCTATGCGTTTATATTTAATATTGTGTCCATGCATAGTTTATTGGCACTGGCCCCTTCCCCCCCGGGTACAGTGTATCTATGGGACTCACCTCACTCAAAAGCGCCGAGGGGTGTGGGAAAGGTCAATTTCCTTCCCAATACAAGCACATGATGTATTGCCCTGTAGGAAGGTGGGAGGAATGGGTGCTGACCAAAATGAGGAAGTGATTTTGATTAGCCCATCCACCGTCCTATCAAACAGGTTTAGTGTCCTGAGTTCAGAAAAACCCTCCAGAAACAGCAACATTAACCACAATAGTGTGCATTGGGAGTAGTCTAGAACCCTATTAAAGGAAAGCACCCCAACATCTAAAAAGGGTATACAAAAGAGAAAAACCAATCAGAGCTCGAAGGTGGCTCAGAAAATAGATACGATTAGTAAAAACCGTTGTACAGCCCAATCAGGTCTAAAGAATTGTAGCTGTGTAACCATACTCCCAGAATTGGTGGAAGAGATAAAGAAACTGAAAATGTGTGTTAACGACTCTGTCCTGCGTGACATAGTCAAAGAAAGAGGAGGGTTGAAGGACCAAGTGCAGTTATTGGTACAGTTACTACGGTATGAAGGTAAAGGGACCATTCCCCAGCCGCCCCTGATTAAGACACTGGTGTTGTCTCAAGATCCCCTGAGAGAAAGTAATATGTCCAATAGAGGATGTAGGGAGATCCACCCATGCCCCCTATTGTCCTGACGCTTTAGGCACTGTAAGGACACAGGAAAACAACTGGAGATTGTACCCCACAACAAGTGTAGCTGTGGACAGCACCTTTGCCCCAAATTCTAGCCGTCTGCTTGGGGTCATTATTAAGCATGCAACAAACCACCCCCCGCCACCCTTTTTATTGGGAAGACTCTTGGGTGCTGCACCATCTTGGAGAAATGGTGGGGTCTACCCCACCCAACAGAACTGGTGAATGCCAAATGTGAGGTTGGACACTCCATTTGTCACTATGTTTCATATCCCAAGACTCCCCTCAAACGTTTTTCAATCAATGGGCCTCATTATGAGTGCGGCGGTAACTGTGCCGGTGTTAATGGTAGGTTGCCGCCGGACCCGTAATGATTTACCGGCACCTGACTTCCCGGTAACACCATGGGATTACAACCCCGGCGGACCGGAAAGTCAGCCGCCAGTAAATTGACCATAGAGTCCCATAAGACTCTGGGAATGGGGACCACGGAAGCACTGGCACCGTTGTTAACGGTGCCGGTGCTTCTGTGAAAATTCTGCGGACGGGTGCCGTTCCACCCGGCAGGTCTGACCTGCTTGGCGGGATGGCACTCGCCCGGAGAGTTGTAGTTTGCCGGTCCAAAAACAATGGTGCCAGTAAGCTTACTGGCACCATTGTTTCCAGACCAGCAAACATAGAATGAGGTCCAAAGCCCCTTGTAAACAAATGCATACACTGGATAAGGACAGTGAAAGGGTGTACGTTGATCATCGTGAGTATATTGTAAAATGTCAGTGGTCAAAAATGGCAGGTAGTAGCTATGCTTCCATCCACATTTTTCTCACAATTAAGTTTTGGATGGAAGTTCTACTTGCCATCGACTTCCGACATATTCCCTAAAGGGCTCAACAATATAATTAAAGGACATAACCCCGCAACAGAAGAGCATTGTTCCATTTTACCCCTCAGGAAGCAAAGAGGTGAAAGGTACAACAAGGAGACTCCATAACACACAAGTAGTAAGGGCCCCCTTGCCACCAGCCATTGAAGCGGGATTTAAGGGCGTTGGTTGATATGCTGAGAGTGCGTCAACTTCCACCACGGCATCCACATGCAAAGTCCTTTTTGGAACATTGCAGGAGTTATGAAAAACCTCCAGGACCCAAGCTGGCTGAGTTTCATGAGGTGACACCAAATGGCCTTTCTACAGGAGACTTGGCCAATGGTCCCATTAGACCTGTAGGGAGATCAATCCTACCAAATTCCGGTGCATAGGGGACCAAAGGGCAGACCGTATGGAGGTCTGTCTGCATGGTTGAATACCTCATTGAATTGGAGACTCTCCGTAATAGATACAGACTAAATAGATTTAAAACTAATTGAGGCTATATCAGAGGAGGGACATTGGGTCTCATTATGAGTCTGGCAGTAACGCTGGCAGTGCTACCGGTGGGTTGCCGCCGGACTCGTAACATTTTAACAGCGCCTGACTTCCTGCTGCCACTGGGAGATTGTAAGTCCAGTGCCCCAGGAAGTGAGGTGCCGGTAAAATGTAAGTCCCTATTCTCATAGAGTGGGGACTCAGAAGTGATGGCACTGTTGTTAATGGTTCCGGCACGTCCATGAAGGGTCTGCCTACCATGGATGCTCCGCCGGCAGGGTCAGACCTGTTGGGCGCTGCAGGCAAGCACGTAGTTTGCCTGTCCGGAAACTAGGGTTCTGGTGAGCCTACTTGCACCCTTGTTTCCGTACCGGCAAACATGTAACGAGGCTCACTGTCATCTTATGTTAAATGTGTACAATAGACAGAATTCCACAGCTACAAATGATTTGTTGGTCGACTTGGTGGGTGCCAGTAACGATCGAGTCACGAATTAGGCCCATACACTGGTGGTTGGGGCCTTCAACTTGCTGTTTGAGCCCTTGCTTGAACTGGAGGACATATGGGAGGACAAGATGTTGCTTGGGATATTCCAAGCTTAATGTCCTCCAGACCGCAAAGATCTCACAAACCAGCAGTTGATGTGGCCCAATCATTATGTTCCTTAAGCTTAAGGGCATGTAACAGCTGCTTTAGCCCCGCCCAGCCTGCGGGGAAAACGTTTGCTGGCCCGAACGGATCCACCCTTATAGATTACATTCTTATATCGGCCAAAGTTTGGGCTTGGGTCACCCATTTTGAAATACTGGACAAAAAGGATAGTGTCATAAACCCTTGATGGCCATACTGGTCTCGCCAGGGAGCCTTTCGGTGCCTAGCACCGGATATCAGTGCATGCAAGCCATTTCATAAGCCAGTAAGATAGCTCAGTGGGTTAAGCGCTCCCTGCTGCGATCTGAGTGTGATCTGCAGGTCGCAGGTTCGAATCTCGGGAAGGCCAACTCAGCCTTTCATCCTTACGAGGTTGATAAATGAGTACCAATTTCAGTTGGGTGATATTGTATGTAAATATGTGCTCTGTAAAGTGCTTTGGATTAAAGCGCTATAGAAATAACACATCATTATCATTTCCATTTGAAGAGCTGTTAAGTTGGTGGAGCAAGAAGGCAAATCACCACTTTGTGAGTCGATGCTCCCAAATGTAATTAATATCCTAAATGAGGGGGTGACCGATGCTGTAGTATCAAGTGAGTTTGGAAAGCTAGTAGCAAATATGGTGACTTGTAGTAGATCTATAGCCAAAAAGTACATAATGGCCAAAAACAGTTGGTATGACCATGATTGCTCATCTGCAAAGCAAACATTGCAGGATGCAATTGCTAGTGGACCCCCAGTTCACAAAGAGTGCATCCGAAGATGTAGAGCGAAATATAAGAAAATCATTGCCAATGATAAGGGTGGCACAATCACATTTTGGAAACTTGCAGCGGGAGCAGAGGTAAATGGGCACCCAGAAATAGAGAGCAGCAAAGAGGTTCGGACTGGGGGTTCAATTGTCTGAGGCACCAATTAAAAAGTGTCCCACGGTTGCAAATGGCAATTCATTCCTTTTGTGACCGAAAGTTTGAATAGTACCCAAGGGGGAGGTTTTTGTAAATGTGATGCAAATTGTGCATTTTAAAGAATATTTATTCAGTAACAGTGGTCAAAACAATTAGCCGCAGAGAGAACTAACTGATGAAACTGGCCCACAGGGGCCAAAAAAAGTGCCCACTTTGACCCAAAAAACGGGCCCACACTAGCATTTTGCGTTTTGGGTTCAGGCATTGCCCTATTGCCCTATAGATAGGCCAGTCCGAGCCTGCATCCAGTCCGAGCTTGGCAGCATAACTTCACACAACTGGCGTGAACACCTCTTTACACGAGGGAAGTGTGTGAAGATGTTATGGTATTGAAACCACCTGAGCCTAGGCAGCATATGCTGTTGAGAGAGGACGCGTCTATCTAACTATCACTCAGAAATGGGGAATTATACCGGGTGACATATTTAAAGATGAAATATTGATCTGGGCACCCGTCATATGAAACTATATACGGCATGCATTAACCAAAACACCATTCCTAGCTCTTGGCAGCAAGCCGTAATAGTTAGAATCTGAAAAAAGGCGGCAAAGAAGACCCGGCTAATTACCGCCCAATGTCTTTGTTGGATAGCTCAGGGCAAATATTTGCTTGGGTGATTGGAAACCATATTCAAGCATAGGCTGACAATCCCACTATCATCCCCAGAATACAGGCTGGCTTTCAGAAAGGCAAGGGCATCGTGGGACAGTATTTTCACCCGCCTTGAGGCGGATGCACCTTTATGCTATATTCATGAACCTTAAGACTGCATTTGATGGGGTACCCCGTGATCTGCATAGGCAGATCTTGCGGCACAGACACATGCTCGCCAAGCTATTGTCACTAGTAAAGACCCCCAGGGTCGGACTGGGACAAGAAATAGGCCCGGTCACCCAAAGAAAAGTGGCCCACCCCTCGCCTCACGACCCTTGACCTCTGATGACATCACCGGAAGTGATGTCATGTGACCCCACCCCAAAGTGACATCCCAGGAAGTGATGAAACACGACCTTTCACCCCTTGACAAAACAGGAAGTGGCATCAAATAGCATTGTTCCTAAATGCACTAAATTACTGGGAATCCAAGCAGACGTCCAAGGCCAAATGATAATATGTCATTGTATAGCACTTACGCTTAAACTCTTTTTTATAGAACAAATATGCATACAATATCACCCAACCTGTGTTGGTACTCGTTTATCGACCTAGGAAGAATGAAAAGCTTTTTGAAAAAAAAATGTATTTTGAAAAAATAAATGTTTATTTTTTCAATTTTTCTTTCTTCCAAACTGGCCCAGGCATGGCCAGAAACCAGCCCCCACTCCCCAGGGGCGATTTAGGCCCGGCCATGTGCCGAAAGGCCAAGGGGCCAATCCGACCCTGGAGACCCTGTACTATGATAACAAAGCAGGAGTTCACCATGGCCTGGGGGGGAGAGATTACTCCTCAATGTGCAGTGTCTAGGGGGATTAGGCAGTGGTGCGTACTCACTGTGCTCCTGTTTAGCATCTTTATTGATGAAGTTGGTAGAACCCTGCTCGAGGGAACGCCTGGATCCCCCAAAGTTGGGTTTAGACAAATAACCAGCACTTTTCTTTGTCGATGATGAGGTCTTACTATACATCCCCTCAGAGTATTAAGGTAGCCTTGGCATAATCTGTGAGGAGATGTGGTGATCGTGGGCTCGCCCGCAACATGGGAAAAACCAAATCCATGGTCTTTCGACCGAAATTTGTTGAACAACAGTGGATTATGGTCAGTGTTGGGGGAATAGTGTTCGAGCAGGTGAATTTCTATGGGCCTCATTACGAGGTTGTCGGTCCGGTAACAACGGTACCAGTATGCTTGCTGGTACCGTTGTTACCGGACCGGCAAACTCTGAGTTGTGCCGTGGGTGCCTTTCATTCAGCTAGGTCTGCCCGGTTATGAACGAGGCCAGTGCTACAGGCATCACCATTCCCATTGAGCCCTATGGGGCTGAAATCGGAATGGGGATATACTGCACTGGCACCCGCGAGTGGGCAATTACCGGGGCCGGAATACCCTGGTAATTGCTCATTCGCGGGTGCCGGATTTCCATGCCAGCATGGAGCTAGCCTTGCCGATTTTACCGGCAAGGCTACCTCCAACCTCGTAATGAGGCCCTATCACTACTTGGGGGTCGGATTCAATGAAAATGGGTTCTGTTCCACCCAAGTGGATAAAGCATGCACAAATTTGGCCAAATACAGTGGTGGGATATTAAGATTTCATGCTGGTCCTGGTAGGGGAGCCACCTCCCCTGCAATGGAACTATATTATAAGCAGGTTGTGATGTCAGCCTCTTATGGGGCTGGTCAAACCCGGGGTTGGATCTATTTCATGATGCCATCATCCATCTGCTTGATCTACCTGGAGGGAAGAGTTTAGCATGGGTCACTCATGTGCGGAGAATCCTGTTTGGCCTGAATGAGCGAGACCTTTGGACTCATCCTGAGAATATTAACAAAGCAGCTGTGATTAGGGGGAAAAACACCCTTGTGTCCCATAGAAGAGAAACTAGGATCAGTGATTGTTATAAAGTGAGGTTGGGGGTTAAACACCTAGAGAGGAAGCTGGACTTTGTCTTTGAGGGATACCTAGACCATAACCAACCATCCTATGTGAGAGCTTTACACACTGATCTCCGTATGGGTACATTGAGGCTAGCCTCATTTACCAAATCCTAGGGCCCAAACAGATGGGACATATGCCCCTTGTGCAATCTGGACACTGAAACTGTTTGCCATTGTTTGCTTTTTTGCACCAGCCTCAGGAGTTTGAGGTCTCTCTATATGAAGCCCATTCTAAAGGGAGGCTGGTGTAATGACTGCCACTCCTGCACTGATTCATCTGACTTCCATTCAAGACCTGGGCGTGGTTGCATTCATTGGGCATTGTACTAACGGGTTAGGATTTCATGCATCAGTACTGTATCGAGGGGACGTATCTCTCCTAGATTGTCTTTCTATTGGCACTAAAGGTACAACTGACTTATGCAGGTTGCGGTGTACATGACTGTGTCTATGTTAATGAAAGATTCACACCATGTAAAGGGTTGCAACATAGCTCTCCCTGTGTTGCTAAATTTCACATTTGTTTTAATGCCACCACCTCATGTACAGTGTTGACAAACTTTATATTAACCCATACATTGTGAATCCTGAAATTGAAAGACCTCAAATTATTCAATAGGCTGTGAGATATCTCTCCCCTTGCAGGCACATTTTATATTAGCACAGCACTGACTGTCCTATTAGCGTAAAGTCGCTTTGTCTGATCTTAAATGGGGACATAATAAGCCTAGTGCTTGGTCTTCTAGGATACTTTTCCTTTTTATTCGTATTTTAAAATGTGTGACCTGCCATTCCAGTTGATCCTATATAATCCAACAGCATTCTTATTTATGATATTTCTATGAAAATGTTCTTCTTCGTATGAATGTGCATGTATTCATATGATGCTCTTTGATGGTTTTAAATCGAATAAAGAATTGTTGATTGATTGATAATATCTTACTATGGCATGGCATTTTTTACTGATAATCCATGATGAAGTGAACATGATAAGTGTTATTATGTGTCTGGACTGGCCTGCATTAAAGCAGCCAGTTGAAACATGTGTTCTTATTGTGGCGTAGCAATTCTAATGGCAAAGCCAAGAGGGGTATTTTCTTATGTGCAGGTACTGGCGTATATTGGCAGAGCCAGTCTAGACTATGAGCCAGTCTAGACATGTTTTCTTATGGCATCATTACCCGTATTATGCGCAACATGAATATGCTCTTGTGTGGGAATACTGTCATGTATTGGTGCAGTCAGCATGGAAATGTATGGGCACAGGCAGTGTGAACATGCTTTTTTTACTGGCATGTATTGTGGGAAAGGCATCATATAAATGTGTTGGTAAATGCTCCTGTGCACTGTTGGTGACTTGCATCTATTGGATCAATTTATGAATTACCTAAAATAATGATTGCAAACTGTCTGGCATTTTAACCAATTTTTCACAGGTACTCATTACAGTTTTGCCGGTTTTCTGCTGGTAATTCCAGCCGGATACCGGCAAAACTACCTTACCGTTTCCATCAGCCAATATCCCGGTATTACCAGGATATTACGAGAAGCAAAGACGTTGGTAAATTCCCATTCCATGGATGGGATTGCTGAAATTACTGGTATCAGTAGTACCAGTGCCGGTGATTCCAGCATTTATTTGCCGGTAGGGGCCTGAACTCCCAGCAGGTCAGGCCTGCCAGTGGATCACTCCACCAACCGGCAAACCTGTGTTTCCCGGGTCCAGAAAGAATTATGGTGCCGGAAATACCAGCATTTCTTCCAGACCGGGGAACTTATAATGAGTCTTAATGTGTTGTAAAATGTACCATTTCAACCTATCATTACAAACATTTTCTCTGGAGGAGAAGCTCTGTGGAACAGCTTTGGTTGGTTCAGGCACCCCTCGCTGCGTTCGGTCATTCTTGCAAATTTATGGCTAATATTTATGCCCCATCAATTAAAAAAAATCACCAGCCTCCACTGGCAGTGTGAAAACAAACGTGAAGTGGGTTATTTTGGGAAAATCATGCTATGAAGTTTGGCTTTGTATAATGTGCCATATTTGCAAAGGCAAGACTGAAGAGTACTATTTGCTTGTGTAGGCCAGGCATACTGGATGCTCCAGATGAAAAGCTACTTATTTAGAGTCAACTTGTTGCTTTTATTTTTCTGAGGACTATCATTTTGTGCAGAAATACTCCACGTTTGCAAGTTACTGTAGCCTAGATTTCCCCACATACAAGTAAAATAGTGTGACTCCTGATGACACCTGCTTTTATGCTCTGTAAGAATAGAAGTTGATTGGTACCAAATGTAATAGTGCTTAGTGTATCAGCCTTAGAAGGATGAATGACTCATTCAGCCCTGCTGAAATATGAACATTGAAAGTGCAGGCGGGCACGTGTCAGAGACAAGCTTTTAACTTGCTGAGCTATCCAATTGCGACACATGATGCTTTTTAATTGTTTGTGCAGTTAAAAACATTTATCAGCCTATGTACCCATCACCCTCTCCTGTATTCTCCAGTCTTTTTTAAAAGAAATATAGCACCACTATTATCTGGTTTACTAGTGGGCCAAGACATTGTTACAGTACTTAGAAGCTGTAGGAATAAAAGTGTTATGTTAATAAGACATGTAACCACCACAGACAATGCAGTACCAAATGCTTTGGTATTCACATTTAAGAAGAAATAGCTGGTAACATAGTTCAGCAGGTTAAGTGCTCACTGCTGTTTTTTGTGTCTGTGCTGGAGGTCACAAGTTTGAATCGTAGCAATGTATACTCAACCATATATGACACTCACCATATATTATAGCTCCGGAATGTATCGTCAACAGCATTTATGGTCAGCGCCATATAAGAGTACAACGCTGTTGGGTCAGCCTCTTGGTCCTCCTGGTGATGAACCATGTACGGATCGAAACATGTTGAGGTGTCATGTGTTCCCTTTCAGTTAGTTTGTTATGAACTTTTGGATCAAAATGTGATTGATAGATATTGCCTTTATAAAGTTGACATTGGGCCTCATCACGAGTTGGACGCTAACCCCGGCGGTAATAGCCCTACCACCAAACCCCCGGCGCTATTAGTGCCGGATCACAAGTTTGGCAGAACGGTAAGTTCCCATTCCCCATTGGGCCCATTCGGGGATTTCCCATTCCCCACTGGGCCCAATGGGGAATGTTCGGCACTATTACCGCCGGCGGTAATAGTGCCAATAATCGTCAGAATCGCCACGGATTTGCCCCCGGCTCACAGCTGTGGGTAAATCCGCCAAGCCTGTGATTTGGTAGACCCTTAAATGTGGCAGTAATAATGTTACCGCCACATTTAAGGGTTACCATCAAACTCGTGATGTGGCAGATTATGATGAAAGTCTTTCTGTGGTAAAAAGATGAAATTAAGGGTTATTTGTAATTTATTAGAGTGTTTGGGGATTTGTGTCACTTGGCTATTCTTCTGACCTCCTCCCATACAGGTATTGAGCATTAATTCACATTGGGTGGCATTACTGGGCATTTAAGAGGGCACTTGGCATGGGAAAAAAGCCATTGGATTTACAAAGCTGTGACTTAGCTATTTTGATCATACCTAGGCTGTATGGCTATAGCAGACATGGGATGGCTGTATCCTCAGAGGCTACATCAGCCACGCTGTAGCAGACATGGGATGGCTGCATCCTCAGAGGCTAGATCAGCCACACTGTAGCAGATATGGGATGGCTGCATCCTCAAAGGCTACATCAGCCACACTGTAGCAGACATGGGATAGCTGTATCCTCAGAGGCTACATCAGCCACACCATAGCAGACATGGGATGGCTCTATCCTCAGAGGCTACATCAGCCACGCTGTAGCAGACATGGGATGGCTGTATCCTCAGATGCTAGATCAGCCACACTGTAGCAGATATGGGATGGCTGCATCCTCAAAGGCTACATCAGCCACACCATAGCAGACATGGGATGGCTCTATCCTCAGAGGCTACATCAGCCACGCTGTAGCAGACATGGGATAGCTGTATCCTCAGAGGCTACATCAGCCACACCATAGCAGACATGGGATGGCTGTATCCTCAGAGGCTACATCAGCCACGCTGTAGCAGACATGGGATGGCTGCATCCTCAGAGGCTAGATCAGCCACACTGTAGCAGATATGGGATGGCTGCATCCTCAAAGGCTACATCAGCCACACTGTAGCAGACATGGGATAGCTGTATCCTCAGAGGCTACATCAGCCACACCATAGCAGACATGGGATGGCTCTATCCTCAGAGGCTACATCAGCCACGCTGTAGCAGACATGGGATGGCTGTATCCTCAGATGCTAGATCAGCCACACTGTAGCAGATATGGGATGGCTGTACCCTCAGAGGCTACATCAGCCACACTGGGTTATGGCAGCACCTGTGAATGGGGGGCGTGTCTTGGCATATGATTACTTGACCTGACATGTGCAGCTATAATTGGCATGCGTTGTCAGTAAATGACCATATGAGGCTACAGTGGCATATGCACGGCAGTGCCTCTGGCCTATGTTGGTTCTACTTGGTCTACCTCTTTAATAATATGACCCCCTCCAAGGGATATCAAGGCAGCACCCAAGTGAAAATGTGCTTAATATCTAAAAAGTCTTATGCCTGCTTTAGTGCTGGTTTGGTATTTTATTAAATGTAAGCTTTCTTATGTTTTTACACCCACCAGACACATCAGGTGATGGGATCGGGGTTAACTATCACCAGTATCAAAGGTCATATGACATCACTTCCTGTGATGTCATATGGTGTGTGTGATGCCACCTCCGCTACCCCTGGCATGTTGGTGAATTGACCTCTCTGGTGCCACTACCATAAAAAATACACACCAAGTATTTAGGGCAATTTGTTTAGGGTTCATTATCTTTTTGTATTCTGTAAATTAAAAATCTGAGCTTCAGAGAATAACAAACATGTTTTTGAACTTTAGCTCTGTAGGGAGTCTCCTTTGTAATATGTATCAGTTGCCATAGGGGGTTCAATGATACCATTTAAATTTCACAAGCAGTAGTTTAGCCATGCAATTCAGGAATGTTGTTTAGCAATGCCTACATCTGTGTGGGTGTAGAGTTGGATTGTGCAGTTGTGTAAAAACTGTCAGTAAGTGTGTGATCACAATCCAGCCATATGAAAAGTATATGCCTCAAATGGAGGTAGAGGGTGCCGTGAGGCGAAGCCGGGGGAAGAAGGCCGCAGAAAAAGGCCAGTGCTCCTCTTAGCAGCTCTTCGCTGCTCGCAGTCTGCCGTTCGCCACGGAATCCTGCAGGAATCACAAGTTAAGGAGTTGCGCACTCCTGAACTACTCAATTCACTTGCAAAAAGGCAACAGCGTTTACGCACACGTACTCTCCCCAGCGTAATGCTCGCTCTACCCATCCCCACAAGTGCAGGCAATACACGCCTACAGTCAAGAACCATGAAATCTGACACTAACCTAAAGGCTCCTTCCTCAGTACTGCATAAATCCCGTAGACTTAGCCACACAGCGAAACCGAGCCCACTAATTAAGCATCGCCTTGACCCATTTGCATTAGATACAATGTCTAAGACTCACGATAACGTGTCACTCACACGATTGAATGTAATCACTACAACCTGCAATTCTTCTACCACTGCCATGCTACCTATTGATGCAAATGCCACTTTATTTGTGTCTATGACCCCAGAAAATATGCCCCCCACTGGTCTGAATGTAATTACCGCAATCTGCAATTCTTCTACCACTGCCAAGCTACCTAATGATGCAAATGCCACTTTATCTGTAACTATGACCCCAGAAAATATGCCCCCCACTGGTCTGAATGTAATTACCGCAATCTGAAATTCTTCTACCACTGCCATGCTACCTAATGATGCAAATGCCACTTTATCTCTGTCTATGACACCAGAAAATATGCCCCCCACTGGTCTGAATGTAATTACCGCAATCTGCAATTCTTCTACCACTGCCATGCTACCTAATAATGCAAATGCCACTTTAACTGTGTCTATGACCCCAGAAAATGCGCACCCCACTGGTTCGGATGTGCCACCCTCAACCATCAATGTCACCCCTGAACCGCACCTCAAATGTGCCCTCATCAACGCCTGATCCATCAATGCGCACGCGCTAGACATCCACGACCTCATTACCACCCTAGATTTAGATCTTCTAATGGTCACGAAACTTGGCTACACGAAGCCTCAGGCCCCGCCCTATCCCTCGCTCTCCCACCTGGCTATGCCATCACGAGACAAGATCGCCTGACCACTGGAGGCGGTGTCGCACTCATAGCCAAATACTCGATCACCATCAGAAAGGAGGACAAAACTATTAACAATAACAGCGACTACCTTCAATTGAAACTCACCATCTCTCACCAATGCACCATCACCCTACACCTCATCTATCGACCACCAGGACCCTTAGGAGACTTCCAGGCCTCCATCAGCTACCTCCTGGCGGACAACCTTAAAAAGTCTTCCAAAGCCATTTTCCTTGGAGACATCAACCTTGGCCTGAATGACGCCAAAGACCCCGCGGCCAAAGCTCTTGACACAGCCCTAGCCACCCTAGGATTCGTCAACACCATCACTAACCCCACACACGCCCTGGGCAGATCACTAGACTGGATCGCCCACCACAATTGTCCCCTCACAGTCACAGGGAACACCCCCACCCCATGGTCTGACCACCACACCATCACCTTCAACATCCCCACCACGACAACCACTTCCCACTCCCCTCTACCCTTACCTCCAGCCCTTACAAGGAGTGCCCGTCAACTGACCAAAGAAAGACTCTTTCCCTTCTTACAGGGACCTGCCTTCAGAGCCCCATTCCCCAACGACCCAGAAACCCTGGCCAAAAACTACGATACTGCCATCACGGCAGCAATCAATACCATCGCCCCACTTAAACCTCGCAAAACCAAACCCACTAGACACGCTAATGCGTGGTTCACCCAAGACCTTCTAAAACTACGCATCGACAAACGAGCAGCATTAGCTCTTTGGCAAACATCCCAGGATGATAAAGACAAACTCAACTTCAAATCCCTTGCAAATAATTACAAGAAAGCCATCATTAAAGCCAAAGCTAAATCTTTTGAAGATAGAATCACGGAGGACAAATCGAACACCAAGGAAATGTTCGCCATATTCAGGGAACTTGAGACCCCCACACCCACCCCCCAAAACTGCACCAAGGATAAAGAATGGTGTGACAACATCCAAACAGCCATGCGCAATAAGATCAGCACCCTCCAAGCCAAAATCGTGAACCCCAAACTAACACTTTCCACCCACATTACACCCTCCCCGCCACCACTGCCCCCCTCACCCACAGAGGCCCCACCCACCTTCTCGTTTAAAACCATCCAAGAAAAAGACATGATCAACATCATGAAAAACATAAAACCCTCCAATTGCAAAGGCGACCCCTGTCCTGCCTCCATCATCAAAGACTGCGCAGACACCCTGGCGCCTTTCCTAACAGCCTTCGTCAACGCCTCCTTCACCACAGGGAGAGTCCCCGCATGCCTCAAGGAAGCATGGGTCCGACCCCTCATAAAGAAACCCACACTTGACCCCACCTCCCCTAATAACTACCGCCCCATCACCACTGTCCCTTTCCTCCTCAAGATTCTAGACAAAGCAGCCTACCTGCAGGTCCAGCACTTCCTTGAAGAACAGAACCTCCTTGGACTGAGACAATCCGGCTTTCGCCCCAGGCACAGGACAGAGACTGCCCTACTCGACCTCAAAAACCAAATGGACGATGCAAGGGACCAAGGCAAACCTGTCCTGCTCCTTCTCCTGGATCTGTCGGCAGCCTTTGATCTTGTAGACCACGACATCCTCTGCCACCACCTCTCCTCCACAGCCAACTTCTCTCAAGAAGCCACCACATGGATCACCTCCTTCCTCCAAGGCAGGACCATGCAGGTCTTCTCTGACCTAGCCACGGCATCACCCTCCATCATGCTATGTGGTGTGCCCCAAGGTTCGTGCCTCTCCCCCACCCTATATAACATCTTTACCCGCCCCCTCTTCCTCATCCTTGACGCCATGGGCATCTCTTACACCAACTACGCCGACGATACACAGATCCTTCTCACTCTTACAGGCGACTATGACACAGACTCTGCTACCCTCAACAACATTTACAACACAATCCAAATGTGGATGGCTATCAACGGCCTCTGCCTTAACTCCGACAAAACTGAGCTCCTACTCGTAGGCTCCCCTTACACCATCAAGAAACTTGACGCACAGTTTAGTCACTTCACTATTGACTCAATCAGGATCCCAGTACTAGACACAGTAAAAACACTAGGTGTCAACATAGACTCCAACCTATCCATGACCAGACAAGTAAACGCCATCGCCTCCTCTGCTGCTTACCATGCAAAACTCCTTAACGCAATCAGACCTTATCTGTCAAAAGAAACATGCACTAACATAGCCAGGGCCATAACTGGCTCGCGGCTTGATTACTGCATTATTCTCTTCCTAGGGACCTCCAACAAAAACCTTGAGAAGCTCCAAGTAATACAGAACAGTGCCCTGCGTGCTGCACAAGGCATTGCCAAGAGAGAGCACATCACCGCTGCCAGAAAAGCATCCCACTGGCTCCCCATAAAGGAAAAGATCTTATTCAAAGCGCTAAGCATCACCCACAAATGTGTCCATCTTGCCGCCCCAATGTACCTTTCCCAGAGGATCCACCCGGTCTCCTCCGCAAGACCCACTAGGTCACCCTATGCCAGCATGCTCTCAGTACCCAGGGTAAAAAGAGGCAGAGCAGGGGGCTCCAGCTTCCCGTACCTCACTGCCGTACACTGGAACACCCTCCCTAGCTCCCTGCGCTCTGAACCCTCACTGGCCACCTTTCGGAAAGCCTTGAGAATGACCCTGTTCATCTAAAAAACATATGGCCTAGCCCTCATGAATGTCATGTATGATGCATTACGTGGTATGACACCACCTATATCTGATCACAGGTCACTGCCTCACTGTAACCCAAGGCACAACCTGTACCCATTGTAACTAAGTTTTCCTTACAAGTAACAGTGCCACAATGCCCCTGGGATGTCTGCGCGCTATATAAATGTAATAAATAAATAAATAAATAAATAAATAAATAAATAAATAGTGCTCTACTTCCTAATGTCTTCTATTTGACCATACATATTGCAAGGTGTTGAGCCTCTACACCGATGCCAGGGTGTATGTTGGCATCATTTATTTCTAGAATACCTCTGAAGAAGAGCTGCTAAGTTTTCAGATTGCATTTGTGTGACATCTGCATATTGCATTGTACTTATGTGTTGCATTTCCTTATCTTTGTGTGATACTTTGAGTGATACTTAAAGAGGCTGGGGCAGTAGCACTCTGATTCCTACAAGTGAACAGAATTTGTCATAGAATAGCTGATTTGCTGGTTTTGGGCCTATAAATGTGAGTATGCAATTGCAGGTTGCAGATACAGACTATGATTATACATCTTGGGGAAGAAAGGGTTACTGATGAAGAGCAAGTGTCTTGACCATGAGCCATATAGCAAGGCCTTCTTGTAGCCCTGCTCTGACACATCTGACACATTGCGTATGTGGTATTTCTGTTTGCTCGTTTGGAATGTGGCAGAATGCATTCAAACCCTTGAGTGTCACAATAGTTGTCTGGCAATTGGCATTTCAGGGTTAGGGCGATAAGTGCCTTGCCCTCTTGCCTTGTGTCCTTGTTAGGCAGAATTACATGCAGTACCCTTTGGGAACACTACAGGTGTAAGCACAATCTCACCTTTGGTACAAGCCTGTACTACACAGTAATGTGGTAGCAGTGGCTGAGCAGCCAGACTTATCTCAAGAGTAATGTGAGCAGTACAAGATGTTACACAAAGGACTTGCAATCACAGTAGTTCAAACTAACACTATTCAAGGTTTCTTAGCAAAATAATATACATTTATTTACACATTTAGTTAGAAAACATTCCACTAGTAAGAATCAGCTCAATATCACACACCAATACACTACAATACTAAAACAATAAGTTGCTGAACAAGTTAGGCACCCTTGAAGTGGGAGCAAAATGGCACTTCAGTAACTTTCAAAATGGGTAGAAAGACAAAGGTTATAAGAATCAAAACACAGTTACTTTCATAGGCACGTCAGATAGTTTCAGTTCACTACAAGAGGCAATTCAATTCAATAGGCCTGGGCCAAAGTCAATGGTTCAGTGTCTTGAATAGGATAGCACAGTTCTGGTAGTAAACGGTTAAGTCTTTGCCAATGTTCTTGGAAGTAGTTTGCAAGAAAAAGAGTTATAGGTTGGTTTAGGAGTGAACAAACTTTAACCGCAGCAAAGAGGATTTCTCTACCGCATTTGTACAGTACCTTATTGATGAAGAAAATCTGTAGCTGAGGCAGTTGTTCCTGGCAGTTCCTGCAGATCTCGCTGTTCGTGAGCCTCAGTTGTGGGGACAAGAGGGAGGACGTCGGGAGGTTCCTGCAACGCACAGGGAAGAGGCCACTAGCTTGGCCAAATGTCAGTTTAAGGTGTGAGTGCCTTAAAGTCCACAATCTGGTATCCTTCTCACTGGCTATCTGGTTTTCAACAGCACTCTGATGAAAATTCGACCAGTATGGAGATGGTTTCCAGGTGGCTTGCGAGTTGGTTGTTCCCACCAGCTAAAGGGAAGAAGTCGTCCTTGAAGGGGTTCTCTGTTGAGGGAGTTTCAGGCAATTCGGACCTGCAGCAGGGCTTCACCGGGCAAACCAACGGTCCAGGAGTTGCAGCAGTCATCTTCCTTCAGCTCGTCTTCGGTTCTTTCGTTCCAGCGGTCGACTCTGCCTTCCAAGTCCCAGAGACCTGCTTTAAAACAGTTTTCTCCCATTAATTCCAGCCTAGATGTCATTCACATAGTAGGGTGGATGTTCTTGCTGGACAGTCAGCCAGCCAATCACGCCAGAGTGCATTCAGGTCTCCTAGGAGACTAAGCACAGGCAGTTTCAGGCACCTCCCTCACATCCTGTCCACCCCAGACACTCAGGCGCCAGAGGGGGGCTTCAGCACTGAAGCCCGCCAAAGGCAAATGAATAAAGGGACCAAACCTGGTTTGGCATGCAGAGACAAACACTAGAATGACCTTTCTAAAAAGAAATGGCAAAAAATGCGATCAAAGCCTGTTTTCTCAGAGGGGGCTCAGACGCCATCTTGAAAAACATGGCTTCGGTGGATTTCAGCTACCGGAGCGGTCAGGGAAATCATGGTACTACCACTGCCACCAGCCATTCTGAGAGGAAAGGGTAGCTTTTGAGGGCTACATGAGTTTTATAGGCATAGGGAACACTATGTATTCCCTCCAGCACTCTGTTGTAAGGTAGTGTGTGCTGGGTCTAGCAATTTAAAAAGACTATCAAAGTCAATTTAACTTTACATTCACTGGGAAACAGTAGTCAGTCCCAGAGAAGGTATTTAAACCTTGGGAAGTGTAAAAGACATCCCTGTGCCACTGCACTGAGGGTGCTGTGTGACACACAAGAAAAAGATGATGCCTATGGAGTTGTCTAAAACGCCATATCCAAAGAACACAAAATTAAATCACACATCAAAATACATGAAAAAGTGGGAAAAAAGGCCTACACTCTTTCCAGGTGAAAATTAAAGTCCTAGAAATCCTGCAAAGTTGCTGGGGGTCTCAAAAGGTAAGGGAAATTAGCACACTTATGAAAATTCTCCCTAACAGCCCTTCAATTGACTGGCAATTGGCCAAGACGACTCTAGAGTGGCAGAAGCAGGGCATTCCCTGGGCTGCAGCACATGAGGGTCATATGCTGAGATGCACCACACTGTAGGGGCCCATCTTCTGTCAGGTGATTGAGTCGACTCTGATGAATGATTCTGCAAATGATAACGTGGCACAACGTGGCACAGGGACCTGTGGAAACCGGCTCCCAAGAAGACCTAGCACCCTCAGTTGAATAGAAATACCCCACCTTGGGCACGCTCCCAGGCAGGCTAATTGCTGACATTATGATGGTTGAGCAATGGGGAGCAACCGGTGACATTGGCATGGCAGATGTTTTCAGCCTCTGCTTGTTTGACAGATCTATGTGTGCATGGAGTGAAACCTCCATGCTTTGGTATGGGATTTTGAATGACACATGATAATAGTATCCGGGTCTACTATTGTTTTTGATTTCCACATGGCTGACATTTGATTTGGCTTGCTGGAATGCGAGGAAGTGCACACAAATGCATGAGGTCACACTGGAAGTGTGGCACTTGGCAGGTCAGCTGAGGATATTTGGGCTTTGGGTACTTGCATAGGCTAGTGTTCTGATGATGTGGCAAGCATATATTGATGCACAGTCCTGCCTTAAATGTATTGTGCTTGAACAGAGTGCATACAGATGTTGCAGATGTAGCTCGAGGGTAGTTATATTCATGTTCATGATGATGTTGCATGCATCGAATACATCTGTACGTGCACAGAATGCCAGTGTGTCCTCCTCCTCTAAAAGTGTTGTATGGCTGCAGTGGTGGGTGCAATCAATGGCACCACTCAACCAACCCATCTATGTCGTGAAATGCCCTCACTATTTCTGCTCTTCTGCGTGCATAATGAGGCATGGCTAAAAATACTCTGGCAGATGCAAGGATCACATTGAGGATCTGGCGAAAGGCCTGTGACTGTGAGGATTGGAAGATCCCTGCGATGACACCACTGGTCCTCTGGAAAGAGCTAGTGGGAGAAACGTGCAAGGCTGCTGCTAGCTGCACTAATAGTGGTATTGCAGGTCATTGCATTGTAGGAGAAGTGGGCGCAACTCACACTGTCTTAACATTGCCAGTAGTAGCTGAAGGTGGAAGCCGTTCCTGAAGCTTCTGTGACCTCTTTATCTGCCATTTTGACACTACATTTCCTTCCTCCAAGATGAAGCAGTGTGATGCCAAATAGATCCGCCATCTTGGAAAAGGGTACCTGCTGGAATATTATGGAATATTATGGCCTTTCATGGTGTGGTGTTTTCTCTGATTGCAGTGGGATGTGTCACTTACTTCAGTGGGAAAATGACTAGCTCACATTTTTGGGCCACTTGCTCCACTTTTTTGGAGTAAATGGTACAAGGCATTTTTGGAGCAAATAATTGCTCAACTTTTGCCAATAGACGTTTTGGAGAATCTTTGCCCACTTTTGCTGTTCACTCCCTTTCTGCCTCGTTATTAGGGTGATTTCTATGCTTGCTGGCCACTTTGCACATCTCTTACCCTCCTTTTGCACAAGTTATGTTCACTTGTGCATCTATGAGATATGCACTTCTGAGAATCATGCCCATCTCTTTCTTGTGCAGGTGTTGCACATTTCTTGCACATCTCAAATTTGTGTCAAAAACGTTTTGAAAATCTGCCCCATAGCCTTCTTATGTGTGCCATTGGGGCAGACTCTCAAAACATCTTTTGGTAAAAGTGAAGAGGTGCACTTTTGCACCACCTCACTTACACCCAAAAAAGGTGCACCCCAATCCACAATGGGCATTGGAATGTGCGTATCCCAGCTGCGCTTGTTCAGATGTCTTTTTTCACAACCTTTAGGCAAATCACGGAGCTTTCTTAACATGTCAATGAATCCATAATCAAGTCGTGCTTCGAAATGCGTAAACATCAGAGACCTTCCCTTGCACCTGTTCAGCCGGTGTACAGAGATAGGTCCAGTGTATGCGAGCTTAATTTCGGAACCTTTCCCACGTTTTCTTTATAGTGGGAAAGCAGTGGTGTGAACTGCTGTTCTCCCACTTGCATTTCTATCCATCAAGCATGGATAGAAATGCGTTTTTCTACCCCATTTCACAGTGAGAGCCCCTTTAAAGGCCTGTTTTTGTTAAATGCGCTCCACCAATCATACGTTAGATTCGGATTTCAGATACTAATGTATGCCGAGGGATTGGTCAGCTCATCTTTGCACGACTGTCCAGCCCTTTCTTAAAGTTGCAGTTCACCTTTGAGAATAAAGCCACCTCTGCATTCATGCAATTAGCGTAAAAGAAAAAGGCTTATGTTGGGTGCTTTTTTTCATTTTACGTTTTTGGAGAATCTGCCCCAGTGTATTTATTTTGCATCTAATCTTTTCCGGATCATCTCCCATGGCAGTTCATTGTGCTGTACTGTACAAAGGGCCTCATTACGAGTGGGGTGGTATTCCAGCAGTAAATCCTCCAGAATACCGCTCAGTGGAATTACTGTTAGCACCATTTGAACCGTCTGAAATTACTGCCCCTTGTCAGAGTTAATCCCGATTTTTTGAGAGCCCATCAGACTCTTTGTGGCATTTCTGGTGGAATTACTGGCAGCGGAATTACCACAGCTGTAATTCCACAGATTTTGCCAATTTTCAATGGAAAGTGGGAGGATTTAGCTCCAGCATGATGCTGGAGTAAATCTCCCACTCCAGGGCCACACTCATAGTATGGCGGAGTGGGAAAATTGGTGATAATTCTGTTATCACCAATTTTTTCCCACACCGCCATACTCGTAACGAGCCCAAAGAGTCTTCCCTCTTCTCGTGGATACATGTAAAAATGCCACATCAAACAAGTCAGTGGAAAATAAAGAGGGTACAAATAAAAAGCTCAAAATATTATGTATGTTATAATAATGAATAACTTGTAGCATAATGCAGGAGGGGTTTTGGGCGGAAAGGGGTGCATCAGGAGAATGGATCTTTTTTTTCTTTTAAAAAGATTGGGGCAAAATGTTGATATTCTAAACAAAAGCACTTTTAAACGAATGGGATCAAGGCAATATTTTTTTGCATTAGGTGTGCTGTATTAAGTGGACATTTGATAATTGGAGTTTCTTAGTGTTAAGATAATCTCCATATGACTGGGGAAATACTTTGACATGGAACCCCTATTAATGAAGTCTGAAATGTGTGTATTAGGCAAGACACACACATAATAATAGAAAGAAATTATTTACAATTAAAAGCGCTTTTTATTAATAACATTTCTGAACAATGAACACCCTGTGGCATATCTCTTCCACCAAGTCAGCCAATGCATGGAGAGACTTTTGGCTTCCGTCATTAAATGATTAACTTCCTGGTGATTGGACACAATGAAGCCACTGTTTCTGCAAGGGATAGAATCTGTTTATTTCCTCCTCACAGCCTCCAGCTGGCAACCTTGGAAACTTGGGTGTAGTTGAGGGTTGGAGGTTCGGCATTAGACGAAACACAGCTACTGAAAGAGCAGGGAACCTGCACGGAGACCAGAGCAGGGGAATAGACCTCCTTTGGAGGCCTTCCAAGGGCTCCGATGGATAGTCACAGGCCCCGCAGGATTTCATGAATGTTATCTGTAAAATGAAGCATTGTATACACATGATGCCCGGGATACTGAAAAACACCAAATACATACAATAAACATTTAACTAAAGTCCTGCATAATGGTGAGATGGGGCGCAGGCATGCTTGTTTTGGAAATTATAATAACATGTAGACATTTCAGATTTGCTTTCTAGACACTTTTACTATTTTGACATTTTGTGGGACCCAACCTTGTTACCACTTACATTTGGGATTTAACCCTGTTATTTTTTAACATTGTTGGGATCAAACCCTGTTATTATTAGTTTAAGGATTAAAAAGACTGGGAACTAGAGTGCGCGCCTGACCTTTTCTTTTTTACTTAATGTTGCAGGAAGCCCGGGTCCTGGAGGCAGCAGCACCCGGGGTTTTCATGCCCTCACTTTGGAGAGCCATAATCATGGTTTTTCCCCTCTCCCCCAATTTTGGGTAAGATGTGTGTGTTTGGAGGGGAGTTAGTTCCTGGTCTCCTGAACAAAACATTGTGCCATCACTACAAAGAGCAGAATTCCTTGAGGCTGTAATTCAAAAAGCAATTGACAACAGCTGAATATAAACACAGCCTCCCTGAAGAGAGTTGGAGACTCGAAAGTACTTGGAGGAGCAGAACTACTATGCATTTGAACTGGCAGTTGGGATTTAACCCTGGAATATTTTCTGAACATTTTGTGGCAGTTGGGATTTAACCCTGGTATATTTTTTGATCATTTTGTGGGATCCAACCCTGTTACCACTTACATTTGGGATTTAACCCTGTTAATTTTGAACATTGTTGGGATCAAAACCTGTTATTTTTAGTTTAAGGATTAAAAAGACTGGGAACTAGAGTGCGCGCCTGACCTTTTCTTTTTTACTTAATGCTGCAGGAAGCCCGGGTCCTGGAGGCAGCAGTACAGGGGGTTGTCATGCCCTCACTTTGGAGAGCCAAAATCATGGTTTTTCCCCCCTCCCCCAATTTTGGGTAAGATGTGTGTGTTTGGAGGGGAGTTCCCGGTCTCCTGAACAAAACATTGTGCCATCACTAAAAAAGACCAGAATTCCTTGAGACTGTAATTAAAAAAGCAATTAGCAACAGCTGAAAAGGAACACAGCCTACCTGAAGAGAGGTGGAGACTCGAAAGTACTTGGAGGAGCAGAACTACTGTGCATTTGAACTGGCATTTAACCCTGGTATATTTTTTGAACATTTTTAACCATGGTATTTTTTTAACATTTTGTGGGATCCAACTCTGTTACCACTTACATTTGGGATTTAACACTATTATTTCTTAACATTGCTGTGATCCAACCCTGTTTTTATTAGTTTAATGATTAAAAAGACTGGGAACTAGATTGCAGTCCTGACCTTTTCTTTTTTACGTAATATTTTTGTAACCCTATTAAAATGTATCTGCATGTTCCCATTTCTTTTTCAAACTCCCTCCTCCCCAACATTTCCTCTTCAGCTCTGGCTGAAGCCTTGTCGTTGATGTCTGCAAATCATACGTTTGTGCCAATTCAACATTTATAATATCTTATTTAATGCCCAGCACGTGCATTTCAGGTTTGTATGTTAAACTGATAGGCGAAAACACATTTGGCGTGTTGTGCTGCAAATCCAAAGCTCTCCAAGGCTTTTTTTGAAGTAAATTCAATTGCTTTGGGATTCAAAACGCTGCTCCACCCCACAGCCCCCCGCAAGCCTGTTCCGCTTAACGTCCAGGCTCTCAGGCAACCAGAGCCATCAGGACAGTAAGTGCCACTGAAAAATACAAAGATGTCCTCCTTAAAATATTTATAAATATATTGCCTCTCTTTTAAATATTGTGTATTATTTGCCATCAAACTCCTTCCCATCATTTACTCTGCAGCTCAGTTGAAGCCTTATGGTTGCTGTTGCAGCCCACAAATCATACATGTACGCCTATTCAACCTTTATAATATCTTGCTCAGTTCATATGATAGATCCCAAGGGATAATTTCAGTAGTTGGGCTAGTGACCAACATTATCATAAATATTTTATTTTTATATATCACAACTCCAACCAAAACTGAGCTAGGGTTCAATATGTGGGGTTTAATCAAAGGCACCAACAAACAGAACTGAAGGACCCACTGGAAAAATGACCCACCAGCCTTCATAAAAAACAGTCACACTCGAAAATGAGCCTATGAAGGCAGACTGTGGGGCTTTCTGGAAGTAACACGAGGAAGTGCTATGTAAAAAAAGGCCTTTCTGTCCTTACAAAAGGAAAAGCAGTATTTTAATTCACAGTTGCAGAAGAAATTCAAAGACCCTTTCTGCATGAAAAGCAGGATTTTCAAACACTGACACTAAAATGGCTTTGCATGTGCGTTTGCAGTTTTAAAGTAAGACATGAGTAAAATGTTCCCCTGCTAACATAAAGATGTCAGGGAAAAGACTTAGTGTGTGTTGACCAGATGTCATGTATATTATGCTTCACCGGCAACAATTGAAAATAAAAGGCCACTTTGTTTGGGTCACACGTACATTTCATTTAGGCCTGTGGCAGACCCTTTTGCTTGCAATTGGGCATACTTCACCAAGAACTCCCACACTGCAGGCCTGTTGGCCT
Organism: Ambystoma mexicanum; assembly: GCF_040938575.1. NCBI lineage: Eukaryota > Metazoa > Chordata > Amphibia > Caudata > Ambystomatidae > Ambystoma > Ambystoma mexicanum. Next base: position 67,858,916 of record NC_090932.1, on the reverse strand, counting down.
TCTGGTTTGGAAAGATAATTATTTTGACACTTGTTCATCCCAGCTATTTACGCCCTGCAGCTCGCCAATTTCAAACAACAAAATGGCATGACTGGAATGTGGGAGGAGCTGTGCAATCAAGGTAAGCTGAATTCTGAAACAAATACAAGAATATAGATGGTCTGCAGATTGAAATGGTGGTCAACTTAAGATAACAGGTCACATGCTGGCAAGGAATGGCAAAGGGGCTGGAGCACAGGGAGCTGATTTGCATATACATGAAGATGTCCCATTAGTTTAAAGGGACTATTATAACTGATGCATTTTTCTCAGCAATCACAAGTCATACAGCATTCATTTATGTGTAATTTTTAAGATAAATTCCAGGGGATTTTGTGGAAATAAAAATCATCCACCTGCAACTTAGGGAACCATAATGGCAAGCTAAAATGTGTTCCTGGTTGCTGTGAACATGTTCCAAAATGTAAGCATTGGTGAAGTGGTGGAGGGTAGCATTTTGTATTTGGAGAGTAAAATGCAAGTTCATAACTATTTTGCTTTTTGTATAAATGGTGGAAAATTGCCACATGCCCGTGCAACATGCTGTCATTTTATTGAATTTCCCATGATTAGCTGAAGCGGAATATTTATACATTCTGGCAGTTACTAGTAAATTATGTCAATTTGCCACGTAACTACTTTTTGCCAAACCAATGTCTTAAAAAAAAGTGGATTTCAAATTGGAGTTTCCATATTTTGTTTCAAGATTCCAAACCGATCCTTAGAGAGAGGCTAGACTTATAGGGAGAGAGAAGGGTAACTGTCCAATCCTGGTCGCAAAAATGATTGCAGGCCACTGTCCAATATTGAAATATTGATGGTGTTATCACTGGTATAAACAGTGGATGGGCTATGTGAGAAAGGGGTAGAGCTGCTACAAATTATCAACTGGTAGGTTACAACAACAGAGCTAGGTTGAATACCCAATAGGAACTGAGTACATTCCCTAACCGTTACAAACAACAGTGTTTTTAACACAACAACCACAGTTCTGTGGGAGAACAAAGTTGTGCAGTATTTACTGTCAAAAGATTCATACAATGATTAGAAAAACCCCAAAACAATGACCTGGCTGTCCCTAGTGGAAGAACACCCTGTCCCTGACGGGGTTGCCTGGCCCTAGGTGTCGGATGGTGCACCGCCTGTCTAATAGTGATAGGAGAGAAGGAACTATCCCTCAACAACACTACTCAATTAGAATCGATACATGATTTCTCCCATAGTTAAAATAAAGCATAGAATAAACCATTTGCGTTGTGTATATTTTTGAACAGGCAAGACTGGGTATTAGATCTTGTCTAGATCACAGGTAACATGGACAATTGCTTGAGAACTGGGGATTTATACTGCTTTTTTCACCTATAGAGGTCAAACTTCCCAAAGCACAATTGGTCTGTTCAGATGCTTTTAAAATAAAAAAGCCCATACAATCTGGGTAACTTTAAAAGGCTCACAGAACGTGAGTGGGTCTTAATATTGTGGTATTATATTCCCCTTGTTTATCTGGGCTATCAGAACAGGTCTCCAGAACACTAGTGACCAAAGGGTCAACCGGTTTCGATGGCAAATCTAATTTTGTGCCATCTTCTTCAGGACTAGTGGTTTGTCAGTGGTGATTCCAGTTCAAGCGTGCATCTGTGTAAAACACATCAGGCGGGGACCATCCATCCCCTGAGAGCAGAGAGAAGCAGCTGACAGGAGGAAGTGAGCCGCGCTGTTGTAGGGCAAACGCGTCTTGTTATGAGAGTACCATACTTGAGGGATCCTGGCCGTGACGTCTGGAAGTACTTTCATCGGCTGCTGTTCTCTGAGTTAACACTGGAGAACACCATCCCTCACCTAGGGCCAGGCACCCCCGTCAGGGACAGGGTGTTTTTTCACTAGGGACAGCCAGGTCATTTTTCTGTTTTTTTTCTAATCTTTGTTTGAGTCTATTGAGTCTATTGACAGTAAATACTGCGCACATTTGTTCTCCCACAGAACCGTGGTTGTTGTGTTAAAAACAAATTACCAACTGACATCTGCAAGGAAACACCAAAGGAGATTTGCTGAAATTGCATTTGGGTGGAGCTGGGAAGAGAGCTGAAGCTGTCTATTGCTAGGGAGGTCTAAAAGCTAACTGGGCCCTATCGTGAAGAGCTGGGGACTATCCTTGAGAGCGGTGTGACCAGAACCCTGCCCTGTCCTGAAAAGCAGCTAGCTTGCCTGAACCTTAAACAGAGGTTCTCAATGTGAGTAGAATAGAGCCATTTGAACCCAAAAGTTGGGGGAATTTGCTTGCCTTAAATCCTTTCCCTTTATAGTGGGAAGGGGGGAGGGAATTGTGTAGATCCTTCACCTATTGAACTTATATTAATTTAATGAATTCCCCTTTAGCAAAACACCAAGGTGTTAACATTTGAAATTAACAAAACTCACTAAAACGCTAAAAACTATAGCCTGTGATGTAATTGGGTAACGCTATTTTTCCTGTTAACCTCGACTTCTTTTAGGAAGAGGGGTGTCCTTGCCCCTAAACTAAACCAAAATCATTCCAATTTTTCTGTCCAACTTTCTAGACACGGTCAAAGTGTGGGGAGTCTGAAAAACAAACTGCTAAATCACCCTGTGTTTATTTTAAAGCAAAAGTGTGGGTGAAATAATTTGCCATATGCATTTGTACAAATCTGTAAACCAAACTGCTAGTCTTTTAAGCGTGCAGGGAAATCGAAATTGCACAGCACTGCATATGTAAATTGATTTTGTTCATTGACCAATGTTGATTATTTCTTGAATTGAACTCAGTATGAAGTAAAGTTTTGTGATCTGTGTTTGTCCCAACCAACTTGTGTGATTTATTTATGTAAAAGGAAGTTTAATTGTGTGCCACAAAGAAGGTGGCATGTGTAATTTAGTGTGATTTTCTTAACATGTAATTCAAATAAATATATATATATATTTTTCTGCAGACCGGCCTGGTTCTTGGTTCATTGGTGGGGTAGGGGCAAGGGATATGTAGCATTATAAGCGACAAGAGTAGAGCCAATAACACATTTGTTAAGGGGTGAATCCTTGATTGGGCAGGGAAGAAACCTGGTGTGCTGGGTGTGGCCCCTCAATAAACCAATACAAATACCTAGCTTACACCAGCTGACAGGATTGCCACTTCTAAGGAATTGCAATCAATGCTCCAGTATAGGCTAATGATACTTTCCTTTACTGACGCATCATCTATAAGCAAAACCAACCCTATGATCTATAAAAAGGTTGACCAGATTTTCAAGACAAAAAAAGGGACAGCCAACAACATAAAAGAGGGACTTCCCCAGTTCCTTCTCGCCTCCCCCTTTAACCTGACCCACCTCAACCCCCATTCCAAAGTATCTGCAATTAAATTGCGAGGCTTTATCTGTTGATGTGAGCATGTCACTAACAAAGGAGCTGTTGTGATGTATATTTAGCTTATAATTGTTGGCACACCCTCCCTTTCCTCAAAACCAAACACTCGGAGGGGAGGGGAGACAGAGGTCACAATTTAGGAACAGTCCTGCTAAACCAGGATGTCTGCTCACCCTAGCTATAAAACCTTATGTCCACAATAAAGTTAGAGACACTACTTGGGTCCAACCTAATACTGTGGGAAAGGACATTTGAAATCCTTTACTACCGGACCGACTTCAGCACAAGGTTCTCTCTACCCAATCTCCTCCATGGTCCAATTCATCCCTCAATCCATCCCATGTTGACACACTTGGTATGCTTTGTTCCCTGATTGAGTCTCGGGTCAAGTTTGGTCCAGTTGGCTCCAGCTAAACACATACAAAACGTTACTCATTATTATCCACACTAAAAGCAGCCTTAGCACATCTCATGGTGAAAGATATGATCTAGCAGGGCTCCTTTTACAATAAACGTCAATAGTCAATGGGCGGGGTGGGAGGGTAGACGCTTAAGAGAAGAACTCAGACAACCCCCTGGATCCAGCAATGTACAGGCCTGGAGGTAAACCAAAACACCTTGAGGTATTCCTGGCTCTTCTTATGTCTTTGGACTGAGTTCAAGGCTAATGCTTCTGAGAGGTGCTGCCTTTCTCGCACACGCACAATGCAATAGCAGTTAAGAAATGAAGACTGTAAAGGGACTTTTAAAAATTATAAATCTACATTAACTAAGCACCACTAAGCAGGGCATGGATATAATAGGAAAGATGTGGAATACATTGTACTTCACCATCAAAAAAAAATTGATGACAATGAAACAACACCACACGGTGTCATGGCGTGGTTATAAGACAGCTTAGAAATTAGTAAAATTCAAAACATTACATTACATTTACAGAGTATTCACAGCAATATACGACAACTTAGAAATTACAACTAGTACAACTTGGCACACATTACCACTAATCTTTGCCCACCAAGATTTAAAAACAGTAAAGAAGGACAACGTATCAAAGGAGAGTCTGAAAAGGTTTGTCCCAGTCTGCAGTGCATGGGCAAAATCAACTGTTAATATAGACTTCATTTGTAAGAAATGTTAAGCTCAGGCACAGTTTGGTCCTGTGAAATAGCTTTTTCTCTCCTAATTTCCACGAGTCATAAAGAACAAGGTCCTCATGCAAGTGAGGTTGGAAGTCTAATCTAGCCAGCAGCAGAAGATTAGGCTACATAGAGTCTTCTCTATATTGGGCTTTTTAGTTCAGAATAGTTTTGAAACGTCTCTACGGGTGTCTCACTGGGTGTCTCACTAGGATCATTCACAGTCCCTTGCACGGAGATCCACCATTGAATGATGTCTTTGTGACGGAGTGACCTTTCCTGGGAAGACACCACTTGGACAGCATTGCTCGAAATTCTAAGGTACCCTTGTTTCAGCTCTAGTTTCTTCTTGAGCAGGTTCTACAATGTCTACCAGAGGTGTGATAGGCCGAGAGTTTCTATGTGCCTGATTGTTTACTGGTTCACCTCCCTACTTTGAGATCCTGATCCTAAAAGCACCCATTCCCATCTTGCTCCCTTCCTCTTTGAGATCACACTCTCTCGTGGCTGTGGGCCCGTGACTAGACCTTGTCTCTAGTTGGCTGTTGAATAACCTCCTTGACATTCCACCATGTACTTGTCCTTTCTCCACCTTCTCACACACAACTAAAACACTTGAGTTATATTCTCTGTTCGGAACTCTCTCTATGCCTCCAAGGGACTTTTCACTGTCCCCTTTTCTAACTTCCTGTTTCCCCTGCTCTTATGCAGCTACTTCCATGTCCTCCTGCCAACTGCTCTACTTTTCTCTCTTCTGGTGATTTTCTACTTTTCTCCTTGATCTCCTAATGCAACCTCTTCTGGTTTCCTCTCTCCTCCAGTGCCCATTCCATTTTTTTCATCCCTCCTCCTGTGCCTTCACCTCCTACTGCAAACTCCAAATCCTCCTGCATCTCCAATGCGTCCTGTACCTCAAACTCTTCCCTCACCTCCATTGAGTCACTCCTCTCTCCAAACTCACACACTACCTTTCCATCTGGGTTTTTACAGACGTGCGTTCCATCTCTATGAGCCTGGAAATATGTCACCAGGAAATCAGGGACCTAGGCATGTAAGTGTGTCTAATTTGATTGTATTCGCTTTCCTTCAAATGCCGACCAAGCCTCTAAGAGGCTGGCCTGAAATCTTGGATCTGCCAGAGTCACGCATGCATTCTAGAATGCACACGCCGATCTCGCGAGCTGAACTAGAAAGTACTGGTCCACATCTGCTCTGGAGAACGCTTCTCTGCCTTAGTAGCAGTGAGCCTGCCTCCAATAGATTCTACTGTGGTGTGCTTCAGGGTGGTACCACACCAGGTCAAACTCAGTGCGTCTAGGTTTACAGATTTCATTGCAATATTTTGAATCTGATTTCTTCAAGGAGTAGAAGCAGCAGCATCAGCCACATGGGGGTCTCCTTCCTCAGGCCCCTAGTAACCGGGGGATCTCCCCCATGCCTCCCCGAGGCATCACATCATGGAGCTGGTGGGGAGGGGAAGTTCGGCACCATGAATTGCCCTCACACAGTTGACGGGCCAAGCAGGGGACATCATCCTCACTGCAGTCGTGATGGAAATGATACCCACTCAACACCATACACTGGCTAGCAGCAACTGACATTGTGCAACCTGACTGGCAGGTGCCAAGGTGTGACGTCAGTGTGCGGACAAAGATCTTGCCAGTCTGGATGCATCTGACAGAGGGCTAGTTAGGTCTACTGGGGCTGCAGATGAGTTTTGGGGGCACAGAATAAGAGTGTGTGAGACTGGCTGAAGAGTAATGCTGGTAATTTGAAGTTTTCAATCTAGAAAGTAAGCAAACAGTGTGAGCCAGAATAACAACATAGATAATTACAATGTAATGTTAATGTTAAATGTTAATGGTAATTATATAGCAAACCGCCACCAACGGAGTTGGTCCTGAGGCGCTCACGGGGATCTGTGACAAGAGGGTGAGGGTGGTTATGTTAGTCGGGTGAAGAGGGAGTAGGAGAGTGAGATAAGTGGTGTGCTGTTGGCGCTTTAGCTCGGGTTCCACTGTGTGCTGAGCTTTGGGGCGAGTATCGGAACGGAATGAGACCTCGTGTGCTGTTGATGCGGTTTATGTGTTGTTTGTTGTTTGTTGTTGTTGCGGTGTGATAAGATGTGTGCTGTTCACTTTAAACATCTGCGCATACGCGGAACATTACTTGCTGTGACTACCTGATAGTAGAGTCCTGATATGGCTTGTGTTCAAGGACCTTCTCCTGACTGTGGATTTATTTTATACAGTCTGCACATGCACCAGACTTTTCCTACTCTTCGGCTATGCCACCGGATTCCCTGCGGGTATTATTCTGATAGTGACTTCATCCTGTGTGTGTGGAGTGCCTGTGGGTTGCCAAGGTTGTTTGCCTTCTTCCCCTCGTCATTTCCTTACCTGCTTCCAAGCTCCAGAGTCTAGCTTCTAGTTTCTATGAGTTGGATCCATTAGTGTGTCTTTAGCGTTCCCGTCCCATTTCCCCGTCCTGTAGGTTGTCCGTGTTCCGACGGCAAGCCCTTTTGGTCAATTTTTGTTCTTTTTCAGCTGGTGGGATCCCTCTTAGGTTCATTATTATAAGTCTCCTCTCTTCAAGGTACTCTGGGAGGGTCGGGTGTGAAAGACTATGAATTAACAAGTGTGCTAATGTTGCTAACGTGGGGTGTTAAGCCCTAGGCTTCATAGTGCTGTTCTACAGGGCTGGTGCTTTGAGGGAGAGTATTTGTTGTTTTCTCCCAGCTCATAGAACATGTAAATTCTTGAAAGTACTTGACAATAAGTGAAAAAAAACACGTTAATGTACCACACAGCAGGGAAACATGCTCTTGAAAGCATCATTCAAAGATTGCCATGAGTTTGGAGCAATGCATTGGATGGGCTGCTCATGCTACGCCCTCCAGTCACTCTGTAACCAGCCATGCAGAGAGATATGACATAATGCTCCTCCCTACCCTCGGCAAAGGGAAAAACAGAGACACTGGACCCAGTAATCTTCAAAACAGGAAGGGCAATACATATCCAGTAGGGACCTATAGTATAAGTACAAGATGTTGTCTAAGCAAGATGCGGTCAACCTACCCTATGACTAGACAGAGTGTTCCAAGAAACAGTTAAAATGTGACAAGAGTTGTCTCTGTGAAAACAAAACTTTTATGCACAGGGAGGATCCGTTATGCGATATGTGGCGGCAGCTTAGAACTTAAACATGCAGCCGTCTAGAAGAAGGACAGACGAAAATCTGTGGCGGAAATAGACACTCAGTCTGGAATGTCATGGAAACCAGAACTCAGAGACCCGGCCAACATGACAAAGAAACAGAAAGGATGGATGGAAGAATGAAGGAGGGCAAGAACAAAGGTCCAGGACTCATGATTACCAGAGAATCAGAAACCAGCGAGGAATCACATTGAAGGAGCTTTCCTGACCGTGGAATCAGAAACCAGAGAGGAATCACATTGAAGGAGCTTTCCTGACCGGAGAATCAGAAACCAGCGAGGAATCACATTGAAGGAGCTTTCCTGACCGGAGAATCAGAAACCAGCGAGGAATCACATTGAAGGAGTTTTCCTGACCGGAGAATCAGAGACCAGCGAGGAATCACATTAAAGGAGCTTTCCTGGCCGGAGAATCAGAAACCAGTGAGGCATCACATTGAAGGAGCTTTCCTGACCGGAGAATCAGAAACCAGCAAGGAATCACATTGAAGGAGCTTTCCTGACAGGATAATCAGAAACCAGCGACTGAAGGAGCTTTCCTGACCAGAGAATCAGAAACCAGCGAGCAATCACATTGAAGGAGCTTTCCTGACCGGAGAATCAGAAACCAGCGAGGAATCACATTGAAAGAGCTTTCCTGACTGGAGAATCAGAAACCAGCGAGGAATCACATTGAAGGAGCTTTCCTGACCGGGGAATCAGAAACCAGCAAGGAATCACATTGAAGGAGCTTTCCTGACCGGGGAATCAGAAACCAGAGAGGAATCACATTGAAGGAGCTTTCCTGATGGGAGAATCAGAAACCAGCGAGGAATCACATTGAAGGAGCTTTCCTGACCAGAGAATCAGAAACAAGCGAGGAATCACATTGAGGGAGCTTTCCTGACCGGAGAATCAGACACCAGCGAGGAATCACATTGAAGGAGCTTTCCTGACCGGAGAATCAGAAACCAGCGAGGAATCGCATTGAAGGAGCTTTCCTCACCGTAGAATCAGAGACCAGCGAGGAATCACATTGAAGGAGCTTTCCTGACCGTGGAATCAGAAACCAGAGAGGAATCACATTGAAGGAACTTTCCTGACCGGAGAATCAGAAACCAGCGAGGAATCACATTGAAGGAGCTTTCCTGACCGGAGAATCAGAAACCAGCGAGGAATCACATTGAAGGAGCTTTCCTGACCGGAGAATCAGAGACCAGCGAGGAATCACATTGAAGGAGCTTTCCAGACCGGAGAATCAGAAACCAGTGAGGCATCACATTGAAGGAGCTTTCCTGACCGGAGAATCAGAAACCAGCGAGGAATCACATTGAAGGAGCTTTCCTGACCGGATAATCAAAAACCAGCGACTGAAGGAGCTTTCCTGACCGGAGAATCAGAAACCAGCGAGAAATCACATTGAATGAGCTTTCCTGACCGTGGAATCAGAAACCAGAGAGGAATCACATTGAAGGAACTTTCCTGACCGGAGAATCAGAAACCAGCGAGGAATCACATTGAAGGAGCTTTCCTGACCGGAGAATCAGAAACCAGCGAGGAATCACATTGAAGGAGCTTTCCTGACCGGAGAATCAGAGACCAGCGAGGAATCACATTGAAGGAGCTTTCCTGACCGGAGAATCAGAAACCAGTGAGGCATCACATTGAAGGAGCTTTCCTGACCGGAGAATCAGAAACCAGCGAGGAATCACATTGAAGGAGCTTTCCTGACCGGATAATCAAAAACCAGCGACTGAAGGAGCTTTCCTGACCGGAGAATCAGAAACCAGCGAGAAATCACATTGAATGAGCTTTCCTGACCGGAGAATCAGAAACCAGCGAGGAATCACATTGAAGGAGCTTTCCTGACTGGAGAATCAGAAACCAGCGAGGAGTCACATTGAAGGAGCTTTCCTGAACGGGGAATCAGAAACCAGCAAGGAATCACATTGAAGGAGCTTTCCTGACCGGGGAATCAAAAACCAGAGAGGAATCACATTGAAGGAGCTTTCCTGATGGGAGAATCAGAAACCAGCGAGGAATCACATTGAAGGAGCTTTCCTGACCGGAGAATCAGAAACCAGCGAGGAATCACATTGAAGGAGCTTTCCTGACCGGAGAATCAGACACCAGCGAGGAATCACATTGAAGGAGCTTTCCTGACCGGAGAATCAGAAACCAGCGAGGAATCACATTGAAGGAGCTTTCCTCACTGTAGAATCAGAAACCAGCGAGGAATCACATTGAAGGAGCTTTCCTGACCGAGAATCAGAAACCAGCGAGGAATCACATTGAAGGAGCTTTCCTGACCAGAGAATCGGAAACCAGCGAGGAATCACATTGAAGGAGCTTTCCTGACCAAAGAATCGGAAACCAGCGAGGAATCACATTGAAGGAGCTTTCCTGACCGGAGAGTCAGAAACCAGCGAGGAATCACATTGAAGGAGCTTTCCTGACCGGAGAGTCAGAAACCAGCGAGGAATCAAATTGAAGGAGTTTTCCTGACTGGAGAATCAGAAACCAGCGAGGAATGACATTGAAGGAGCTTTCCTGACCGGAGAATCAGAAACCAGCGAGGAATCACATTGAAGGAGCTTTCCTGACCGGAGAATCAGAGACCAGCGAGGAATCACATTGAAGGAGCTTTCCTGACCGGAGAATCAGAAACCAGTGAGGCATCACATTGAAGGAGCTTTCCTGACCGGAGAATCAGAAACCAGCGAGGAATCACATTGAAGGAGCTTTCCTGACCGGATAATCAAAAACCAGCGACTGAAGGAGCTTTCCTGACCGGAGAATCAGAAACCAGCGAGAAATCACATTGAATGAGCTTTCCTGACCGGAGAATCAGAAACCAGCGAGGAATCACATTGAAGGAGCTTTCCTGACTGGAGAATCAGAAACCAGCGAGGAGTCACATTGAAGGAGCTTTCCTGAACGGGGAATCAGAAACCAGCAAGGAATCACATTGAAGGAGCTTTCCTGACCGGGGAATCAAAAACCAGAGAGGAATCACATTGAAGGAGCTTTCCTGATGGGAGAATCAGAAACCAGCGAGGAATCACATTGAAGGAGCTTTCCTGACCGGAGAATCAGAAACCAGCGAGGAATCACATTGAAGGAGCTTTCCTGACCGGAGAATCAGACACCAGCGAGGAATCACATTGAAGGAGCTTTCCTGACCGGAGAATCAGAAACCAGCGAGGAATCACATTGAAGGAGCTTTCCTCACTGTAGAATCAGAAACCAGCGAGGAATCACATTGAAGGAGCTTTCCTGACCGAGAATCAGAAACCAGCGAGGAATCACATTGAAGGAGCTTTCCTGACCAGAGAATCGGAAACCAGCGAGGAATCACATTGAAGGAGCTTTCCTGACCAAAGAATCGGAAACCAGCGAGGAATCACATTGAAGGAGCTTTCCTGACCGGAGAGTCAGAAACCAGCGAGGAATCACATTGAAGGAGCTTTCCTGACCGGAGAGTCAGAAACCAGCGAGGAATCAAATTGAAGGAGTTTTCCTGACTGGAGAATCAGAAACCAGCGAGGAATGACATTGAAGGAGCTTTCCTGACCGGAGAATCAGAAACCAGCGAGGAATCACATTGAAGGAGCTTTCCTGACCGGAGAATCAGAGACCAGCGAGGAATCACATTGAAGGAGCTTTCCTGACCGGAGAATCAGAAACCAGTGAGGCATCACATTGAAGGAGCTTTCCTGACCAGAGAATCAGAAACCAGCGAGGAATCACATTGAAGGAGCTTTCCTGACCGTGGAATCAGAAACCAGAGAGGAATCACATTGAAGGAGCTTTCCTGACCGGAGAATCAGAAACCAGCGAGGAATCACATTGAAGGAGCTTTCCTGACTGGAGAATCAGAAACCAGCGAGGAATCACATTGAAGGAGTTTTCCTGACCGGAGAATCAGAGACCAGCGAGGAATCACATTGAAGGAGCTTTCCTGGCCGGAGAATCAGAAACCAGTGAGGCATCACATTGAAGGAGCTTTCCTGACCGGAGAATCAGAAACCAGCGAGGAATCACATTGAAGGAGCTTTCCTGACAGGATAATCAGAAACCAGCGACTGAAGGAGCTTTCCTGACCAGAGAATCAGAAACCAGCGAGCAATCACATTGAAGGAGCTTTCCTGACCGGAGAATCAGAAACCAGCGAGGAATCACATTGAAAGAGCTTTCCTGACTGGAGAATCAGAAACCAGCGAGGAATCACATTGAAGGAGCTTTCCTGACCGGGGAATCAGAAACCAGCAAGGAATCACATTGAAGGAGCTTTCCTGACCGGGGAATCAGAAACCAGAGAGGAATCACATTGAAGGAGCTTTCCTGATGGGAGAATCAGAAACCAGCGAGGAATCACATTGAAGGAGATTTCCTGACCAGAGAATCAGAAACAAGCGAGGAATCACATTGAGGGAGCTTTCCTGACCGGAGAATCAGACACCAGCGAGGAATCACATTGAAGGAGCTTTCCTGACCGGAGAATCAGAAACCAGCGAGGAATCACATTGAAGGAGCTTTCCTCACCGTAGAATCAGAGACCAGCGAGGAATCACATTGAAGGAGCTTTCCTGACCGTGGAATCAGAAACCAGAGAGGAATCACATTGAAGGAACTTTCCTGACCGGAGAATCAGAAACCAGCGAGGAATCACATTGAAGGAGCTTTCCTGACCGGAGAATCAGAAACCAGCGAGGAATCACATTGAAGGAGCTTTCCTGAACGGAGAATCAGAGACCAGCGAGGAATCACATTGAAGGAGCTTTCCTGACCGGAGAATCAGAAACCAGTGAGGCATCACATTGAAGGAGCTTTCCTGACCGGAGAATCAGAAACCAGCGAGGAATCACATTGAAGGAGCTTTCCTGACCGGATAATCAAAAACCAGCGACTGAAGGAGCTTTCCTGACCGGAGAATCAGAAACCAGCAAGAAATCACATTGAATGAGCTTTCCTGACCGGAGAATCAGAAACCAGCGAGGAATCACATTGAAGGAGCTTTCCTGACTGGAGAATCAGAAACCAGCGAGGAGTCACATTGAAGGAGCTTTCCTGAACGGGGAATCAGAAACCAGCAAGGAATCACATTGAAGGAGCTTTCCTGACCGGGGAATCAAAAACCAAAGAGGAATCACATTGAAGGAGCTTTCCTGATGGGAGAATCAGAAACCAGCGAGGAATCACATTGAAGGAGCTTTCCTGACCGGAGAATCAGAAACCAGCGAGGAATCACATTGAAGGAGCTTTCCTGACCGGAGAATCAGACACCAGCGAGGAATCACATTGAAGGAGCTTTCCTGACCGGAGAATCAGAAACCAGCGAGGAATCACATTGAAGGAGCTTTCCTCACTGTAGAATCAGAAACCAGCGAGGAATCACATTGAAGGAGCTTTCCTGACCGAGAATCAGAAACCAGCGAGGAATCACATTGAAGGAGCTTTCCTGACCAGAGAATCGGAAACCAGCGAGGAATCACATTGAAGGAGCTTTCCTGACCAAAGAATCGGAAACCAGCGAGGAATCACATTGAAGGAGCTTTCCTGACCGGAGAGTCAGAAACCAGCGAGGAATCACATTGAAGGAGCTTTCCTGACCGGAGAGTCAGAAACCAGCGAGGAATCAAATTGAAGGAGTTTTCCTGACTGGAGAATCAGAAACCAGCGAGGAATGACATTGAAGGAGCTTTCCTGACCGGAGAATCAGAAACCAGCGAGGAATCACATTGAAGGAGCTTTCCTGACCGGAGAATCAGAGACCAGCGAGGAATCACATTGAAGGAGCTTTCCTGACCGGAGAATCAGAAACCAGTGAGGCATCACATTGAAGGAGCTTTCCTGACCAGAGAATCAGAAACCAGCGAGGAATCACATTGAAGGAGCTTTCCTGACCGGATAATCAGAAACCAGCGACTGAAGGAGCTTTCCTGACCGGAGAATCAGAAACCAGCGAAGAATCACATTGAAGGAGCTTTCCTGACCGGAGAATCAGAAACCAGCGAGGAATAACATTGAAGGAGCTTTCCTGACAGGAAAATCAGAAACCAGCGAGGACTCACATTGAAGGAGCTTTCCTGACCGGAGAATCGGAAACCAGCGAGGAATCACATTCAAGGAGCTTTCCTGACCGGAGAATCAGAAACCAGCGAGGAATCACATTGAAGGAGTTTTCCTGACCGGAGAATCAGAAACCAGCGAGGAATGACATTGAAGGAGCTTTCCTGACCGGAGAATCAGAAACCAGCGAGGAATGACATTGAAGGAGCTTTCCTGACCGGAGAATCAGTAACCAGCGAGAAATCACATTGAAGGAGCTTTCCTGACCGGAGAATCAGAAACCAGGGAGGAATCACATTGAAGGAGCTTTCCTGACCGGAAAATCAGAAACCAGCGAGGAATCACATTGAAGGAGGTTGCCTGACCGGAGAATCAGAAACCAGCGAAGAATCATATTGAAGGAGCTTTCCTGACCGTAGAATCAGAAACCAGCGAGGAATGACATTGAAGGAGTTTCCTGACCATAGAATCAGAAACCAGCAAAGAATCACATTGAAGGAGCTTTCCTGAGTGGAGAATCAGAAACCAGCGTGGAATCACATTGAAGGAGCTTTCCTGACCGGAAAATCAGAAACCAGCGAGGAATCACATTGAAGGAGCTTTCCTGACCGTGGAATCAGAAACCAGAGAGGAATCTCATTGAAGGAGCTTTCCTGAATGGAGAATCAGAAACCAGCGAGGAATCACATTGAAGGAGCTTTCCTGACCGGAGAATCAGAAACCAGTGAGGAATCACATTGAAGGAGCTTTCCTGACCGGAGAATCAGAGAACAGCGAGGAATCACATTGAAGGAGCTTTCCTGACCGGAGAATCAGAAACCAGTGAGGCATCACATTGAAGGAGCTTTCCTGACCAGAGAATCAGAAACCAGCGAGGAATCACATTGAAGGAGCTTTCCTGACCGGATAATCAGAAACCAGCGACTGAAGGAGCTTTCCTGACCGGAGAATCAGAAACCAGCGAGCAATCACATTGAAGGGGCTTTCCTGACTGGAGAATCAGAAACCAGTGAGGATTCACATTGAAGGAGCTTTCCTGACCGGAGAATCAGAGACCAGCGAGGAATCACATTGAAGGAGCTTTCCTGACCGGAGAATCAGAAACCAGTGAGGCATCACATTGAAGGAGCTTTCCTGACCAGAGAATCAGAAACCAGCGAGGAATCACATTGAAGGAGCTTTCCTGACCGTAGAATCAGAAACCAGCGAGGAATGACATTGAAGGAGCTTTCCTGACCATAGAATCAGAAACCAGCAAAGAATCACATTGAAGGAGCTTTCCTGAGTGGAGAATCAGAAACCAGCGTGGAATCACATTGAAGGAGCTTTCCTGACCGGAAAATCAGAAACCAGCGAGGAATCACATTGAAGGAGCTTTCCTGACCGTGGAATCAGAAACCAGAGAGGAATCTCATTGAAGGAGCTTTCCTGAATGGAGAATCAGAAACCAGCGAGGAATCACATTGAAGGAGCTTTCCTGACCCGAGAATCAGAAACCAGTGAGGAATCACATTGAAGGAGCTTTCCTGACCGGAGAATCAGAGAACAGCGAGGAATCACATTGAAGGAGCTTTCCTGACCGGAGAATCAGAAACCAGTGAGGCATCACATTGAAGGAGCTTTCCTGACCAGAGAATCAGAAACCAGCGAGGAATCACATTGAAGGAGCTTTCCTGACCGGATAATCAGAAACCAGCGACTGAAGGAGCTTTCCTGACCGGAGAATCAGAAACCAGCGAGAAATCACATTGAAGGAGCTTTCCAGACCGGAGAATCAGAAACCAGCGAGGAATCACATTGAAGGAGCTTTCCTGACCAGAGAATCAGAAACCAGCGAGGAATCACATTGAAGGAGCTTTCCTGACCGGATAATCAGAAACCAGCGACTGAAGGAGCTTTCCTGACCGGAGAATCAGAAACCAGCGAGCAATCACATTGAAGGGGCTTTCCTGACCGGAGAATCAGAAACCAGTGAGGATTCACATTGAAGGAGCTTTCCTGACCGGAGAATCAGAGACCAGCGAGGAATCACATTGAAGGAGCTTTCCTGACCGGAGAATCAGAAACCAGTGAGGCATCACATTGAAGGAGCTTTCCTGACCAGAGAATCAGAAACCAGCGAGGAATCACATTGAAGGAGCTTTCCTGACCGTAGAATCAGAAACCAGCGAGGAATGACATTGAAGGAGCTTTCCTGACCATAGAATCAGAAACCAGCAAAGAATCACATTGAAGGAGCTTTCCTGAGTGGAGAATCAGAAACCAGCGTGGAATCACATTGAAGGAGCTTTCCTGACCGGAAAATCAGAAACCAGCGAGGAATCACATTGAAGGAGCTTTCCTGACCGTGGAATCAGAAACCAGAGAGGAATCTCATTGAAGGAGCTTTCCTGAATGGAGAATCAGAAACCAGCGAGGAATCACATTGAAGGAGCTTTCCTGACCGGAGAATCAGAAACCAGTGAGGAATCACATTGAAGGAGCTTTCCTGACCGGAGAATCAGAGAACAGCGAGGAATCACATTGAAGGAGCTTTCCTGACCGGAGAATCAGAAACCAGTGAGGCATCACATTGAAGGAGCTTTCCTGACCAGAGAATCAGAAACCAGCGAGGAATCACATTGAAGGAGCTTTCCTGACCGGATAATCAGAAACCAGCGACTGAAGGAGCTTTCCTGACCGGAGAATCAGAAACCAGCGAGAAATCACATTGAAGGAGCTTTCCAGACCGGAGAATCAGAAACCAGCGAGGAATCACATTGAAGGGGCTTTCCTGACTGGAGAATCAGAAATCAGCGAGGAATCACATTGAAGGAGCTTTCCTGACTGGGGAATCAGAAACCAGCAAGGAATCACATTGAAGGAGCTTTCCTGACCGGGGAATCAGAAACCAGAGAGGAATCACATTGAAGGAGCTTTCCTGATGGGAGAATCAGAAACAAGCGAGGAATCACATTGCAGGAGCTTTCCTGACCGGAGAATCAGAAACCAGCGAGGAATCACATTGAAGGAGCTTTCCTGACCGGAGAATCAGAAACCAGTGAGGAATCACATTGAAGGAGCTTTCCTGACCGGAGAATCAGAGAACAGCGAGGAATCACATTGAAGGAGCTTTCCTGACCGGAGAATCAGAAACCAGTGAGGCATCACATTGAAGGAGCTTTCCTGACCAGAGAATCAGAAACCAGCGAGGAATCACATTGAAGGAGCTTTCCTGACCGGATAATCAGAAACCAGCGACTGAAGGAGCTTTCCTGACCGGAGAATCAGAAACCAGCGAGCAATCACATTGAAGGGGCTTTCCTGACCGGAGAATCAGAAACCAGTGAGGATTCACATTGAAGGAGCTTTCCTGACCGGAGAATCAGAGACCAGCGAGGAATCACATTGAAGGAGCTTTCCTGACCGGAGAATCAGAAACCAGTGAGGCATCACATTGAAGGAGCTTTCCTGACCAGAGAATCAGAAACCAGCGAGGAATCACATTGAAGGAGCTTTCCTGACCGTAGAATCAGAAACCAGCGAGGAATGACATTGAAGGAGCTTTCCTGACCATAGAATCAGAAACCAGCAAAGAATCACATTGAAGGAGCTTTCCTGAGTGGAGAATCAGAAACCAGCGTGGAATCACATTGAAGGAGCTTTCCTGACCGGAAAATCAGAAACCAGTGAGGAATCACATTGAAGGAGCTTTCCTGACCGTGGAATCAGAAACCAGAGAGGAATCTCATTGAAGGAGCTTTCCTGAATGGAGAATCAGAAACCAGCGAGGAATCACATTGAAGGAGCTTTCCTG
Source organism: Ambystoma mexicanum (assembly GCF_040938575.1). Lineage (NCBI taxonomy): Eukaryota > Metazoa > Chordata > Amphibia > Caudata > Ambystomatidae > Ambystoma > Ambystoma mexicanum. The sequence goes on along the minus strand of NC_090932.1, from coordinate 67,841,299 downwards.
ACCGGAGAATCAGAAACCAGTGAGGAATCACATTGAAGGAGCTTTCCTGACCGGAGAATCAGAGAACAGCGAGGAATCACATTGAAGGAGCTTTCCTGACCGGAGAATCAGAAACCAGTGAGGCATCACATTGAAGGAGCTTTGCTGACCAGAGAATCAGAAACCAGCGAGGAATCACATTGAAGGAGCTTTCCTGACCGGATAATCAGAAACCAGCGACTGAAGGAGCTTTCCTGACCGGAGAATCAGAAACCAGCGAGAAATCACATTGAAGGAGCTTTCCAGACCGGAGAATCAGAAACCAGCGAGGAATCACATTGAAGGAGCTTTCCTGACCAGAGAATCAGAAACCAGCGAGGAATCACATTGAAGGAGCTTTCCTGACCGGATAATCAGAAACCAGCGACTGAAGGAGCTTTCCTGACCGGAGAATCAGAAACCAGCGAGCAATCACATTGAAGGGGCTTTCCTGACCGGAGAATCAGAAACCAGTGAGGATTCACATTGAAGGAGCTTTCCTGACCGGAGAATCAGAGACCAGCGAGGAATCACATTGAAGGAGCTTTCCTGACCGGAGAATCAGAAACCAGTGAGGCATCACATTGAAGGAGCTTTCCTGACCAGAGAATCAGAAACCAGCGAGGAATCACATTGAAGGAGCTTTCCTGACCGTAGAATCAGAAACCAGCGAGGAATGACATTGAAGGAGCTTTCCTGACCATAGAATCAGAAACCAGCAAAGAATCACATTGAAGGAGCTTTCCTGAGTGGAGAATCAGAAACCAGCGTGGAATCACATTGAAGGAGCTTTCCTGACCGGAAAATCAGAAACCAGCGAGGAATCACATTGAAGGAGCTTTCCTGACCGTGGAATCAGAAACCAGAGAGGAATCTCATTGAAGGAGCTTTCCTGAATGGAGAATCAGAAACCAGCGAGGAATCACATTGAAGGAGCTTTCCTGACCGGAGAATCAGAAACCAGTGAGGAATCACATTGAAGGAGCTTTCCTGACCGGAGAATCAGAGAACAGCGAGGAATCACATTGAAGGAGCTTTCCTGACCGGAGAATCAGAAACCAGTGAGGCATCACATTGAAGGAGCTTTCCTGACCAGAGAATCAGAAACCAGCGAGGAATCACATTGAAGGAGCTTTCCTGACCGGATAATCAGAAACCAGCGACTGAAGGAGCTTTCCTGACCGGAGAATCAGAAACCAGCGAGAAATCACATTGAAGGAGCTTTCCAGACCGGAGAATCAGAAACCAGCGAGGAATCACATTGAAGGAGCTTTCCTGACTGGAGAATCAGAAATCAGCGAGGAATCACATTGAAGGAGCTTTCCTGACTGGGGAATCAGAAACCAGCAAGGAATCACATTGAAGGAGCTTTCCTGACCGGGGAATCAGAAACCAGAGAGGAATCACATTGAAGGAGCTTTCCTGATGGGAGAATCAGAAACAAGCGAGGAATCACATTGCAGGAGCTTTCCTGACCGGAGAATCAGAAACCAGCGAGGAATCACATTGAAGGAGCTTTCCTGACCAGAGAATGAGACACCAGTGAGGAATCACATTGAAGGAGCTTTCCTGACCGGAGAATCAGAAACCAGCGAGGAATCACATTGAAGGAGCTTTCCTCACTGTAAAATCAGAAACCAGCGAGGAATCACATTGAAGGAGCTTTCCTGACCGAGAATCAGAAACCAGCGAGGAATCACATTGAAGGAGCTTTCCTGACCAAAGAATCGGAAACCAGTGAGGAATCACATTGAAGGAGCTTTCCTGACTGGAGAGTCAGAAACCAGCGAGGAATCACATTGAAGGAGCTTTCCTGACCGGAGAGTCAGAAACCAGCGAGGAATCAAATTGAAGGAGTTTTCCTGACCGGAGAAACAGAAACCAGCGAGGAATGACATTGAAGGAGCTTTCCTGACCGGAGAATCAGAAACCAGCGAAGAATCACATTGAAGGAGCTTTCCTGACCGGAGAATCAGAAACCAGCAAGGAATAACATTGAAGGTGCTTTCCTGACAGGAAAATCAGAAACCAGCGAGGAATCACATTGAAGGAGCTTTCCTGACCGGAGAATCAGAAACCAGCGAGGAATCAAATTGAAGGAGCTTTCCTGACTGGAGAATCAGAAACCAGCGAGGAATCACATTGAAGGAGCTTTCCTGGTCGTAGAATCGGAAACCAGCGAGGAATCACATTCAAGGAGCTTTCCTGACCGGAAAATCAGAAACCAGCGAGGAATCACATTGAAGGAGGTTGCCTGACCGGAGAATCAGAAACCAGCGAAGAATCACATTGAAGGAGCTTTCCTGACCGTAGAATCAGAAACCAGCGAGGAATGACATTGAAGGAGCTTTCCTGACCATAGAATCAGAAACCAGCAAAGAATCACATTGAAGGAGCTTTCCTGAGTGGAGAATCAGAAACCAGCGTGGAATCACATTGAAGGAGCTTTCCTGACCGGAAAATCAGAAACCAGCGAGGAATCACATTGAAGGAGCTTTCCTGACCGTGGAATCAGAAACCAGAGAGGAATCTCATTGAAGGAGCTTTCCTGAATGGAGAATCAGAAACCAGCGAGGAATCACATTGAAGGAGCTTTCCTGACCGGAGAATCAGAAACCAGTGAGGAATCACATTGAAGGAGCTTTCCTGACCGGAGAATCAGAGAACAGCGAGGAATCACATTGAAGGAGCTTTCCTGACCGGAGAATCAGAAACCAGTGAGGCATTACATTGAAGGAGCTTTCCTGACCAGAGAATCAGAAACCAGCGAGGAATCACATTGAAGGAGCTTTCCTGACCGGATAATCAGAAACCAGCGACTGAAGGAGCTTTCCTGACCGGAGAATCAGAAACCAGCGAGCAATCACATTGAAGAAGCTTTCCTGACCGGAGAATCAGAAACCAGCGAGGAATCACATTGAAGGAGCTTTCCTGACTGGAGAATCAGAAATCAGCGAGGAATCACATTGAAGGAGCTTTCCTGACCGGGGAATCAGAAACCAGCAAGGAATCACATTGAAGGAGCTTTCCTGACCGGGGAATCAGAAACCAGAGAGGAATCACATTGAAGGAGCTTTCCTGATGGGAGAATCAGAAACAAGCGAGGAATCACATTGCAGGAGCTTTCCTGACCGGAGAATCAGAAACCAGTGAGGAATCACATTGAAGGAGCTTTCCTGACCAGAGAATGAGACACCAGTGAGGAATCACATTGAAGGAGCTTTCCTGACCGGAGAATCAGAAACAAGCGAGGAATCACATTGAAGGAGCTTTCCTCACCGTAAAATCAGAAACCAGCGAGGAATCACATTGAAGGAGCTTTCCTGACCGAGAATCAGAAACCAGCGAGGAATCACATTGAAGGAGCTTTCCTGACCAGAGAATCAGAAACCAGTGAGGAATCACATTGAAGGAGCTTTCCTGACCAAAGAATCGGAAACCAGCGAGGAATCACATTGAAGGAGCTTTCCTGACCGGAGAGTCAGAAACCAGCGAGGAATCATATTGAAGGAGCTTTCCTGACCGGAGAGTCAGAAACCAGCGAGGAATCAAATTGAAGGAGTTTTCCTGACCGGAGAATCAGAAACCAGCGAGGAATGACATTGAAGGAGCTTTCCTGACCGGAGAATCAGAAACCAGCGAAGAATCACATTGAAGGAGCTTTCCTGACCGGAGAATCAGAAACCAGCGAAGAATAACATTGAAGGAGCTTTCCTGACAGGAAAATCAGAAACCAGCGAGGAATCACATTGAAGGAGCTTTCCTGACCGGAGAATCAGAAACCAGCGAGGAATCAAATTGAAGGAGCTTTCCTGACTGGAGAATCAGAAACCAGCGAGGAATCACATTGAAGGAGCTTTCCTGCTCGTAGAATCGGAAACCAGCGAGGAATCACATTCAAGGAGCTTTCCTAACCGGAGAATCAGAAACCAGCGAGGAATCACATTGAAGGAGTTTTCCTGACCGGAGAATCAGAAACCAGCGAGGAATGACATTGAAGGAGCTTTCCTGACCGGAGAATCAGAAACCAGCGAGGAATGACATTGAAGGAGCTTTCCTGACCGGAGAATCAGTAACCAGCGAGAAATCACATTGAAGGAGCTTCCCTGACTGGAGAATCAGAAACCAGGGAGGAATCACATTGAAGGAGCTTTCCTGACCGGAAAATCAGAAACCAGCGAGGAATCACATTGAAGGAGGTTGCCTGACCGGAGAATCAGAAACCAGCGAAGAATCACATTGAAGGAGCTTTCCTGACCGTAGAATCAGAAACCTGCGAGGAATCACATTGAAGGAGCTTTCCTGACCGGAGAATCAGAAACCAGCGGGGAATCACATTGAGGGAGCTTTCCTGACCAGAGAATCAGAAACCAGCGAGGAATCACATTGAAGGAGCTTTCCTGAGTGGAGAATTAGAAACCAGCGTGGAATCACATTGAAGGAGCTTTCCTGACCGTAGAATCAGAAACCTGCGAGGAATCACATTGAAGGAGCTTTCCTGACCGGAGAATCAGAAACCAGCGGGGAATCACATTGAAGGAGCTTTCCTGACCAGAGAATCAGAAACCAGCAAAGAATCACATTGAAGGAGCTTTCCTGAGTGGAGAATCAGAAACCAGCGTGGAATCACATTGAAGGAGCTTTCCTGACCGGAGAATCAGAAACCAGCGAGGAATAACATTGAAGGAGCTTTCCTGACAGGAAAATCAGAAACCAGCGAGGAATCACATTGAAGGAGCTTTCCTGACCGGAGAATCAGAAACCAGCGAGGAATCAAATTGAAGGAGCTTTCCTGACTGGAGAATCAGAATCCAGCGGGGAATCACATTGAAGGAGCTTTCCTGACCAGAGAATCAGAAACCAGCAAAGAATCACATTGAAGGAGCTTTCCTGACCAGAGAATCAGAAACCAGCGTGGAATCACATTGAAGGAGCTTTCCTGACCGGAGAATCAGAAACCAGCGAGGAATAACATTGAAGGAGCTTTCCTGACAGGAAAATCAGAAACCAGCGAGGAATCACATTGAAGGAGCTTTCCTGACCGGAAAATCAGAAACCAGCGAGGAATCAAATTGAAGGAGCTTTCCTGACTGGAGAATCAGAAACCAGCGAGGAATCACATTGAAGGAGCTTTCCTGGTCGTAGAATCGGAAACCAGCGAGGAATCACATTCAAGGAGCTTTCCTAACCGGAGAATCAGAAACCAGCGAGGAATCACATTGAAGGAGTTTTCCTGACCGGAGAATCAGAAACCAGCGAGGAATGACATTGAAGGAGCTTTCCTGACCGGAGAATCAGAAACCAGCGAGGAATGACATTGAAGGAGCTTTCCTGGCCGGAGAATCAGTAACCAGCGAGAAATCACATTGAAGGAGCTTTCCTGACCGGAGAATCAGAAACCAGGGAGGAATCACATTGAAGGAGTTTTCCTGACCGGAAAATCAGAAACCAGCGAGGAATCACATTGAAGGAGGTTGCCTGACCGGAGAATCAGAAACCAGCGAAGAATCACATTGAAGGAGCTTTCCTGACCGTAGAATCAGAAACCTGCGAGGAATCACATTGAAGGAGCTTTCCTGACCGGAGAATCAGAAACCAGCGGGGAATCACATTGAAGGAGCTTTCCTGACCAGAGAATCAGAAACCAGCGAGGAATCACATTGAAGGAGCTTTCCTGAGTGGAGAATTAGAAACCAGCGTGGAATCACATTGAAGGAGCTTTCCTGACCGGAGAATCAGAAACCAGCGAGGAATCACATTGAAGGAGCTTTCCTGATGGGAGAATCAGAAACCAGCGAGGAATGACATTGAAGGAGCTTTCCTGACCGGAGAATCAGAAACCAGCGAGGAATGACATTGAAGGAGCTTTCCTGACCGGAGAATCAGTAACCAGCGAGAAATCACAATGAAGGAGCTTCCCTGACTGGAGAATCAGAAACCAGGGAGGAATCACATTGAAGGAGCTTTCCTGACCGGAAAATCAGAAACCAGCGAGGAATCACATTGAAGGAGGTTGCCTGACCGGAGAATCAGAAACCAGCGAAGAATCACATTGAAGGAGCTTTCCTGACCGTAGAATCAGAAACCTGCGAGGAATCACATTGAAGGAGCTTTCCTGACCGGAGAATCAGAAACCAGCGGGGAATCACATTGAGGGAGCTTTCCTGACCAGATGTTAGGCAGAAACCTGTGCAGTTCCCTTGGGGAACACTGCAAAAGATTTAAGACTACAGGTATAGCAGTAAACCCACTTGGTAGCAGTCTGCACCACCCAGATTTACCTGGTAGCTGTGGCTGAGCAGTCAGACTTCCCTCAAGAAGAGTTAGGCAGTATGCAAAGTATACACAATCTGTACCAAAACACAATAGCACAAGCAAACACTGACCAGAGCTTGGTTTCAAAAGTATATAGTTATTTATTTAAAATACACATAAGTTAAAAACACTCTAGCACAATATAGTAAACACTTCAAACACAGTTATAATGAAAGTAGATTCAATCCTTTCTCCTATCTAGACAACTCTAGGTTAACACCACTTAATTAAAACAGAGGTGAGTGCTTAACGTTAGATGACACTCTAGTAGTTTCCAAGAAAGGGAGAGAAAAAGCAGAAATGGGTTAAACACACCACTCTAAGGTCCAGAACACTTGCAATAGGCTTAAAGAAGCACAAAGTCACAGGTGAGCAAAAGTCACTAGGCAGGGCCCACTCTTAGAGTAGCCGGAGCGAAAAGGTGCCCAAGATCACACTGTTAGTTAGAGATTCAAGTCTTGCAAAGAGTCAAAAAGAGTTTTAGAGTGGCTCAGAAAGTTTAGCCAAAGTGTCCCAGGCACTCCCAGGTTCGAAAGCCGGGGACTAAATCTACCCCGTACAGTCGGTGGCAAGGGAAGCCAGGCGGAACACAGTACCTTAAGCGGAAAGGATCCTCCAGCGGTGGCAGTTGTTCCAGGCAGTGGCAGCAGGGCTCGACGTCGGTCAGGGGAGAAGAAGTTCTCGCTGAAGAGCAGAAGAGGAGGGTCGTTGCACTGCCCGGGAAGAAACCAGCCGCGGAGTCCTCCGGTTAAAGGGTTGGTACCGACTTTCGCGGTATGGGGGTAAAGTGTGGTATTCCGGTTGCCGGGGTGCTTGGCACAGGCAAGGCGGCCACGAGATACCTCAAAGAACGGAAAGAAGGCGAAAACTGGTTGTCCCCACCAGTTAAGGGAAGGAGCCACTCCGTTAAGAGTTCTCCTCGGTCGTCGGGAAAAAGTGGTGAGACGGTTCAGCAGGGCTCCACCGGGTGGTGTCGTCGAAGCAGGTCGGCTCAGCTCTTCCCTCGTCGGATTCTTGGTCCTGTGGCGACTTCTGAAGTCCCAGTCCCCAAAGCCCTGCTTTTATGCAGCAAGCCCCCATTCACCCAGCCTAGCTGTCACTCAAACATGCTAAGTGGTGAGCCGGGCGGCTCACCACTTGGGCCAATCAGGACGGAGTGCGACTTGAGTTACCAAGGTAACTCAGTCCAGGGTGCCTAAATCCCCCTCCACCCCTCCTAAGTACCCCAGACAGAGTGGCACCACTTTGGAGGGCTTCTGTGGAGAAGCCCGCCAAAAAGTGGAACAAAGGGCTCCACTTTGGGTCAGAGTTACAGAGGCGAACACCAACGCCATTTTAGAATCAAGTTTTGGCAAAAAGTCCCAACCGGAGTTATAAAAAGAAATATATAAACCGGCGGGATGTTTAAGGCTACCGTAAATAAATAATTAAATGTGTTAGCCTAAAACAATGGGAAATCCCATAGGGAAATATTCGCGGTCGAATATAAAAAGTAGTTTCCACTGCCACCAGCCAAAACTCGATCAGGGGGGACGGAGACGTGCCCCCTCGACTAACAGACCCTGGGGCAATCGAATTGCCCCAGCCAGTACGTCCACAATATGATGGTTTGTACTGGTTCTGTTCAGGATTCAAGACTAGCAAAGTCTTTGGTGACTTTACATGCCCTGGGAGACAGTAGTCAGTCCCAGGGTATGGAGTCTATGTTGGGGAGTCCCTAGGACACTCCTGGGTCACGGCACAGAGGGTGCTGTGTAACCCACATCACAAAAATACATGAGGCCCTATGGAGTAAAAGACCCCATAGCCCATTCAACACAAGGTTTAACCAAGATAACACAGTTCAACATGTCCAAGAGTGAGGGTAAAAGAGTCTCACTCTTGGCAGGAGAAAAAAAATAAACTCCAGAAATCCAGCAAAGCTGCTGGGGGACTCACTAGGTAGGGAAATTCAGCCTAAACAGAGAATTCTCCCTAACACTCGCCCCCCCCAGACTAAGGGACAGGAGGATTTAATCCACTCCTGGATGAACCTCATACCTCTAGTCGATGATATACATCCTAGAGAGTCCATCAGCATTTTGATGGTGACACCCTGACCTGTGCTCAATGGTGAAATCAAACCCTTGCAGGCAGATTGACCATCTCAATAGTTTTGGATTTTCCCCTTTCATTTGCATTAACCATCTCAAGGGTTGGTGGTCAGTCTGAATAACAAAAGTAGAACCATACAAGTATGGCCTAAACTTCTTCAGTGCCCACACAATAGCAAAGCATTCTCTTTCGATAGTTGCCCACCTTGTCTCAGGATCCTTCAGTTTCCTACTGATGAAGCAAATGGGGTGCTCCCTACCCTTCTCATCCAGTTGGCTTAGAACTGCACCTATACCTACATTGGAAGCATCAGTTTGTACAATGAAAGGTTGGTGGCAGTCAGGAGCTCTCAATACTGGGGCCTGGCAAAGAGCTCTCTTCAGTTTTTCAAAGGCCTGATTGCACTCCTCATTCCATTTTACCTTTTTTGGGAATTTGGGAGAGGAGATTACATTCAGTGGAGAAGCTATGGTCCCATAGTTCTCAATGAAATTCCTGTAATACCCAGTGAGGCCTAGAAAAGCTCTCACTTGGGTTTGAGTAGTTGGTGTTGTCCAATTTTGCACAGCTTCAATCTTGCTGGGCAAAGGCCTTATTTCTCCACCTCCTACCTCATGTCCAAGGTAGACCACTTTACTTTGACCAATCTGGCACTTACTGGCTTTGATTGTCAAATGGGCCTGTTTCAGAGCCTGCAACACATGTCCTAGGTGGTTCACATGTTCTTCCCAGGAGTGGCTGAAGACTGCAATGTCATCCAAGTATGCCATGCAGAAATCTTCCATCCCAGCCAGAACTTGGTTCACCATCCTTTGGAATGTGGCAGGTGCATTTTTCAGTCCAAAAGGCATGACCTTAAACTGGTACAAGCCAACTGGGGTTGAAAATGCAGTTTTCTCCTTGGCATGGTCTGTCAGGGCTATTTGCCAATAGCCTGACGTCAGGTCAAATGTGCTGAGGTACTTGGCTGCACCAAGTTTATCCACCAACTCATCTGTCCTGGGCAAAGGATGGGCATCAGTCTTGGTGACTGCATTTAGAGCTCTATAGTCCACACAGAATCTCAAGTCTTTGGATCCTGCCTTTGGTACTAACACAACTGGGCTAGACCATGGACTAGTAGAGGGCTCTATTACCCCGAGATCAAGCATCTTCTTGACCTCTCCTTTGATGTGGGCTCTGATATGTTCTGACATTCTGTATCCTCTGCTTTTGACTGGCAGACAGTCACCAGTGAGTATCTCATGCTGGCCCCAAGGGGTCAAGCCTGGTGACAGTGAGAACAGGGAGGCAAACTGATTTAACATAGATTTGCACTCCTCTTGTTGCTCAGGTGTCAGGTCTGAAGAGAGATTGACTCCTTCAACTTTTTCATCTAAAGGTACACCTCTGAGGAGATCAGGGAGAGATTCACTCTCTTCCTCCTCTGCAGCTGAAGCTAGGAGCAAGGCTCCTACATCAGGTCTGGAGATGTAGGCTTTTAGTCGGTTGGTGTGGAAGACTCTAGGAGCTTCCCTGGGTCTGCCCAGATCCACCAGATAGTTGACCTCTCCAAGTTTTCCCACAACCTTGAAGGGTCCCATCCATTTGTCTTGCAAGGCCCTCTGCCTTGTTGGGAGCATAACTAGAACTAGCTGGTCTTGAGTAAACTCAACCATGTTAGCCTTCTGGTCGTGCCAATGTTTGACCAGGGCTTGACCAGCTTTCAAGTTGTCACTTGCTTCTGCCATCATGTGTGACATTCTCCTCCGGAGACCTATCACATAGTCAGTCACTCTGACTGGCTTGAGGGGAGGAGCACCTTCCAACCCCTCCTTAATCAGGGCCAATGGACCCCTGACTGGATGGCCATAGAGAAGCTCAAAGGGAGAATAACCTACTCCCTCCTGAGGGACTTCTCTATAAGCAAAGAGAAGGCATGGCAGTAGAAGGTCCCACTTTTTCTTAAGGGGTTCTTCCAAAGCACCTATCATGCTCTTCATGGTTCTGTTAAACCTTTCAACCAACCCGTTTGTCTGAGGGTGGTAGGCGGTTGAGAACTTGTAGGTAACTCCACAGGTTTTCCACATGGCCTTCATGTAGTGGGACATAAAGTTTGACCCCCTGTCAGAGATTACCTCCTTAGGAAACCCAACCCTGGTAAAAATACCAAGGAGGGCCTTAGCCACAGCCGGAGCTGTAACAGTCCTCATAGGAATGGCCTCAGGGTATCTAGTAGCATGGTCTACTACAACAAGGATAAACCTGTTGCCTGAGGAGGTTGGAGGATCAAGGGGACCAACAATGTCAATCCCTACCCTCTCAAATGGGACTCCCACAACTGGGAGAGGCACTAAAGGTGCCACATTCTTGGAACCAACCTTACCAGAAGTCTGGCAGGTATGGCAGCTCTTACAATATCTATCTACTTCAGCCCCCATCTTTGGCCAATAAAAGTAGAGTGAGAGCCTTTCCTTGGTCTTCTTGAAACTCAAGTGGCCAGCCAAAGGTATCTCATGGGCTAGTTGTAAGAACTGTTGTCTGTTCTCTTGTGGGACTACAAGGCGTTTGTAGTCTCCAGGTTCAGACTCAGTGGGTTCACTGTAGAAGAGGCCATCTTCCCAGTGCAACCTATACTTCCCAGGCTCTTGCCCATCAGCTTGAGAAGCTGCCTGGTGGCGGAGACCCTCCAGAGTTGGACATTCTCTTTGCCCCTTACGAAAAGCTGCCCTGCTAGGCCCACCTTCTGCCAGTAAAGACTGCAGCTCAGGATGGTCCTCAGGGTCCAAATCTCCAATAAGGTTGGGGCCTCCTTCTAGCTCTTCCTCAGAGTCTAGCTCAACCACACAGGGTTGTACCTCTCTCTCAGCCTCAGCTGGAGGGGGAGTTACAGGTGTAACTTTGGACAACCTAGGGGAAGTCCTTGTTGGAAGCACTGGAGTGCTTGCTGCTGGCTTTTTCCTAGGAGTCTTGGGTTGCCCCTTTGCTCCTGATCTGGTAGTTACTGCAGTAAGTTGCTCCAGTGGTAGAGGAGTGATTTCTGTCATCATCTCCTGAGATAACCCTCTCAGGGTTTTCTCCCTTGCAGATTTTGTGAGTTCCTGAAACCTTTTGCTAGGAGGTCTGGGGGTATGAGATACAACTCCAAGAGCTTTGAGGTCATTACCCAACAGAACCCTACCTGGCACTTCACATTGTACACTGACAGGTATTTTTACAGCCATATCATTACATTGGATGAGAACTGGTAACTGGGGACACATCTGCACAGGCCCACCAGCTAACTTGGTGAGGCATTTGGGTGCCTTAGCAACATCCTCTGCCTTGAAAAATGATTCATCCACCACAGTTATGCTGGCTCCAGTGTCCCTAATGGCAGGAGTCTCCTGACCATTCACCTGGACACTGTCCTTATAATACTCTTTAGTATTATCTGGGATAGAGTTATAGACATCTAAATTCTGTTGCTCCCACAACCCCAGAGAGACTAAAGAAACACTAGCTGAGACTCCAGTGGGTTCATCAGCTAGTAATAGAAAGTTTCCACTTGCCATATGTACTCCCTCTTCTGGAGCGAAGGCTAAGGAGGCAAGCTGGACCCCTGAAGGTTTACCCTTACATCTGGGATCTCCTTTCACATGGTCAGTAGCCTTACAAACAAAGCATGAGCCAAAGGCTCGCTGGAAAGGAGGCTTGTTCTGACCTCCTTCTGGTCTGGGACCAGAAGGTACACTAGCCTGATTTGGTTTCCCTTGTGGCTTACCCTTATAGTTTTGTTTGGGGCCCTCTTTGGAATTTGTAGTATTAGAATTCTCTTTGGAGTCCTTCTTAGACTGTTTTTCCCCATCCTTCTTCTGAGTTACCCCAGAATCCTTGTGAGTGGCCCTGTTGGCAACCCACAAGTCAGCAGCCTTAGCTAGCTTCCGGGAATCCAATTCCCTGGAATCAGCCAAGTGTTGTCTGAGCTCAGGAGAGCAGGCATCATAAATAGTCTCCAACATAAACAAATTCTTCATACCTTCATAAGTGTTCACCTTGTAACCCTTAATCCATCCCTCTAAGTTTTTCAAACATTCATTCACCCAGGTAGCCCAAGGGGTACCATCATGCTTTTTGAGGCTCCTAAACCTCTTAAGATACTGGGAAGGGGTCTTCCCAAACCTAGCTATCAAAGCTAGTTTCACACATTCATAGTCCTTCCTATCCTCCTCCCCCATCTCCATTACCACATCAGTTGCAACAGGGGGAAGCCTAGAGAACAACCAGGTGAGTAAGTCATTTCCTGTGATGTTCTGGAGCCCATGATTATATTCAAACAGAGACAACCAATCCAACACATCCAACTTAGGCTCATACATACCAACCAATTCTTTAGGCATCCGGGGTCTTTTAGGACTGGAACTTCTAGAGGAGCCAGAGAGAGAAACATTCTCAACAGATAATTTCTTCATTTCTAAGTCATACTTGAGCTCCATTTCCCTTAGCCTTAGTTCTTTGTCAGTTTGAGCATTAAGTTTCTTATACTCCAATTCTAGCTTCATTTTCTCCAGTTCAAAGTACTGAGGACTAAATGTGGGACCTGGTAAAGGTCCAGTAGGCACAGCAGGTAGAGCAGGCAGAGGCCTAGGGGGGACAGTTACAACAGCCTCACCCTCCTCTTCTGACTCTTCCTCAGAATCATCAACATTTTGCTCCATGTTAACTTCAACACTGTCATCTACAGTTGCTGGAGTGGTAGGTTCCTCTGAACCATCACCCAGACTTTGGTTAGCTAACAATCTTTCAATCAGCTCCATTTTCTTGCCCTTAGTCAGGAGATCCTTATGTTTACAGAGCACTCTTAAACAATCAGCAGTTTTGGCTGCAAGGGACTCTTGACTATAGCTTTCTATAACTGACATGTTAGAGGTTTTACTTTTTCAGTGCTAAGCTTTGTGGTTAGTTGCACTAAGGTATCTAAAGCACAATAAAGTGTATACTCAATACAAATCCCACCGCTGTACACCAGTGTTAGGCAGAAACCTGTGCAGTTCCCTTGGGGAACACTGCAAAAGATTTAAGACTACAGGTATAGCAGTAAACCCACTTGGTAGCAGTCTGCACCACCCAGATTTACCTGGTAGCTGTGGCTGAGCAGTCAGACTTCCCTCAAGAAGAGTTAGGCAGTATGCAAAGTATACACAATCTGTACCAAAACACAATAGCACAAGCAAACACTGACCAGAGCTTGGTTTCAAAAGTATATAGTTATTTATTTAAAATACACATAAGTTAAAAACACTCTAGCACAATATAGTAAACACTTCAAACACAGTTATAATGAAAGTAGATTCAATCCTTTCTCCTATCTAGACAACTCTAGGTTAACACCACTTAATTAAAACAGAGGTGAGTGCTTAACGTTAGATGACACTCTAGTAGTTTCCAAGAAAGGGAGAGAAAAAGCAGAAATGGGTTAAACACACCACTCTAAGGTCCAGAACACTTGCAATAGGCTTAAAGAAGCACAAAGTCACAGGTGAGCAAAAGTCACTAGGCAGGGCCCACTCTTAGAGTAGCCGGAGCGAAAAGGTGCCCAAGATCACACTGTTAGTTAGAGATTCAAGTCTTGCAAAGAGTCAAAAAGAGTTTTAGAGTGGCTCAGAAAGTTTAGCCAAAGTGTCCCAGGCACTCCCAGGTTCGAAAGCCGGGGACTAAATCTACCCCGTACAGTCGGTGGCAAGGGAAGCCAGGCGGAACACAGTACCTTAAGCGGAAAGGATCCTCCAGCGGTGGCAGTTGTTCCAGGCAGTGGCAGCAGGGCTCGACGTCGGTCAGGGGAGAAGAAGTTCTCGCTGAAGAGCAGAAGAGGAGGGTCGTTGCACTGCCCGGGAAGAAACCAGCCGCGGAGTCCTCCGGTTAAAGGGTTGGTACCGACTTTCGCGGTATGGGGGTAAAGTGTGGTATTCCGGTTGCCGGGGTGCTTGGCACAGGCAAGGCGGCCACGAGATACCTCAAAGAACGGAAAGAAGGCGAAAACTGGTTGTCCCCACCAGTTAAGGGAAGGAGCCACTCCGTTAAGAGTTCTCCTCGGTCGTCGGGAAAAAGTGGTGAGACGGTTCAGCAGGGCTCCACCGGGTGGTGTCGTCGAAGCAGGTCGGCTCAGCTCTTCCCTCGTCGGATTCTTGGTCCTGTGGCGACTTCTGAAGTCCCAGTCCCCAAAGCCCTGCTTTTATGCAGCAAGCCCCCATTCACCCAGCCTAGCTGTCACTCAAACATGCTAAGTGGTGAGCCGGGCGGCTCACCACTTGGGCCAATCAGGACGGAGTGCGACTTGAGTTACCAAGGTAACTCAGTCCAGGGTGCCTAAATCCCCCTCCACCCCTCCTAAGTACCCCAGACAGAGTGGCACCACTTTGGAGGGCTTCTGTGGAGAAGCCCGCCAAAAAGTGGAACAAAGGGCTCCACTTTGGGTCAGAGTTACAGAGGCGAACACCAACGCCATTTTAGAATCAAGTTTTGGCAAAAAGTCCCAACCGGAGTTATAAAAAGAAATATATAAACCGGCGGGATGTTTAAGGCTACCGTAAATAAATAATTAAATGTGTTAGCCTAAAACAATGGGAAATCCCATAGGGAAATATTCGCGGTCGAATATAAAAAGTAGTTTCCACTGCCACCAGCCAAAACTCGATCAGGGGGGACGGAGACGTGCCCCCTCGACTAACAGACCCTGGGGCAATCGAATTGCCCCAGCCAGTACGTCCACAATATGATGGTTTGTACTGGTTCTGTTCAGGATTCAAGACTAGCAAAGTCTTTGGTGACTTTACATGCCCTGGGAGACAGTAGTCAGTCCCAGGGTATGGAGTCTATGTTGGGGAGTCCCTAGGACACTCCTGGGTCACGGCACAGAGGGTGCTGTGTAACCCACATCACAAAAATACATGAGGCCCTATGGAGTAAAAGACCCCATAGCCCATTCAACACAAGGTTTAACCAAGATAACACAGTTCAACATGTCCAAGAGTGAGGGTAAAAGAGTCTCACTCTTGGCAGGAGAAAAAAAATAAACTCCAGAAATCCAGCAAAGCTGCTGGGGGACTCACTAGGTAGGGAAATTCAGCCTAAACAGAGAATTCTCCCTAACACCAGAGAATCAGAAACCAGCGAGGAATCACATTGAAGGAGCTTTCCTGAGTGGAGAATTAGAAACCAGCGTGGAATCACATTGAAGGAGCTTTCCTGACCGTAGAATCAGAAACCTGCGAGGAATCACATTGAAGGAGCTTTCCTGACCGGAGAATCAGAAACCAGCGGGGAATCACATTGAAGGAGCTTTCCTGACCAGAGAATCAGAAACCAGCAAAGAATCACATTGAAGGAGCTTTCCTGAGTGGAGAATCAGAAACCAGCGTGGAATCACATTGAAGGAGCTTTCCTGACCGGAGAATCAGAAACCAGCGAGGAATAACATTGAAGGAGCTTTCCTGACAGGAAAATCAGAAACCAGCGAGGAATCACATTGAAGGAGCTTTCCTGACCGGAGAATCAGAAACCAGCGAGGAATCAAATTGAAGGAGCTTTCCTGACTGGAGAATCAGAATCCAGCGGGGAATCACATTGAAGGAGCTTTCCTGACCAGAGAATCAGAAACCAGCAAAGAATCACATTGAAGGAGCTTTCCTGACCAGAGAATCAGAAACCAGCGTGGAATCACATTGAAGGAGCTTTCCTGACCGGAGAATCAGAAACCAGCGAGGAATAACATTGAAGGAGCTTTCCTGACATGAAAATCAGAAACCAGCGAGGAATCACATTGAAGGAGCTTTCCTAACCGGAAAATCAGAAACCAGCGAGGAATCAAATTGAAGGAGCTTTCCTGACTGGAGAATCAGAAACCAGCGAGGAATCACATTGAAGGAGCTTTCCTGGTCGTAGAATCGGAAACCAGCGAGGAATCACATTCAAGGAGCTTTCCTAACCGGAGAATCAGAAACCAGCGAGGAATCACATTGAAGGAGTTTTCCTGACCGGAGAATCAGAAACCAGCGAGGAATGACATTGAAGGAGCTTTCCTGACCGGAGAATCAGAAACCAGCGAGGAATGACATTGAAGGAGCTTTCCTGGCCGGAGAATCAGTAACCAGCGAGAAATCACATTGAAGGAGCTTTCCTGACCGGAGAATCAGAAACCAGGGAGGAATCACATTGAAGGAGTTTTCCTGACCGGAAAATCAGAAACCAGCGAGGAATCACATTGAAGGAGGTTGCCTGACCGGAGAATCAGAAACCAGCGAAGAATCACATTGAAGGAGCTTTCCTGACCGTAGAATCAGAAACCTGCGAGGAATCACATTGAAGGAGCTTTCCTGACCGGAGAATCAGAAACCAGCGGGGAATCACATTGAAGGAGCTTTCCTGACCAGAGAATCAGAAACCAGCGAGGAATCACATTGAAGGAGCTTTCCTGAGTGGAGAATTAGAAACCAGCGTGGAATCACATTGAAGGAGCTTTCCTGACCGGAGAATCAGAAACCAGCGAGGAATCACATTGAAGGAGCTTTCCTGACTGTAGAATCAGAAACCAGCAAGGAATCCCATTGAAGGAGCGTTCCTGACCGGAGAATCAGAAACCAGCGTGGAATCACATTGAAGGAGCTTTCCTGACCGGAGAATCAGTAACCAGCAAGGAATGACATTGAAGGAGTTTTCCTGACTGGAGAATCAGAAACCAGCGAGGAATGACATTGAAGGAGCTTTCCTGACCAGAGAATCAGAAACCAGCAAAGAATCACATTGAAGGAGCTTTCCTGAGTGGAGAATCAGAAACCAGCGTGGAATCACATTGAAGGAGCTTTCCTGACGGATAATCAGAAACCAGCGACTGAAGGAGCTTTCCTGACCGGAGAATCAGAAACCAGCGAGCAATCACATTGAAGGAGCTTTCCTGACCGGAGAATCAGAAACCAGCGAGGAATCACATTGAAGGAGCTTTCCTGACTGGAGAATCAGAAATCAGCGAGGAATCACATTGAAGGAGCTTTCCTGACCGGGGAATCAGAAACCAGCAAGGAATCACATTGAAGGAGCTTTCCTGACCGGGGAATCAGAAACAAGAGAGGAATCACATTGAAGGAGCTTTCCTGATGGGAGAATCAGAAACAAGCGAGGAATCACATTGCAGGAGCTTTCCTGACCGGAGAATCAGAAACCAGCGAGGAATCACATTGAAGGAGCTTTCCTGACCAGAGAATGAGACACCAGTGAGGAATCACATTGAAGGAGCTTTCCTGACCGGAGAATCAGAAACCAGCGAGGAATCACATTGAAGGAGCTTTCCTCACCGTAAAATCAGAAACCAGCGAGGAATCACATTGAAGGAGCTTTCCTGACCGAGAATCAGAAACCAGCGAGGAATCACATTGAAGGAGCTTTCCTGACCAGAGAATCAGAAACCAGCGAGGAATCACATTGAAGGAGCTTTCCTGACCAAAGAATCGGAAACCAGCGAGGAATGACATTGAAGGAGCTTTCCTGACCGGAGAATCAGAAACCAGCGAGGAATCACATTGAAGGAGCTTTCCTCACCGTAGAATCAGAGACCAGCGAGGAATCACATTGAAGGAGCTTTCCTGACCGTGGAATCAGAAACCAGAGAGGAATCACATTGAAGGAACTTTCCTGACCGGAGAATCAGAAACCAGCGAGGAATCACATTGAAGGAGCTTTCCTGACCGGAGAATCAGAAACCAGCGAGGAATCACATTGAAGGAGCTTTCCTGACCGGAGAATCAGAGACCAGCGAGGAAACACATTGAAGGAGCTTTCCTGACCGGAGAATCAGAAACCAGTGAGGCATCACATTGAAGGAGCTTTCCTGACCGGAGAATCAGAAACCAGCGAGGAATCACATTGAAGGAGCTTTCCTGACCGGATAATCAAAAACCAGCGACTGAAGGAGCTTTCCTGACCGGAGAATCAGAAACCAGCGAGAAATCACATTGAATGAGCTTTCCTGACCGGAGAATCAGAAACCAGCGAGGAATCACATTGAAGGAGCTTTCCTGACCGGAGAATCAGAAACCAGCGAGGAATCACATTGAAGGAGCTTTCCTCACCGTAGAATCAGAGACCAGCGAGGAATCACATTGAAGGAGCTTTCCTGACCGTGGAATCAGAAACCAGAGAGGAATCACATTGAAGGAACTTTCCTGACCGGAGAATCAGAAACCAGCGAGGAATCACATTGAAGGAGCTTTCCTGACCGGAGAATCAGAAACCAGCGAGGAATCACATTGAAGGAGCTTTCCTGACCGGAGAATCAGAGACCAGCGAGGAATCACATTGAAGGAGCTTTCCTGACCGGAGAATCAGAAACCAGTGAGGCATCACATTGAAGGAGCTTTCCTGACCGGAGAATCAGAAACCAGCGAGGAATCACATTGAAGGAGCTTTCCTGACCGGATAATCAAAAACCAGCGACTGAAGGAGCTTTCCTGACCGGAGAATCAGAAACCAGCGAGAAATCACATTGAATGAGCTTTCCTGACCGGAGAATCAGAAACCAGCGAGGAATCACATTGAAGGAGCTTTCCTGACTGGAGAATCAGAAACCAGCGAGGAGTCACATTGAAGGAGCTTTCCTGAACGGGCAATCAGAAACCAGCAAGGAATCACATTGAAGGAGCTTTCCTGACCGGGGAATCAAAAACCAGAGAGGAATCACATTGAAGGAGCTTTCCTGATGGGAGAATCAGAAACCAGCGAGGAATCACATTGAAGGAGCTTTCCTGACCGGAGAATCAGAAACCAGCGAGGAATCACATTGAAGGAGCTTTCCTGACCGGAGAATCAGACACCAGCGAGGAATCACATTGAAGGAGCTTTCCTGACCGGAGAATCAGAAACCAGCGAGGAATCACATTGAAGGAGCTTTCCTCACTGTAGAATCAGAAACCAGCGAGGAATCACATTGAAGGAGCTTTCCTGACCGAGAATCAGAAACCAGCGAGGAATCACATTGAAGGAGCTTTCCTGACCAGAGAATCGGAAACCAGCGAGGAATCACATTGAAGGAGCTTTCCTGACCAAAGAATCGGAAACCAGCGAGGAATCACATTGAAGGAGCTTTCCTGCCCGGAGAGTCAGAAACCAGCGAGGAATCACATTGAAGGAGCTTTCCTGACCGGAGAGTCAGAAACCAGCGAGGAATCAAATTGAAGGAGTTTTCCTGACTGGAGAATCAGAAACCAGCGAGGAATGACATTGAAGGAGCTTTCCTGACCGGAGAATCAGAAACCAGCGAGGAATCACATTGAAGGAGCTTTCCTGACCGGAGAATCAGAGACCAGCGAGGAATCACATTGAAGGAGCTTTCCTGACCGGAGAATCAGAAACCAGTGAGGCATCACATTGAAGGAGCTTTCCTGACCAGAGAATCAGAAACCAGCGAGGAATCACATTGAAGGAGCTTTCCTGACCGGATAATCAGAAACCAGCGACTGAAGGAGCTTTCCTGACCGGAGAATCAGAAACCAGCGAAGAATCACATTGAAGGAGCTTTCCTGACCGGAGAATCAGAAACCAGCGAGGAATAACATTGAAGGAGCTTTCCTGACAGGAAAATCAGAAACCAGCGAGGACTCACATTGAAGGAGCTTTCCTGACCGGAGAATCGGAAACCAGCGAGGAATCACATTCAAGGAGCTTTCCTGACCGGAGAATCAGAAACCAGCGAGGAATCACATTGAAGGAGTTTTCCTGACCGGAGAATCAGAAACCAGCGAGGAATGACATTGAAGGAGCTTTCCTGACCGGAGAATCAGAAACCAGCGAGGAATGACATTGAAGGAGCTTTCCTGACCGGAGAATCAGTAACCAGCGAGAAATCACATTGAAGGAGCTTTCCTGACCGGAGAATCAGAAACCAGGGAGGAATCACATTGAAGGAGCTTTCCTGACCGGAAAATCAGAAACCAGCGAGGAATCACATTGAAGGAGGTTGCCTGACCGGAGAATCAGAAACCAGCGAAGAATCATATTGAAGGAGCTTTCCTGACCGTAGAATCAGAAACCAGCGAGGAATGACATTGAAGGAGTTTCCTGACCATAGAATCAGAAACCAGCAAAGAATCACATTGAAGGAGCTTTCCTGAGTGGAGAATCAGAAACCAGCGTGGAATCACATTGAAGGAGCTTTCCTGACCGGAAAATCAGAAACCAGCGAGGAATCACATTGAAGGAGCTTTCCTGACCGTGGAATCAGAAACCAGAGAGGAATCTCATTGAAGGAGCTTTCCTGAATGGAGAATCAGAAACCAGCGAGGAATCACATTGAAGGAGCTTTCCTGACCGGAGAATCAGAAACCAGTGAGGAATCACATTGAAGGAGCTTTCCTGACCGGAGAATCAGAGAACAGCGAGGAATCACATTGAAGGAGCTTTCCTGACCGGAGAATCAGAAACCAGTGAGGCATCACATTGAAGGAGCTTTCCTGACCAGAGAATCAGAAACCAGCGAGGAATCACATTGAAGGAGCTTTCCTGACCGGATAATCAGAAACCAGCGACTGAAGGAGCTTTCCTGACCGGAGAATCAGAAACCAGCGAGCAATCACATTGAAGGGGCTTTCCTGACTGGAGAATCAGAAACCAGTGAGGATTCACATTGAAGGAGCTTTCCTGACCGGAGAATCAGAGACCAGCGAGGAATCACATTGAAGGAGCTTTCCTGACCGGAGAATCAGAAACCAGTGAGGCAGCACATTGAAGGAGCTTTCCTGACCAGAGAATCAGAAACCAGCGAGGAATCACATTGAAGGAGCTTTCCTGACCGTAGAATCAGAAACCAGCGAGGAATGACATTGAAGGAGCTTTCCTGACCATAGAATCAGAAACCAGCAAAGAATCACATTGAAGGAGCTTTCCTGAGTGGAGAATCAGAAACCAGCGTGGAATCACATTGAAGGAGCTTTCCTGACCGGAAAATCAGAAACCAGCGAGGAATCACATTGAAGGAGCTTTCCTGACCGTGGAATCAGAAACCAGAGAGGAATCTCATTGAAGGAGCTTTCCTGAATGGAGAATCAGAAACCAGCGAGGAATCACATTGAAGGAGCTTTCCTGACCCGAGAATCAGAAACCAGTGAGGAATCACATTGAAGGAGCTTTCCTGACCGGAGAATCAGAGAACAGCGAGGAATCACATTGAAGGAGCTTTCCTGACCGGAGAATCAGAAACCAGTGAGGCATCACATTGAAGGAGCTTTCCTGACCAGAGAATCAGAAACCAGCGAGGAATCACATTGAAGGAGCTTTCCTGACCGGATAATCAGAAACCAGCGACTGAAGGAGCTTTCCTGACCGGAGAATCAGAAACCAGCGAGAAATCACATTGAAGGAGCTTTCCAGACCGGAGAATCAGAAACCAGCGAGGAATCACATTGAAGGAGCTTTCCTGACCAGAGAATCAGAAACCAGCGAGGAATCACATTGAAGGAGCTTTCCTGACCGGATAATCAGAAACCAGCGACTGAAGGAGCTTTCCTGACCGGAGAATCAGAAACCAGCGAGCAATCACATTGAAGGGGCTTTCCTGATCGGAGAATCAGAAACCAGTGAGGATTCACATTGAAGGAGCTTTCCTGACCGGAGAATCAGAGACCAGCGAGGAATCACATTGAAGGAGCTTTCCTGACCGGAGAATCAGAAACCAGTGAGGCATCACATTGAAGGAGCTTTCCTGACCAGAGAATCAGAAACCAGCGAGGAATCACATTGAAGGAGCTTTCCTGACCGTAGAATCAGAAACCAGCGAGGAATGACATTGAAGGAGCTTTCCTGACCATAGAATCAGAAACCAGCAAAGAATCACATTGAAGGAGCTTTCCTGAGTGGAGAATCAGAAACCAGCGTGGAATCACATTGAAGGAGCTTTCCTGACCGGAAAATCAGAAACCAGCGAGGAATCACATTGAAGGAGCTTTCCTGACCGTGGAATCAGAAACCAGAGAGGAATCTCATTGAAGGAGCTTTCCTGAATGGAGAATCAGAAACCAGCGAGGAATCACATTGAAGGAGCTTTCCTGACCGGAGAATCAGAAACCAGTGAGGAATCACATTGAAGGAGCTTTCCTGACCGGAGAATCAGAGAACAGCGAGGAATCACATTGAAGGAGCTTTCCTGACCGGAGAATCAGAAACCAGTGAGGCATCACATTGAAGGAGCTTTCCTGACCAGAGAATCAGAAACCAGCGAGGAATCACATTGAAGGAGCTTTCCTGACCGGATAATCAGAAACCAGCGACTGAAGGAGCTTTCCTGACCGGAGAATCAGAAACCAGCGAGAAATCACATTGAAGGAGCTTTCCAGACCGGAGAATCAGAAACCAGCGAGGAATCACATTGAAGGGGCTTTCCTGACTGGAGAATCAGAAATCAGCGAGGAATCACATTGAAGGAGCTTTCCTGACTGGGGAATCAGAAACCAGCAAGGAATCACATTGAAGGAGCTTTCCTGACCGGGGAATCAGAAACCAGAGAGGAATCACATTGAAGGAGCTTTCCTGATGGGAGAATCAGAAACAAGCGAGGAATCACATTGCAGGAGCTTTCCTGACCGGAGAATCAGAAACCAGCGAGGAATCACATTGAAGGAGCTTTCCTGACCGGAGAATCAGAAACCAGTGAGGAATCACATTGAAGGAGCTTTCCTGACCGGAGAATCAGAGAACAGCGAGGAATCACATTGAAGGAGCTTTCCTGACCGGAGAATCAGAAACCAGTGAGGCATCACATTGAAGGAGCTTTCCTGACCAGAGAATCAGAAACCAGCGAGGAATCACATTGAAGGAGCTTTCCTGACCGGATAATCAGAAACCAGCGACTGAAGGAGCTTTCCTGACCGGAGAATCAGAAACCAGCGAGCAATCACATTGAAGGGGCTTTCCTGACCGGAGAATCAGAAACCAGTGAGGATTCACATTGAAGGAGCTTTCCTGACCGGAGAATCAGAGACCAGCGAGGAATCACATTGAAGGAGCTTTCCTGACCGGAGAATCAGAAACCAGTGAGGCATCACATTGAAGGAGCTTTCCTGACCAGAGAATCAGAAACCAGCGAGGAATCACATTGAAGGAGCTTTCCTGACCGTAGAATCAGAAACCAGCGAGGAATGACATTGAAGGAGCTTTCCTGACCATAGAATCAGAAACCAGCAAAGAATCACATTGAAGGAGCTTTCCTGAGTGGAGAATCAGAAACCAGCGTGGAATCACATTGAAGGAGCTTTCCTGACCGGAAAATCAGAAACCAGTGAGGAATCACATTGAAGGAGCTTTCCTGACCGTGGAATCAGAAAACAGAGAGGAATCTCATTGAAGGAGCTTTCCTGAATGGAGAATCAGAAACCAGCGAGGAATCACATTGAAGGAGCTTTCCTGACCGGAGAATCAGAAACCAGTGAGGAATCACATTGAAGGAGCTTTCCTGACCGGAGAATCAGAGAACAGCGAGGAATCACATTGAAGGAGCTTTCCTGACCGGAGAATCAGAAACCAGTGAGGCATCACATTGAAGGAGCTTTGCTGACCAGAGAATCAGAAACCAGCGAGGAATCACATTGAAGGAGCTTTCCTGACCGGATAATCAGCAACCAGCGACTGAAGGAGCTTTCCTGACCGGAGAATCAGAAACCAGCGAGAAATCACATTGAAGGAGCTTTCCAGACCGGAGAATCAGAAACCAGCGAGGAATCACATTGAAGGAGCTTTCCTGACCAGAGAATCAGAAACCAGCGAGGAATCACATTGAAGGAGCTTTCCTGACCGGATAATCAGAAACCAGTGACTGAAGGAGCTTTCCTGACCGGAGAATCAGAAACCAGCGAGCAATCACATTGAAGGGGCTTTCCTGACCGGAGAATCAGAAACCAGTGAGGATTCACATTGAAGGAGCTTTCCTGACCGGAGAATCAGAGACCAGCGAGGAATCACATTGAAGGAGCTTTCCTGACCGGAGAATCAGAAATCAGTGAGGCATCACATTGAAGGAGCTTTCCTGACCAGAGAATCAGAAACCAGCGAGGAATCACATTGAAGGAGCTTTCCTGACCGTAGAATCAGAAACCAGCGAGGAATGACATTGAAGGAGCTTTCCTGACCATAGAATCAGAAACCAGCAAAGAATCACATTGAAGGAGCTTTCCTGAGTGGAGAATCAGAAACCAGCGTGGAATCACATTGAAGGAGCTTTCCTGACCGGAAAATCAGAAACCAGCGAGGAATCACAATGAAGGAGCTTTCCTGACCGTGGAATCAGAAACCAGAGAGGAATCTCATTGAAGGAGCTTTCCTGAATGGAGAATCAGAAACCAGCGAGGAATCACATTGAAGGAGCTTTCCTGACCGGAGAATCAGAAACCAGTGAGGAATCACATTGAAGGAGCTTTCCTGACCGGAGAATCAGAGAACAGCGAGGAATCACATTGAAGGAGCTTTCCTGACCGGAGAATCAGAAACCAGTGAGGCATCACATTGAAGGAGCTTTCCTGACCAGAGAATCAGAAACCAGCGAGGAATCACATTGAAGGAGCTTTCCTGACCGGATAATCAGAAACCAGCGACTGAAGGAGCTTTCCTGACCGGAGAATCAGAAACCAGCGAGAAATCACATTGAAGGAGCTTTCCAGACCGGAGAATCAGAAACCAGCGAGGAATCACATTGAAGGAGCTTTCCTGACTGGAGAATCAGAAATCAGCGAGGAATCACATTGAAGGAGCTTTCCTGACTGGGGAATCAGAAACCAGCAAGGAATCACATTGAAGGAGCTTTCCTGACCGGGGAATCAGAAACCAGAGAGGAATCACATTGAAGGAGCTTTCCTGATGGGAGAATCAGAAACAAGCGAGGAATCACATTGCAGGAGCTTTCCTGACCGGAGAATCAGAAACCAGCGAGGAATCACATTGAAGGAGCTTTCCTCACTGTAAAATCAGAAACCAGCGAGGAATCACATTGAAGGAGCTTTCCTGACCGAGAATCAGAAACCAGCGAGGAATCACATTGAAGGAGCTTTCCTGACCAGAGAATCAGAAACCAGCGAGGAATCACATTGAAGGAGCTTTCCTGACCAAAGAATCGGAAACCAGTGAGGAATCACATTGAAGGAGCTTTCCTGACTGGAGAGTCAGAAACCAGCGAGGAATCACATTGAAGGAGCTTTCCTGACCGGAGAGTCAGAAACCAGCGAGGAATCAAATTGAAGGAGTTTTCCTGACCGGAGAAACAGAAACCAGCGAGGAATGACATTGAAGGAGCTTTCCTGACCGGAGAATCAGAAACCAGCGAAGAATCACATTGAAGGAGCTTTCCTGACCGGAGAATCAGAAACCAGCAAGGAATAACATTGAAGGTGCTTTCCTGACAGGAAAATCAGAAACCAGCGAGGAATCACATTGAAGGAGCTTTCCTGACCGGAGAATCAGAAACCAGCGAGGAATCAAATTGAAGGAGCTTTCCTGACTGGAGAATCAGAAACCAGCGAGGAATCACATTGAAGGAGCTTTCCTGGTCGTAGAATCGGAAACCAGCGAGGAATCACATTCAAGGAGCTTTCCTGACCGGAAAATCAGAAACCAGCGAGGAATCACATTGAAGGAGGTTGCCTGACCGGAGAATCAGAAACCAGCGAAGAATCACATTGAAGGAGCTTTCCTGACCGTAGAATCAGAAACCAGCGAGGAATGACATTGAAGGAGCTTTCCTGACCATAGAATCAGAAACCAGCAAAGAATCACATTGAAGGAGCTTTCCTGAGTGGAGAATCAGAAACCAGCGTGGAATCACATTGAAGGAGCTTTCCTGACCGGAAAATCAGAAACCAGCGAGGAATCACATTGAAGGAGCTTTCCTGACCGTGGAATCAGAAACCAGAGAGGAATCTCATTGAAGGAGCTTTCCTGAATGGAGAATCAGAAACCAGCGAGGAATCACATTGAAGGAGCTTTCCTGACTGGAGAATCAGAAACCAGTGAGGAATCACATTGAAGGAGCTTTCCTGACCGGAGAATCAGAGAACAGCGAGGAATCACATTGAAGGAGCTTTCCTGACCGGAGAATCAGAAACCAGTGAGGCATTACATTGAAGGAGCTTTCCTGACCAGAGAATCAGAAACCAGCGAGGAATCACATTGAAGGAGCTTTCCTGACCGGATAATCAGAAACCAGCGACTGAAGGAGCTTTCCTGACCGGAGAATCAGAAACCAGCGAGCAATCACATTGAAGAAGCTTTCCTGACCGGAGAATCAGAAACCAGCGAGGAATCACATTGAAGGAGCTTTCCTGACTGGAGAATCAGAAATCAGCGAGGAATCACATTGAAGGAGCTTTCCTGACCGGGGAATCAGAAACCAGCAAGGAATCACATTGAAGGAGCTTTCCTGACCGGGGAATCAGAAACCAGAGAGGAATCACATTGAAGGAGCTTTCCTGATGGGAGAATCAGAAACAAGCGAGGAATCACATTGCAGGAGCTTTCCTGACCGGAGAATCAGAAACCAGTGAGGAATCACATTGAAGGAGCTTTCCTGACCAGAGAATGAGACAACAGTGAGGAATCACATTGAAGGAGCTTTCCTGACCGGAGAATCAGAAACAAGCGAGGAATCACATTGAAGGAGCTTTCCTCACCGTAAAATCAGAAACCAGCGAGGAATCACATTGAAGGAGCTTTCCTGACCGAGAATCAGAAACCAGCGAGGAATCACATTGAAGGAGCTTTCCTGACCAGAGAATCAGAAACCAGCGAGGAATCACATTGAAGGAGCTTTCCTGACCAAAGAATCGGAAACCAGCGAGGAATCACATTGAAGGAGCTTTCCTGACCGGAGAGTCAGAAACCAGCGAGGAATCACATTGAAGGAGCTTTCCTGACCGGAGAGTCAGAAACCAGCGAGGAATCAAATTGAAGGAGTTTTCCTGACCGGAGAATCAGAAACCAGCGAGGAATGACATTGAAGGAGCTTTCCTGACCGGAGAATCAGAAACCAGCGAAGAATCACATTGAAGGAGCTTTCCTGACCGGAGAATCAGAAACCAGCGAGGAATAACATTGAAGGAGCTTTCCTGACAGGAAAATCAGAAACCAGCGAGGAATCACATTGAAGGAGCTTTCCTGACCGGAGAATCAGAAACCAGCGAGGAATCAAATTGAAGGAGCTTTCCTGACTGGAGAATCAGAAACCAGCGAGGAATCACATTGAAGGAGCTTTCCTGGTCGTAGAATCGGAAACCAGCGAGGAATCACATTCAAGGAGCTTTCCTAACCGGAGAATCAGAAACCAGCGAGGAATCACATTGAAGGAGTTTTCCTGACCGGAGAATCAGAAACCAGCGAGGAATGACATTGAAGGAGCTTTCCTGACCGGAGAATCAGAAACCAGCGAGGAATGACATTGAAGGAGCTTTCCTGACCAGAGAATCAGTAACCAGCGAGAAATCACATTGAAGGAGCTTCCCTGACTGGAGAATCAGAAACCAGGGAGGAATCACATTGAAGGAGCTTTCCTGACCGGAAAATCAGAAACCAGCGAGGAATCACATTGAAGGAGGTTGCCTGACCGGAGAATCAGAAACCAGCGAAGAATCACATTGAAGGAGCTTTCCTGACCGTAGAATCAGAAACCTGCGAGGAATCACATTGAAGGAGCTTTCCTGACCGGAGAATCAGAAACCAGCGGGGAATCACATTGAGGGAGCTTTCCTGACCAGAGAATCAGAAACCAGCGAGGAATCACATTGAAGGAGCTTTCCTGAGTGGAGAATTAGAAACCAGCGTGGAATCACATTGAAGGAGCTTTCCTGACCGTAGAATCAGAAACCTGCGAGGAATCACATTGAAGGAGCTTTCCTGACCGGAGAATCAGAAACCAGCGGGGAATCACATTGAAGGAGCTTTCCTGACCAGAGAATCAGAAACCAGCAAAGAATCACATTGAAGGAGCTTTCCTGAGTGGAGAATCAGAAACCAGCGTGGAATCACATTGAAGGAGCTTTCCTGACCGGAGAATCAGAAACCAGCGAGGAATAACATTGAAGGAGCTTTCCTGACAGGAAAATCAGAAACCAGCGAGGAATCACATTGAAGGAGCTTTCGTGACCGGAGAATCAGAAACCAGCGAGGAATCAAATTGAAGGAGCTTTCCTGACTGGAGAATCAGAATCCAGCGGGGAATCACATTGAAGGAGCTTTCCTGACCAGAGAATCAGAAACCAGCAAAGAATCACATTGAAGGAGCTTTCCTGACCAGAGAATCAGAAACCAGCGTGGAATCACATTGAAGGAGCTTTCCTGACCGGAGAATCAGAAACCAGCGAGGAATAACATTGAAGGAGCTTTCCTGACAGGAAAATCAGAAACCAGCGAGGAATCACATTGAAGGAGCTTTCCTGACCGGAAAATCAGAAACCAGCGAGGAATCAAATTGAAGGAGCTTTCCTGACTGGAGAATCAGAAACCAGCGAGGAATCACATTGAAGGAGCTTTCCTGGTTGTAGAATCGGAAACCAGCGAGGAATCACATTCAAGGAGCTTTCCTAACCGGAGAATCAGAAACCAGCGAGGAATCACATTGAAGGAGTTTTCCTGACCGGAGAATCAGAAACCAGCGAGGAATGACATTGAAGGAGCTTTCCTGACCGGAGAATCAGAAACCAGCGAGGAATGACATTGAAGGAGCTTTCCTGGCCGGAGAATCAGTAACCAGCGAGAAATCACATTGAAGGAGCTTTCCTGACCGGAGAATCAGAAACCAGGGAGGAATCACATTGAAGGAGTTTTCCTGACCGGAAAATCAGAAACCAGCGAGGAATCACATTGAAGGAGGTTGCCTGACCGGAGAATCAGAAACCAGCGAAGAATCACATTGAAGGAGCTTTCCTGACCGTAGAATCAGAAACCTGCGAGGAATCACATTGAAGGAGCTTTCCTGACCGGAGAATCAAAAACCAGCGGGGAATCACATTGAAGGAGCTTTCCTGACCAGAGAATCAGAAACCAGCGAGGAATCACATTGAAGGAGCTTTCCTGAGTGGAGAATTAGAAACCAGCGTGGAATCACATTGAAGGAGCTTTCCTGACCGGAGAATCAGAAACCAGCGAGGAATCACATTGAAGGAGCTTTCCTGACCGTAGAATCAGAAACCAGCAAGGAATCCCATTGAAGGAGCGTTCCTGACCGGAGAATCAGAAACCAGCGTGGAATCACATTGAAGGAGCTTTCCTGACCGGAGAATCAGTAACCAGCAAGGAATGACATTGAAGGAGTTTTCCTGACTGGAGAATCAGAAACCAGCGAGGAATGACATTGAAGGAGCTTTCCTGACCAGAGAATCAGAAACCAGCAAAGAATCACATTGAAGGAGCTTTCCTGAGTGGAGAATCAGAAACCAGCGTGGAATCACATTGAAGGAGCTTTCCTGACGGATAATCAGAAACCAGCGACTGAAGGAGCTTTCCTGACCGGAGAATCAGAAACCAGCGAGCAATCACATTGAAGGAGCTTTCCTGACCGGAGAATCAGAAACCAGCGAGGAATCACATTGAAGGAGCTTTCCTGACTGGAGAATCAGAAATCAGCGAGGAATCACATTGAAGGAGCTTTCCTGACCGGGGAATCAGAAACCAGCAAGGAATCACATTGAAGGAGCTTTCCTGACCGGGGAATCAGAAACAAGAGAGGAATCACATTGAAGGAGCTTTCCTGATGGGAGAATCAGAAACAAGCGAGGAATCACATTGCAGGAGCTTTCCTGACCGGAGAATCAGAAACCAGCGAGGAATCACATTGAAGGAGCTTTCCTGACCAGAGAATGAGACACCAGTGAGGAATCACATTGAAGGAGCTTTCCTGACCGGAGAATCAGAAACCAGCGAGGAATCACATTGAAGGAGCTTTCCTCACCGTAAAATCAGAAACCAGCGAGGAATCACATTGAAGGAGCTTTCCTGACCGAGAATCAGAAACCAGCGAGGAATCACATTGAAGGAGCTTTCCTGACCAGAGAATCAGAAACCAGCGAGGAATCACATTGAAGGAGCTTTCCTGACCAAAGAATCGGAAACCAGCGAGGAATGACATTGAAGGAGCTTTCCTGACCATAGAATCAGAAACCTGCGAGGAATGACATTGAAGGAGCTTTCCTGACCATAGAATCAGAAACCTGCAAGGAATCACATTGAAGGAGCTTTCCTGAGTGGAGAATCAGAAACCAGCGTGGAATCACATTGAAGGAGCTTTCCTGACCGGAAAATCAGAAACCAGCGAGGAATCACATTGAAGGAGCTTTCCTGACCGTGGAATCAGAAACCAGATAGGAATCTCATTGAAGGAGCTTTCCTGAATGGAGAATCAGAAACCAGCGAGGAATCACATTGAAGGAGCTTTCCTGACCGGAGAATCAGAAACCAGTGAGGAATCACATTGAAGGAGCTTTCCTGACCGGAGAATCAGAAACCAGCGACTGAACGAGCTTTCCTGACCGGAGAATCAGAAACCAGCGAGCAATCACATTGAAGAAGCTTTCCTGACCGGAGAATCAGAAACCAGCGAGGAATCACATTGAAGGAGCTTTCCTGACTGGAGAATCAGAAATCAGCGAGGAATCACATTGAAGGAGCTTTCCTGACCGGGGAATCAGAAACCAGCAAGGAATCACATTGAAGGAGCTTTCCTGACCGGGGAATCAGAAACCAGAGAGGAATCACATTGAAGGAGCTTTCCTGATGGGAGAATCAGAAACAAGCGAGGAATCACATTGCAGGAGCTTTCCTGACCGGAGAATCAGAAACCAGCGAGGAATCAAATTGAAGGAGCTTTCCTGACTGGAGAATCAGAAACCAGCGAGGAATCACATTGAAGGAGCTTTCCTGGTCGTAGAATCGGAAACCAGCGAGGAATCACATTCAAGGAGCTTTCCTAACCGGAGAATCAGAAACCAGCGAGGAATCACATTGAAGGAGTTTTCCTGACCGGAGAATCAGAAACCAGCGAGGAATGACATTGAAGGAGCTTTCCTGACCGGAGAATCAGAAACCAGCGAAGAATCACATTGAAGGAGCTTTCCTGACCGGAGAATCAGAAACCAGCGAGGAATAACATTGAAGGAGCTTTCCTGACAGGAAAATCAGAAACCAGCGAGGAATCACATTGAAGGAGCTTTCCTGACCAGAGAATCAGAAACCAGCGAGGAATCAAATTGAAGGAGCTTTCCTGACTGGAGAATCAGAAACCAGCGAGGAATCACATTGAAGGAGCTTTCCTGGTCGTAGAATCGGAAACCAGCGAGGAATCACATTCAAGGAGCTTTCCTAACCGGAGAATCAGAAACCAGCGAGGAATCACATTGAAGGAGTTTTCCTGACCGGAGAATCAGAAACCAGCGAGGAATGACATTGAAGGAGCTTTCCTGACCGGAGAATCAGAAACCAGCGAGGAATGACATTGAAGGAGCTTTCCTGACCGGAGAATCAGTAACCAGCGAGAAATCACATTGAAGGAGCTTCCCTGACTGGAGAATCAGAAACCAGGGAGGAATCACATTGAAGGAGCTTTCCTGACCGGAAAATCAGAAACCAGCGAGGAATCACATTGAAGGAGGTTGCCTGACCGGAGAATCAGAAACCAGCGAAGAATCACATTGAAGGAGCTTTCCTGACCGTAGAATCAGAAACCTGCGAGGAATCACATTGAAGGAGCTTTCCTGACCGGAGAATCAGAAACCAGCGGGGAATCACATTGAGGGAGCTTTCCTGACCAGAGAATCAGAAACCAGCGAGGAATCACATTGAAGGAGCTTTCCTGAGTGGAGAATTAGAAACCAGCGTGGAATCACATTGAAGGAGCTTTCCTGACCGTAGAATCAGAAACCTGCGAGGAATCACATTGAAGGAGCTTTCCTGACCGGAGAATCAGAAACCAGCGGGGAATCACATTGAAGGAGCTTTCCTGACCAGAGAATCAGAAACCAGCAAAGAATCACATTGAAGGAGCTTTCCTGAGTGGAGAATCAGAAACCAGCGTGGAATCACATTGAAGGAGCTTTCCTGACCGGAGAATCAGAAACCAGCGAGGAATAACATTGAAGGAGCTTTCCTGACAGGAAAATCAGAAACCAGCGAGGAATCACATTGAAGGAGCTTTCCTGACCGGAGAATCAGAAACCAGCGAGGAATCAAATTGAAGGAGCTTTCCTGACTGGAGAATCAGAATCCAGCGGGGAATCACATTGAAGGAGCTTTCCTGACCAGAGAATCAGAAACCAGCAAAGAATCACATTGAAGGAGCTTTCCTGACCAGAGAATCAGAAACCAGCGTGGAATCACATTGAAGGAGCTTTCCTGACCGGAGAATCAGAAACCAGCGAGGAATAACATTGAAGGAGCTTTCCTGACAGGAAAATCAGAAACCAGCGAGGAATCACATTGAAGGAGCTTTCCTGACCGGAAAATCAGAAACCAGCGAGGAATCAAATTGAAGGAGCTTTCCTGACTGGAGAATCAGAAACCAGCGAGGAATCACATTGAAGGAGCTTTCCTGGTCGTAGAATCGGAAACCAGCGAGGAATCACATTCAAGGAGCTTTCCTAACCGGAGAATCAGAAACCAGCGAGGAATCACATTGAAGGAGTTTTCCTGACCGGAGAATCAGAAACCAGCGAGGAATGACATTGAAGGAGCTTTCCTGACCGGAGAATCAGAAACCAGCGAGGAATGACATTGAAGGAGCTTTCCTGGCCGGAGAATCAGTAACCAGCGAGAAATCACATTGAAGGAGCTTTCCTGACCGGAGAATCAGAAACCAGGGAGGAATCACATTGAAGGAGTTTTCCTGACCGGAAAATCAGAAACCAGCGAGGAATCACATTGAAGGAGGTTGCCTGACCGGAGAATCAGAAACCAGCGAAGAATCACATTGAAGGAGCTTTCCTGACCGTAGAATCAGAAACCTGCGAGGAATCACATTGAAGGAGCTTTCCTGACCGGAGAATCAGAAACCAGCGGGGAATCACATTGAAGGAGCTTTCCTGACCAGAGAATCAGAAACCAGCGAGGAATCACATTGAAGGAGCTTTCCTGAGTGGAGAATTAGAAACCAGCGTGGAATCACATTGAAGGAGCTTTCCTGACCGGAGAATCAGAAACCAGCGAGGAATCACATTGAAGGAGCTTTCCTGACCGTAGAATCAGAAACCAGCAAGGAATCCCATTGAAGGAGCGTTCCTGACCGGAGAATCAGAAACCAGCGTGGAATCACATTGAAGGAGCTTTCCTGACCGGAGAATCAGTAACCAGCAAGGAATGACATTGAAGGAGTTTTCCTGACTGGAGAATCAGAAACCAGCGAGGAATGACATTGAAGGAGCTTTCCTGACCAGAGAATCAGAAACCAGCAAAGAATCACATTGAAGGAGCTTTCCTGAGTGGAGAATCAGAAACCAGCGTGGAATCACATTGAAGGAGCTTTCCTGACGGATAATCAGAAACCAGCGACTGAAGGAGCTTTCCTGACCGGAGAATCAGAAACCAGCGAGCAATCACATTGAAGGAGCTTTCCTGACCGGAGAATCAGAAACCAGCGAGGAATCACATTGAAGGAGCTTTCCTGACTGGAGAATCAGAAATCAGCGAGGAATCACATTGAAGGAGCTTTCCTGACCGGGGAATCAGAAACCAGCAAGGAATCACATTGAAGGAGCTTTCCTGACCGGGGAATCAGAAACAAAAGAGGAATCACATTGAAGGAGCTTTCCTGATGGGAGAATCAGAAACAAGCGAGGAATCACATTGCAGGAGCTTTCCTGACCGGAGAATCAGAAACCAGCGAGGAATCACATTGAAGGAGCTTTCCTGACCAGAGAATGAGACACCAGTGAGGAATCACATTGAAGGAGCTTTCCTGACCGGAGAATCAGAAACCAGCGAGGAATCACATTGAAGGAGCTTTCCTCACCGTAAAATCAGAAACCAGCGAGGAATCACATTGAAGGAGCTTTCCTGACCGAGAATCAGAAACCAGCGAGGAATCACATTGAAGGAGCTTTCCTGACCAGAGAATCAGAAACCAGCGAGGAATCACATTGAAGGAGCTTTCCTGACCAAAGAATCGGAAACCAGCGAGGAATGACATTGAAGGAGCTTTCCTGACCATAGAATCAGAAACCTGCGAGGAATGACATTGAAGGAGCTTTCCTGACCATAGAATCAGAAACCTGCAAGGAATCACATTGAAGGAGCTTTCCTGAGTGGAGAATCAGAAACCAGCGTGGAATCACATTGAAGGAGCTTTCCTGACCGGAAAATCAGAAACCAGCGAGGAATCACATTGAAGGAGCTTTCCTGACCGTGGAATCAGAAACCAGATAGGAATCTCATTGAAGGAGCTTTCCTGAATGGAGAATCAGAAACCAGCGAGGAATCACATTGAAGGAGCTTTCCTGACCGGAGAATCAGAAACCAGTGAGGAATCACATTGAAGGAGCTTTCCTGACCGGAGAATCAGAAACCAGCGACTGAACGAGCTTTCCTGACCGGAGAATCAGAAACCAGCGAGCAATCACATTGAAGAAGCTTTCCTGACCGGAGAATCAGAAACCAGCGAGGAATCACATTGAAGGAGCTTTCCTGACTGGAGAATCAGAAATCAGCGAGGAATCACATTGAAGGAGCTTTCCTGACCGGGGAATCAGAAACCAGCAAGGAATCACATTGAAGGAGCTTTCCTGACCGGGGAATCAGAAACCAGAGAGGAATCACATTGAAGGAGCTTTCCTGATGGGAGAATCAGAAACAAGCGAGGAATCACATTGCAGGAGCTTTCCTGACCGGAGAATCAGAAACCAGCGAGGAATCACATTGAAGGAGCTTTCCTGACCAGAGAATGAGACACCAGTGAGGAATCACATTGAAGGAGCTTTCCTGACCGGAGAATCAGAAACCAGCGAGGAATCACATTGAAAGAGCTTTCCTCACCGTAAAATCAGAAACCAGCGAGGAATCACATTGAAGGAGCTTTCCTGACCGAGAATCAGAAACCAGCGAGGAATCACATTGAAGGAGCTTTCCTGACCAGAGAATCAGAAACCAGCGAGGAATCACATTGAAGGAGCTTTCCTGACCAAAGAATCGGAAACCAGCGAGGAATCGCATTGAAGGAGCTTTCCTGACCGGAGAGTCAGAAACCACCGAGGAATCACATTGAAGGAGCTTTCCTGACCGGAGAGTCAGAAACCAGCGAGGAATCAAATTGAAGGAGTTTTCCTGACCGGAGAATCAGAAACCAGCGAGGAATGACATTGAAGGAGCTTTCCTGACCGGAGAATCAGAAACCAGCGAAGAATCACATTGAAGGAGCTTTCCTGACCGGAGAATCAGAAACCAGCGAGGAATAACATTGAAGGAGCTTTCCTGACAGGAAAATCAGAAACCAGCGAGGAATCACATTGAAGGAGCTTTCCTGACCGGAGAATCAGAAACCAGCGAGGAATCAAATTGAAGGAGCTTTCCTGACTGGAGAATCAGAAACCAGCGAGGAATCACATTGAAGGAGCTTTCCTGGTCGTAGAATCGGAAACCAGCGAGGAATCACATTCAAGGAGCTTTCCTAACCGGAGAATCAGAAACCAGCGAGGAATCACATTGAAGGAGTTTTCCTGACCGGAGAATCAGAAACCAGCGAGGAATGACATTGAAGGAGCTTTCCTGACCGGAGAATCAGAAACCAGCGAGGAATGACATTGAAGGAGCTTTCCTGACCGGAGAATCAGTAACCAGCGAGAAATCACATTGAAGGAGCTTTCCTGACCGGAGAATCAGAAACCAGGGAGGAATCACATTGAAGGAGCTTTCCTGACCGGAAAATCAGAAACCAGCGAGGAATCACATTGAAGGAGGTTGCCTGACCGGAGAATCAGAAACCAGCGAAGAATCACATTGAAGGAGCTTTCCTGACCGTAGAATCAGAAACCTGCGAGGAATCACATTGAAGGAGCTTTCCTGACCGGAGAATCAGAAACCAGCGGGGAATCACATTGAAGGAGCTTTCCTGACCAGAGAATCAGAAACCAGCGAGGAATCACATTGAAGGAGCTTTCCTGAGTGGAGAATTAGAAACCAGCGTGGAATCACATTGAAGGAGCTTTCCTGACCTTAGAATCAGAAACCTGCGAGGAATCACATTGAAGGAGCTTTCCTGACCGGAGAATCAGAAACCAGCGGGGAATCACATTGAAGGAGCTTTCCTGACCAGAGAATCAGAAACCAGCAAAGAATCACATTGAAGGAGCTTTCCTGAGTGGAGAATCAGAAACCAGCGTGGAATCACATTGAAGGAGCTTTCCTGACCGGAGAATCAGAAACCAGCGAGGAATAACATTGAAGGAGCTTTCCTGACAGGAAAATCAGAAACCAGCGAGGAATCACATTGAAGGAGCTTTCCTGACCGGAGAATCAGAAACCAGCGAGGAATGACATTGAAGGAGCTTTCCTGACCGGAGAATCAGTAACCAGCGAGAAATCACATTGAAGGAGCTTTCCTGACCGGAGAATCAGAAACCAGGGAGGAATCACATTGAAGGAGCTTTCCTGACCGGAAAATCAGAAACCAGCGAGGAATCACATTGAAGGAGGTTGCCTGACCGGAGAATCAGAAACCAGCGAAGAATCACATTGAAGGAGCTTTCCTGACCGTAGAATCAGAAACCTGCGAGGAATCACATTGAAGGAGCTTTCCTGACCGGAGAATCAGAAACCAGCGGGGAATCACATTGAAGGAGCTTTCCTGACCAGAGAATCAGAAACCAGCGAGGAATCACATTGAAGGAGCTTTCCTGAGTGGAGAATTAGAAACCAGCGTGGAATCACATTGAAGGAGCTTTCCTGACCTTAGAATCAGAAACCTGCGAGGAATCACATTGAAGGAGCTTTCCTGACCGGAGAATCAGAAACCAGCGGGGAATCACATTGAAGGAGCTTTCCTGACCAGAGAATCAGAAACCAGCAAAGAATCACATTGAAGGAGCTTTCCTGAGTGGAGAATCAGAAACCAGCGTGGAATCACATTGAAGGAGCTTTCCTGACCGGAGAATCAGAAACCAGCGAGGAATAACATTGAAGGAGCTTTCCTGACAGGAAAATCAGAAACCAGCGAGGAATCACATTGAAGGAGCTTTCCTGACCGGAGAATCAGAAACCAGCGAGGAATCAAATTGAAGGAGCTTTCCTGACTGGAGAATCAGAAACCAGCGGGGAATCACATTGAAGGAGCTTTCCTGACCAGAGAATCAGAAACCAGCAAAGAATCACATTGAAGGAGCTTTCCTGAGTGGAGAATCAGAAACCAGCGTGGAATCACATTGAAGGAGCTATCCTGACCGGAGAATCAGAAACCAGCGAGGAATAACATTGAAGGAGCTTTGCTGACAGGAAAATCAGAAACCAGCGAGGAATCACATTGAAGGAGCTTTCCTGACCGGAAAATCAGAAACCAGCGAGGAATCAAATTGAAGGAGGTTTCCTGACTGGAGAATCAGAAACCAGCGAGGAATCACATTGAAGGAGCTTTCCTGGTCGTAGAATCGGAAACCAGCGAGGAATCACATTCAAGGAGCTTTCCTAACCGGAGAATCAGAAACCAGCGAGGAATCACATTGAAGGAGTTTTCCTGACCGGAGAATCAGTAACCAGCGAGAAATCACATTGAAGGAGCTTTCCTGACCGGAGAATCAGAAACCAGCGAGGAATGACATTGAAGGAGCTTTCCTGACCGGAGAATCAGTAACCAGCGAGGAATCAAATTGAAGGAGCTTTCCTGACTGGAGAATCAGAAACCAGCGAGGAATCACATTGAAGGAGCTTTCCTGGTCGTAGAATCGGAAACCAGCGAGGAATCACATTCAAGGAGCTTTCCTAACCGGAGAATCAGAAACCAGCGAGGAATCACATTGAAGGAGTTTTCCTGACCGGAGAATCAGTAACCAGCGAGAAATCACATTGAAGGAGCTTTCCTGACCGGAGAATCAGAAACCAGCGAGGAATGACATTGAAGGAGCTTTCCTGACCGGAGAATCAGTAACCAGCGAGAAATCACATTGAAGGAGCTTTCCTGACCGGAGAATCAGAAACCAGGGAGGAATCACATTGAAGGAGCTTTCCTGACCGGAAAATCAGAAACCAGCGAGGAATCACATTGAAGGAGGTTGCCTGACCGGAGAATCAGAAACCAGCGAAGAATCACTTTGAAGGAGCTTTCCTGACCGTAGATTCAGAAACCTGCGAGGAATCACATTGAAGGAGCTTTCCTGACCGGAGAATCAGAAACCAGCGGGGAATCACATTGAAGGAGCTTTCCTGACCAGAGAATCAGAAACCAGCGAGGAATCACATTGAAGGAGCTTTCCTGAGTGGAGAATTAGAAACCAGCATGGAATCACATTGAAGGAGCTTTCCTGACCGGAGAATCAGAAACCAGCGAGGAATCACATTGAAGGAGCTTTCCTGACCGTAGAGTCAGAAACCATCAAGGAATCCCATTGAAGGAGCGTTCCTGACCGGAGAATCAGAAACCAGCGTGGAATCACATTGAAGGAGCTTTCCTGACCGGAGAATCAGTAACCAGCAAGGAATGACATTGAAGGAGTTTTCCTGACTGGAGAATCAGAAACCAGCGAGGAATGACATTGAAGGAGCTTTCCTGACCAGAGAATCAGAAACCAGCAAAGAATCACATTGAAGGAGCTTTCCTGAGTGGAGAATCAGAAACCAGCGTGGAATCACATTGAAGGAGCTTTCCTGACGGATAATCAGAAACCAGCGACTGAAGGAGCTTTCCTGACCGGAGAATCAGAAACCAGCGAGCAATCACATTGAAGGAGCTTTCCTGACCGGAGAATCAGAAACCAGCGAGGAATCACATTGAAGGAGCTTTCCTGACTGGAGAATCAGAAATCAGCGAGGAATCACATTGAAGGAGCTTTCCTGACCGGGGAATCAGAAACCAGCAAGGAATCACATTGAAGGAGCTTTCCTGACCGGGGAATCAGAAACAAGAGATGAATCACATTGAAGGAGCTTTCCTGATGGGAGAATCAGAAACAAGCGAGGAATCACATTGCAGGAGCTTTCCTGACCGGAGAATCAGAAACCAGCGAGGAATCACATTGAAGGAGCTTTCCTGACCAGAGAATGAGACACCAGTGAGGAATCACATTGAAGGAGCTTTCCTGACCGGAGAATCAGAAACCAGCGAGGAATCACATTGAAGGAGCTTTCCTCACCGTAAAATCAGAAACCAGCGAGGAATCACATTGAAGGAGCTTTCCTGACCGAGAATCAGAAACCAGCGAGGAATCACATTGAAGGAGCTTTCCTGACCAGAGAATCAGAAACCAGCGAGGAATCACATTGAAGGAGCTTTCCTGACCAAAGAATCGGAAACCAGCGAGGAATGACATTGAAGGAGCTTTCCTGACCATAGAATCAGAAACCTGCGAGGAATGACATTGAAGGAGCTTTCCTGACCATAGAATCAGAAACCAGCAAAGAATCACATTGAAGGAGCTTTCCTGAGTGGAGAATCAGAAACCAGCGTGGAATCACATTGAAGGAGCTTTCCTGACCGGAAAATCAGAAACCAGCGAGGAATCACATTGAAGGAGCTTTCCTGACCGTGGAATCAGAAACCAGAGAGGAATCTCATTGAAGGAGCTTTCCTGAATGGAGAATCAGAAACCAGCGAGGAATCACATTGAAGGAGCTTTCCTGACCGGAGAATCAGAAACCAGTGAGGAATCACATTGAAGGAGCTTTCCTGACCGGAGAATCAGAGAACAGCGAGGAATCACATTGAAGGAGCTTTCCTGACCGGAGAATCAGAAACCAGTGAGGCATCACATTGAAGGAGCTTTCCTGACCAGAGAATCAGAAACC
Source organism: Ambystoma mexicanum (assembly GCF_040938575.1). Lineage (NCBI taxonomy): Eukaryota > Metazoa > Chordata > Amphibia > Caudata > Ambystomatidae > Ambystoma > Ambystoma mexicanum. Next base: position 67,800,931 of record NC_090932.1, on the reverse strand, counting down.
AGCGAGGAATCACATTGAAGGAGCTTTCCTGACCGGATAATCAGAAACCAGCGACTGAAGGAGCTTTCCTGACCGGAGAATCAGAAACCAGCGAGCAATCACATTGAAGGAGCTTTCCTGACCGGAGAATCAGAAACCAGCGAGGAATCACATTGAAGGAGCTTTCCTGACCGGAGAATCAGAGACCAGCGAGGAATCACATTGAAGGAGCTTTCCTGACCGGAGAATCAGAAACCAGTGAGGCATAACATTGAAGGAGCTTTCCTGACCAGAGAATCAGAAACCAGCGAGGAATCACATTGAAGGAGCTTTCCTGACCGTAGAATCAGAAACCAGCAAGGAATGACATTGAAGGAGCTTTCATGACCATAGAATCAGAAACCAGCAAAGAATCACATTGAAGGAGCTTTCCTGAGTGGAGAATCAGAAACCAGCGTGGAATCACATTGAAGGAGCTTTCCTGACCGGAAAATCAGAAACCAGCGAGGAATCACATTGAAGGAGCTTTCCTGACCGTGGAATCAGAAACCAGAGAGGAATCTCATTGAAGGAGCTTTCCTGAATGGAGAATCAGAAACCAGCGAGGAATCACATTGAAGGAGCTTTCCTGACCGGAGAATCAGAAACCAGTGAGGAATCACATTGAAGGAGCTTTCCTGACCGGAGAATCAGAGAACAGCGAGTAATCACATTGAAGGAGCTTTCCTGACCGGAGAATCAGAAACCAGTGAGGCATCACATTGAAGGAGCTTTCCTGACCAGAGAATCAGAAACCAGCGAGGAATCACATTGAAGGAGCTTTCCTGACCGGATAATCAGAAACCAGCGACTGAAGGAGCTTTCCTGACCGGAGAATCAGAAACCAGCGAGAAATCACATTGAAGGAGCTTTCCTGACCGGAGAATCAGAAACCAGCGAGGAATCACATTGAAGGAGCTTTCCTGACTGGAGAATCAGAAATCAGCGAGGAATCACATTGAAGGAGCTTTCCTGACCGGGGAATCAGAAACCAGCAAGGAATCACATTGAAGGAGCTTTCCTGACCGGGGAATCAGAAACCAGAGAAGAATCACATTGAAGGAGCTTTCCTGATGGGAGAATCAGAAACAAGCGAGGAATCACATTGCAGGAGCTTTCCTGACCGGAGAATCAGAAACCAGCGAGGAATCACATTGAAGGAGCTTTCCTGACCAGAGAATGAGACACCAGTGAGGAATCACATTGAAGGAGCTTTCCTGACCGGAGAATCAGAAACCAGCGAGGAATCACATTGAAGGAGCTTTCCTCACCGTAAAATCAGAAACCAGCGAGGAATCACATTGAAGGAGCTTTCCTGACTGAGAATCAGAAACCAGCGAGGAATCACATTGAAGGAGCTTTCCTGACCAGAGAATCAGAAACCAGCGAGGAATCACATTGAAGGAGCTTTCCTGACCAAAGAATCGGAAACCAGCGAGGAATCACATTGAAGGAGCTTTCCTGACCGGAGAGTCAGAAACCAGCGAGGAATCACATTGAAGGAGCTTTCCTGACCGGAGAGTCAGAAACCAGCGAGGAATCAAATTGAAGGAGTTTTCCTGACCGGAGAAACAGAAACCAGCGAGGAATGACATTGAAGGAGCTTTCCTGACCGGAGAATCAGAAACCAGCGAAGAATCACATTGAAGGAGCTTTCCTGACCGGAGAATCAGAAACCAGCGAGGAATAACATTGAAGGTGCTTTCCTGACAGGAAAATCAGAAACCAGCGAGGAATCACATTGAAGGAGCTTTCCTGACCGGAGAATCAGAAACCAGCGAGGAATCAAATTGAAGGAGCTTTCCTGACTGGAGAATCAGAAACCAGCGAGGAATCACATTGAAGGAGCTTTCCTGGTCGTAGAATCGGAAACCAGCGAGGAATCACATTGAAGGAGCTTTCCTGACCTGAGAATCAGTAACCAGCGAGAAATCACATTGAAGGAGCTTTCCTGACCGGAGAATCAGAAACCAGGGAGGAATCACATTGAAGGAGCTTTCCTGACCGGAAAATCAGAAACCAGCGAGGAATCACATTGAAGGAGGTTGCCTGACCGGAGAATCAGAAACCAGCGAAGAATCACATTGAAGGAGCTTTCCTGACCGTAGAATCAGAAACCAGCGAGGAATGACATTGAAGGAGCTTTCCTGACCATAGAATCAGAAACCAGCAAAGAATCACATTGAAGGAGCTTTCCTGAGTGGAGAATCAGAAACCAGCGTGGAATCACATTGAAGGAGCTTTCCTGACCGGAAAATCAGAAACCAGCGAGGAATCACATTGAAAGAGCCTTCCTGACCGTGGAATCAGAAACCAGAGAGGAATCTCATTGAAGGAGCTTTCCTGAATGGAGAATCAGAAACCAGCGAGGAATCACATTGAAGGAGCTTTCCTGACCGGAGAATCAGAAACCAGTGAGGAATCACATTGAAGGAGCTTTCCTCACCGGAGAATCAGAGAACAGCGAGGAATCACATTGAAGGAGCTTTCCTAACCGGAGAATCAGAAACCAGTGAGGCATCACATTGAAGGAGCTTTCCTGACCAGAGAATCAGAAACCAGCGAGGAATCACATTGAAGGAGCTTTCCTGACCGGATAATCAGAAACCAGCGACTGAAGGAGCTTTCCTGACCGGAGAATCAGAAACCAGCGAGCAATCACATTGAAGAAGCTTTCCTGACCGGAGAATCAGAAACCAGCGAGGAATCACATTGAAGGAGCTTTTCTGACTGGAGAATCAGAAATCAGCGAGGAATCACATTGAAGGAGCTTTCCTGACCGGGGAATCAGAAACCAGCAAGGAATCACATTGAAGGAGCTTTCCTGACCGGGGAATCAGAAACCAGAGAGGAATCACATTGAAGGAGCTTTCCTGATGGGAGAATCAGAAACAAGCGAGGAATCACATTGCAGGAGCTTTCCTGACCGGAGAATCAGAAACCAGCGAGGAATCACATTGAAGGAGCTTTCCTGACCAGAGAATGAGACACCAGTGAGGAATCACATTGAAGGAGCTTTCCTGACCGGAGAATCAGAAACCAGCGAGGAATCACATTGAAGGAGCTTTCCTCACCGTAAAATCAGAAACCAGCGAGGAATCACATTGAAGGAGCTTTCCTGACCGAGAATCAGAAACCAGCGAGGAATCACATTGAAGGAGCTTTCCTGACCAGAGAATCAGAAACCAGCGAGGAATCACATTGAAGGAGCTTTCCTGACCAAAGAATCGGAAACCAGCGAGGAATCACATTGAAGGAGCTTTCCTGACCGGAGAGTCAGAAACCAGCGAGGAATCACATTGAAGGAGCTTTCCTGACCGGAGAGTCAGAAACCAGCGAGGAATCAAATTGAAGGAGTTTTCCTGACCGGAGAATCAGAAACCAGCGAGGAATGACATTGAAGGAGCTTTCCTGACCGGAGAATCAGAAACCAGCGAAGAATCACATTGAAGGAGCTTTCCTGACCGGAGAATCAGAAACCAGCGAGGAATAACATTGAAGGAGCTTTCCTGACAGGAAAATCAGAAACCAGCAAGGAATCACATTGAAGGAGCTTTCCTGACCGGAGAATCAGAAACCAGCGAGGAATCAAATTGAAGGAGCTTTCCTGACTGGAGAATCAGAAACCAGCGAGGAATCACATTGAAGGAGCTTTCCTGGTCGTAGAATCGGAAACCAGCGAGGAATCACATTCAAGGAGCTTTCCTAACCGGAGAATCAGAAACCAGCGAGGAATCACATTGAAGGAGTTTTCCTGACCGGAGAATCAGAAACCAGCGAGGAATGACATTGAAGGAGCTTTCCTGACCGGAGAATCAGAAACCAGCGAGGAATGACATTGAAGGAGCTTTCCTGACCGGAGAATCAGTAACCAGCGAGAAATCACATTGAAGGAGCTTTCCTGACCGGAGAATCAGAAACCAGGGAGGAATCACATTGAAGGAGCTTTCCTGACCGGAAAATCAGAAACCAGCGAGGAATCACATTGAAGGAGGTTGCCTGACCGGAGAATCAGAAACCAGCGTAGAATCACATTGAAGGAGCTTTCCTGACCGTAGAATCAGAAACCTGCGAGGAATCACATTGAAGGAGCTTTCCTGACCAGAGAATCAGAAACCAGCGGGGAATCACATTGAAGGAGCTTTCCTGACCAGAGAATCAGAAACCAGCGAGGAATCACATTGAAGGAGCTTTCCTGAGTGGAGAATTAGAAACCAGCGTGGAATCACATTGAAGGAGCTTTCCTGACCGTAGAATCAGAAACCTGCGAGGAATCACATTGAAGGAGCTTTCCTGACCGGAGAATCAGAAACCAGCGGGGAATCACATTGAAGGAGCTTTCCTGACCAGAGAATCAGAAACCAGCAAAGAATCACATTGAAGGAGCTTTCCTGAGTGGAGAATCAGAAACCAGCCTGGAATCACAATGAAGGAGCTTTCCTGACCGGAGAATCAGAAACCAGCGAGGAATAACATTGAAGGAGCTTTCCTGAAAGGAAAATCAGAAACCAGCGAGGAATCACATTGAAGGAGCTTTCCTGACCGGAGAATCAGAAACCAGCGAGGAATCAAATTGAAGGAGCTTTCCTGACTGGAGAATCAGAAACCAGCGGGGAATCACATTGAAGGAGCTTTCCTGACTGGAGAATCAGAAACCAGCGTGGAATCACATTGAAGGAGCTTTCCTGACCGGAGAATCAGAAACCAGCGAGGAATAACATTGAAGGAGCTTTCCTGACAGGAAAATCAGAAACCAGCGAGGAATCACATTGAAGGAGCTTTCCTGACCGGAGAATCAGAAACCAGCGAGGAATCAAATTGAAGGAGCTTTCCTGACTGGAGAATCAGAAACCAGCGAGGAATCACATTGATGGAGCTTTCCTGGTCGTAGAATCGGAAACCAGCGAGGAATCACATTCAAGGAGCTTTCCTAACCGGAGAATCAGAAACCAGCGAGGAATCACATTGAAGGAGTTTTCCTGACCGGAGAATCAGAAACCAGCGAGGAATGACAATGAAGGAGTTTCCTGACCGGAGAATCAGAAACCAGCGAGGAATGACATTGAAGGAGCTTTCCTGACCGGAGAATCAGTAACCAGCGAGAAATCACATTGAAGGAGCTTTCCTGACCGGAGAATCAGAAACCAGGGAGGAATCACATTGAAGGAGCTTTCCTGACCGGAAAATCAGAAACCAGCGAGGAATCACATTGAAGGAGGTTGCCTGACCGGAGAATCAGAAACCAGCGAAGAATCACATTGAAGGAGCTTTCCTGACCGTAGAATCAGAAACCTGCGAGGAATCACATTGAAGGAGCTTTCCTGACCGGAGAATCAGAAACCAGCGGGGAATCACATTGAAGGAGCTTTCCTGACCAGAGAATCAGAAACCAGCGAGGAATCACATTGAAGGAGCTTTCCTGAGTGGAGAATTAGAAACCAGCGTGGAATCACATTGAAGGAGCTTTCCTGACCGGAGAATCAGAAACCAGCGAGGAATCACATTGAAGGAGCTTTCCTGACCGTAGAATCAGAAACCAGCGAGGAATCACATTGAAGGAGCTTTCCTGACCGGAGAATCAGAAACCAGCAAGGAATCCCATTGAAGGAGCGTTCCTGACCGGAGAATCAGAAACCAGCGTGGAATCACATTGAAGGAGCTTTCCTGACCGGAGAATCAGTAACCAGCAAGGAATGACATTGAAGGAGTTTTCCTGACTGGAGAATCAGAAACCAGCGAGGAATGACATTGAAGGAGCTTTCCTGACCAGAGAATCAGAAACCAGCAAAGAATCACGTTGAAGGAGCTTTCCTGAGTGGAGAATCAGAAACCAGCGTGGAATCACATTGAAGGAGCTTTCCTGACGGATAATCAGAAACCAGCGACTGAAGGAGCTTTCCTGACTGGAGAATCAGAAATCAGCGAGGAATCACATTGAAGGAGCTTTCTTGACCGGGGAATCAGAAACCAGCAAGGAATCACATTGAAGGAGCTTTCCTGACCGGGGAATCAGAAACCAGAGAGGAATCACATTGAAGGAGCTTTCCTGATGGGAGAATCAGAAACAAGCGAGGAATCACATTGCAGGAGCTTTCCTGACCGGAGAATCAGAAACCAGCGAGGAATCACATTGAAGGAGCTTTCCTGACCAGAGAATGAGACACCAGTGAGGAATCACATTGAAGGAGCTTTCCTGACCGGAGAATCAGAAACCAGCGAGGAATCACATTGAAGGAGCTTTCCTCACCGTAAAATCAGAAACCAGCGAGGAATCACATTGAAGGAGCTTTCCTGACCGAGAATCAGAAACCAGCGAGGAATCACATTGAAGGAGCTTTCCTGACCAGAGAATCAGAAACCAGCGAGGAATCACATTGAAGGAGCTTTCCTGACCAAAGAATCGGAAACCAGCGAGGAATCACATTGAAGGAGCTTTCCTGACCGGAGAGTCAGAAACCAGCGAGGAATCACATTGAAGGAGCTTTCCTGACCGGAGAGTCAGAAACCAGCGAGGAATCAAATTGAAGGAGTTTTCCTGACCGGAGAATCAGAAACCAGCGAGGAATGACATTGAAGGAGCTTTCCTGACCGGAGAATCAGAAACCAGCGAAGAATCACATTGAAGGAGCTTTCCTGACCGGAGAATCAGAAACCAGCGAGGAATAACATTGAAGGAGCTTTCCTGACAGGAAAATCAGAAACCAGCGAGGAATCACATTGAAGGAGCTTTCCTGACCGGAGAATCAGAAACCAGCGAGGAATCAAATTGAAGGAGCTTTCCTGACTGGAGAATCAGAAACCAGCGAGGAATCACATTGAAGGAGCTTTCCTGGTTGTAGAATCGGAAACCAGCGAGGAATCACATTCAAGGAGCTTTCCTAACCGGAGAATCAGAAACCAGCGAGGAATCACATTGAAGAAGTTTTCCTGACCGGAGAATCAGAAACCAGAGAGGAATGACATTGAAGGAGCTTTCCTGACCGGAGAATCAGAAACCAGCGAGGAATGACATTGAAGGAGCTTTCCTGACCGGAGAATCAGTAACCAGCGAGAAATCACATTGAAGGAGCTTTCCTGACCGGAGAATCAGAAACCAGGGAAGAATCACATTGAAGGAGCTTTCCTGACCGGAAAATCAGAAACCAGCGAGGAATCACATTGAAGGAGGTTGCCTGACCGGAGAATCAGAAACCAGCGAAGAATCACATTGAAGGAGCTTTCCTGACCGTAGAATCAGAAACCTGCGAGGAATCACATTGAAGGAGCTTTCCTGACCAGAGAATCAGAAACCAGCGGGGAATCACATTGAAGGAGCTTTCCTGACCAGAGAATCAGAAACCAGCGAGGAATCACATTGATGGAGCTTTCCTGAGTGGAGAATTAGAAACCAGCGTGGAATCACATTGAAGGAGCTTTCCTGACCGTAGAATCAGAAACCTGCGAGGAATCACATTGAAGGAGCTTTCCTGACCGGAGAATCAGAAACCAGCGGGGAATCACATTGAAGGAGCTTTCCTGACCAGAGAATCAGAAACCAGCAAAGAATCACATTGAAGGAGCTTTCCTGAGTGGAGAATCAGAAACCAGCGTGGAATCACATTGAAGGAGCTTTCCTGACCGGAGAATCAGAAACCAGCGAGGAATAACATTGAAGGAGCTTTCCTGAAAGGAAAATCAGAAACCAGCGAGGAATCACATTGAAGGAGCTTTCCTGACCGGAGAATCAGAAACCAGCGAGGAATCAAATTGAAGGAGCTTTCCTGACTGGAGAATCAGAAACCAGCGGGGAATCACATTGAAGGAGCATTCCTGACAAGAGAATCAGAAACCAGCAAAGAATCACATTGAAGGAGCTTTCCTGACTGGAGAATCAGAAACCAGCGTGGAATCACATTGAAGGAGCTTTCCTGACCGGAGAATCAGACACCAGCGAGGAATAACATTGAAGGAGCTTTCCTGACAGGAAAATCAGAAACCAGCGAGGAATCACATTGAAGGAGCTTTCCTGACCGGAGAATCAGAAACCAGCGAGGAATCAAATTGAAGGAGCTTTCCTGACTGGAGAATCAGAAACCAGCGAGGAATCACATTGAAGGAGCTTTCCTGGTCGTAGAATCGGAAACCAGCGAGGAATCACATTCAAGGAGCTTTCCTAACCGGAGAATCAGAAACCAGCGAGGAATCACATTAAAGGAGTTTTCCTGACCGGAGAATCAGAAACCAGCGAGGAATGACAATGAAGGAGTTTCCTGACCGGAGAATCAGAAACCAGCGAGGAATGACATTGAAGGAGCTTTCCTGACCGGAGAATCAGTAACCAGCGAGAAATCACATTGAAGGAGCTTTCCTGACCGGAGAATCAGAAACCAGGGAGGAATCACATTGAAGGAGCTTTCCTGACCGGAAAATCAGAAACCAGCGAGGAATCACATTGAAGGAGGTTGCCTGACCGGAGAATCAGAAACCAGTGAAGAATCACATTGAAGGAGCTTTCCTGACCGTAGAATCAGAAACCTGTGAGGAATCACATTGAAGGAGCTTTCCTGACCGGAGAATCAGAAACCAGCGGGGAATCACATTGAAGGAGCTTTCCTGACCAGAGAATCAGAAACCAGCGAGGAATCACATTGAAGGAGCTTTCATGAGTGGAGAATTAGAAAACAACGTGGAATCACATTGAAGGAGCTTTCCTGACCGGAAAATCAGAAACCAGCGAGGAATCACATTGAAGGAGCTTTCCTGACCGTAGAATCAGAAACCAGCGAGGAATCACATTGAAGGAGCTTTCCTGACCGGAGAATCAGAAACCAGCAAGGAATCCCATTGAAGGAGCGTTCCTGATCGGAGAATCAGAAACCAGCGTGGAATCACATTGAAGGAGCTTTCCTGACCAGAGAATCAGTAACCAGCAAGGAATGACATTGAAGGAGTTTTCCTGACTGGAGAATCAGAAACCAGCGAGGAATGACATTGAAGGAGCTTTCCTGACCAGAGAATCAGAAACCAGCAAAGAATCACATTGAAGGAGCTTTCCTGAGTGGAGAATCAGAAACCAGCGTGGAATCACATTGAAGGAGCTTTCCTGACGGATAATCAGAAACCAGCGACTGAAGGAGCTTTCCTGACCGGAGAATCAGAAACCAGCGAGCAATCACATTGAAGGAGCTTTCCTGACCGGAGAATCAGAAACCAGCGAGGAATCACATTGAAGGAGCTTTCCTGACTGGAGAATCAGAAATCAGCGAGGAATCACATTGAAGGAGCTTTCCTGACCGGGGAATCAGAAACCAGCAAGGAATCACATTGAAGGAGCTTTCCTGACCGGGGAATCAGAAACAAGAGAGGAATCACATTGAAGGAGCTTTCCTGATGGGAGAATCAGAAACAAGTGAGGAATCACATTGCAGGAGCTTTCCTGACCGGAGAATCAGAAACCAGCAAGGAATCACATTGAAGGAGCTTTCCTGACCAGAGAATGAGACACCAGTGAGGAATCACATTGAAGGAGCTTTCCTGACCGGAGAATCAGAAACCAGCGAGGAATCACATTGAAGGAGCTTTCCTCACCGTAAAATCAGAAACCAGCGAGGAATCACATTGAAGGAGCTTTCCTGACCGAGAATCAGAAACCAGCGAGGAATCACATTGAAGGAGCTTTCCTGACCAGAGAATCAGAAACCAGCGAGGAATCACATTGAAGGAGCTTTCCTGACCAAAGAATCGGAAACCAGCGAGGAATCACATTGAAGGAGCTTTCCTGACCGGAGAGTCAGAAACCAGCGAGGAATCACATTGAAGGAGCTTTCCTGACCGGAGAGTCAGAAATCAGCGAGGAATCAAATTGAAGGAGTTTTCAAGACCGGAGAATCAGAAACCAGCGAGGAATGACATTGAAGGAGCTTTCCTGACCAGAGAATCAGAAACCAGCGAAGAATCACATTGAAGGAGCTTTCCTGACCGGAGAATCAGAAACCAGCGAGGAATAACATTGAAGGAGCTTTCCTGACAGGAAAATCAGAAACCAGCGAGGAATCACATTGAAGGAGCTTTCCTGACCAGAGAATCAGAAACCAGCGAGGAATCAAATTGAAGGAGCTTTCCTGACTGGAGAATCAGAAACCAGCGAGGAATCACATTGAAGGAGCTTTCCTGGTCGTAGAATTGGAAACCAGCGAGGAATCACATTCAAGGAGCTTTCCTAACCGGAGAATCAGAAACCAGCGAGGAATGACATTGAAGGAGCTTTCCTGACCGGAGAATCAGAAACCAGCGAGGAATGACATTGAAGGAGCTTCCCTGACCGGAGAATCAGTAACCAGCGAGAAATCACATTGAAGGAGCTTTCCTGACCGGAGAATCAGAAACCAGGGAGGAATCACATTGAAGGAGCTTTCCTGACCGGAAAATCAGAAACCAGCGAGGAATCACATTGAAGGAGGTTGCCTGACCGGAGAAACAGAAACCAGCGAAGAATCACATTGAAGGAGCTTTCCTGACCGTAGAATCAGAAACCTGCGAGGAATCACATTGAAGGAGCTTTCCTGACCGGAGAATCAGAAACCATCGGGGAATCACATTGAAGGAGCTTTCCTGACCAGAGAATCAGAAACCAGCGAGGAATCACATTGAAGGAGCTTTCCTGAGTGGAGAATTAGAAACCAGCGTGGAATCACATTGAAGGAGCTTTCCTGACCGGAGAATCAGAAACCAGCGAGGAATCACATTGAAGGAGCTTTCCTGACCGTAGAATCAGAAACCAGTGAGGAATCACATTGAAGGAGCTTTCCTGACCGGAGAATCAGAAACCAGCAAGGAATCACATTGAAGGAGCGTTCCTGACCGGAGAATCAGAAACCAGCGTGGAATCACATTGAAGGAGCTTTCCTGACAGGAGAATCAGTAACCAGCAAGGAATGACATTGAAGGAGTTTTCCTGACTGGAGAATCAGAAACCAGCGAGGAATGACATTGAAGGAGCTTTCCTGACCAGAGAATCAGAAACCAGCAAAGAATCACATTGAAGGAGCTTTCCTGAGTGGAGAATCAGAAACCAGCGTGGAATCACATTGATGGAGCTTTCCTGACCGGGGAATCAGAAACCAGAGAGGAATCACATTGAAGGAGCTTTCCTGATGGGAGAATCAGAAACAAGCGAGGAATCACATTGAAGGAGCTTTCCTGACCAGAGAATGAGACACCAGTGAGGAATCACATTGAAGGAGCTTTCCTGACCGGAGAATCAGAAACCAGCGAGGAATCACATTGAAGGAGCTTTCCTCACCGTAAAATCAGAAACCAGCGAGGAATCACATTGAAGGAGCTTTCCTGACCGAGAATCAGAAACCAGCGAGGAATCACATTGAAGGAGCTTTCCTGACCAGAGAATCAGAAACCAGCGAGGAATCACATTGAAGGAGCTTTCCTGACCAAAGAATCGGAAACCAGCGAGGAATCACATTGAAGGAGCTTTCCTGACCGGAGAGTCAGAAACCACCGAGGAATCACATTGAAGGAGCTTTCCTGACCGGAGAGTCAGAAACCAGCGAGGAATCAAATTGAAGGAGTTTTCCTGACCGGAGAATCAGAAACCAGCGAGGAATGACATTGAAGGAGCTTTCCTGAACGGAGAATCAGAAACCAGCGAAGAATCACATTGAAGGAGCTTTCCTGACCGGAAAATCAGAAACCAGCGAGGAATAACATTGAAGGAGCTTTCCTGACAGGAAAATCAGAAACCAGCGAGGAATCACATTGAAGGAGCTTTCCTTACCGGAGAATCAGAAACCAGCGAGGAATCAAATTGAAGGAGCTTTCCTGACTGGAGAATCAGAAACCAGCGAGGAATCACATTGAAGGAGCTTTCCTGGTCGTAGAATCGGAAACCAGCGAGGAATCACATTCAAGGAGCTTTCCTAACCGGAGAATCAGAAACCAGCGAGGAATCACATTGAAGGAGTTTTCCTGACCGGAGAATCAGAAACCAGCGAGGAATGACATTGAAGGAGCTTTCCTGACCGGAGAATCAGTAACCAGCGAGAAATCACATTGAAGGAGCTTTCCTGACCGGAGAATCAGAAACCAGGGAGGAATCACATTGAAGGAGCTTTCCTGACCGGAGAATCAGAAACCAGCGAGGAATAACATTGAAGGAGCTTTCCTGACAGGAAAATCAGAAACCAGCGAGGAATCACATTGAAGGAGCTTTCCTTACCAGAGAATCAGAAACCAGCGAGGAATCAAATTGAAGGAGCTTTCCTGACTGGAGAATCAGAAATCAGCGAGGAATCACATTGAAGGAGCTTTCCTGGTCGTAGAATCGGAAACCAGCGAGGAATCACATTCAAGGAGCTTTCCTAACCGGAGAATCAGAAACCAGCGAGGAATCACATTGAAGGAGTTTTCCTGACCGGAGAATCAGAAACCAGCGAGGAATCACATTGAAGGAGCTTTCCTGACCGGAGAATCAGAAACCAGGGAGGAATCACATTGAAGGAGCTTTCCTGACCGGAGAATCAGAAACCAGCGAGGAATAACATTGAAGGAGCTTTCCTGACAGGAAAATCAGAAACCAGCGAGGAATCACATTGAAGGAGCTTTCCTGACCGGAGAATCAGAAACCAGCGAGGAATCAAATTGAAGGAGCTTTCCTGACTGGAGAATCAGAAACTAGCGAGGAATTACACTGGAGGAGCTTTCCTGGTCGTAGAATCGGAAACCAGCGAGGAATCACATTCAAGGAGCTTTCCTAACCGGAGAATCAGAAACCAGCGAGGAATGACATTGAAGGAGCTTTCCTGACCGGAGAATCAGTAACCAGCGAGAAATCACATTGAAGGAGCTTTCCTGACCGGAGAATCAGAAACCAGGGAGGAATCACATTGAAGGAGCTTTCCTGACCGGAAAATCAGAAACCAGCGAGGAATCACATTGAAGGAGGTTGCCTGACCGGAGAATCAGAAACCAGCGAAGAATCACATTGAAGGAGCTTTCCTGACCGTAGAATCAGAAACCTGCAAGGAATCACATTGAAGGAGCTTTCCTGACCGGAGAATCAGAGACCAGCGGGGAATCACATTGAAGGAGCTTTCCTGACCAGAGAATCAGAAACCAGCGAGGAATCACATTGAAGGAGCTTTCCTGAGTGGAGAATTAGAAACCAGCGTGGAATCACATTGAAGGAGCTTTCCTGACCGGAGAATCAGAAACCAGCGAGGAATCACATTGAAGGAGCTTTCCTGACCGTAGAATCAGAAACCAGTGAGGAATCACATTGAAGGAGCTTTCCTGACCGGAGAATCAGAAACCAGCAAGGAATCCCATTGAAGGAGCGTTCCTGACCGGAGAATCAGAAACCTGCGTGGAATCAAATTGAAGGAGCTTTCCTGACCGGAGAATCAGTAACCAGCAAGGAATGACATTGAAGGAGTTTTCCTGACTGGAGAATCAGAAACCAGCGAGGAATGACATTGAAGGAGCTTACCTGACCAGAGAATCAGAAACCAGCAAAGAATCACATTGAAGGAGCTTTCCTGAGTGGAGAATCAGAAACCAGCGTGGAATCACATTGAAGGAGCTTTCCTGACCGGATAATCAGAAACCAGCGACTGAAGGAGCTTTCCTGACCGGAGAATCAGAAACCAGCGAGCAATCACATTGAAGGAGCTTTCCTGACCGGAGAATCAGAAACCAGCGAGGAATCACATTGAAGGAGCTTTCCTGACTGGAGAATCAGAAATCAGAGAGGAATCACATTGAAGGAGCTTTCCTGACCGGGGAATCAGAAACCAGCAAGGAATCACATTGAAGGAGCTTTCCTGACCGGGGAATCAGAAACAAGAGAGGAATCACATTGAAGGAGCTTTCCTGATGGGAGAATCAGAAACAAGCGAGGAATCACATTGAAGGAGCTTTCCTGACCAGAGCATGAGACACCAGTGAGGAATCACATTGAAGGAGCTTTCCTGACCGGAGAATCAGAAACAAGCGAGGAATCACATTGAAGGAGCTTTCCTCACCGTAAAATCAGAAACCAGCGAGGAATCACATTGAAGGAGCTTTCCTGACCGAGAATCAGAAACCAGCGAGGAATCACATTGAAGGAGCTTTCCTGACCAAAGAATCGGAAACCAGCGAGGAATCACATTGAAGGAGCTTTCCTGACCGGAGAGTCAGAAACCAGCGAGGAATCACATTGAAGGAGCTTTCCTGACCAGAGAGTCAGAAACCAGCGAAGAATCAAATTGAAGGAGTTTTCCTGACCGGCGAATCAGAAACCAGCGAGGAATGACATTGAAGGAGCTTTCCTGACCGGAGAATCAGAAACCAGCGAAGAATCACATTGAAGGAGCTTTCCTGACCGGAGAATCAGAAACCAGCGAGGAATAACATTGAAGGAGCTTTCCTGACAGGAAAATCAGAAACCAGCGAGGAATCACATTGAAGGAGCTTTCCTGACCGGAGAATCAGAAACCAGCGAGGAATCAAATTGAAGGAGCTTTCCTGACTGGAGAATCAGAAACCAGCGAGGAATCACATTGAAGGAGCTTTCCTGGTCGTAGAATTGGAAACCAGCGAGGAATCACATTCAAGGAGCTTTCCTAACCGGAGAATCAGAAACCAGCGAGGAATGACATTGAAGGAGCTTTCCTGACCGGAGAATCAGAAACCAGCGAGGAATGACATTGAAGGAGCTTTCCTGACCGGAGAATCAGTAACCAGCGAGAAATCACATTGAAGGAGTTTTCCTGACCGGAGATTCAGAAACCAGGGAGGAATCACATTGAAGGAGCTTTCCTGACCGGAAAATCAGAAACCAGCGAGGAATCACATTGAAGGAGGTTGCCTGACCGGAGAATCAGAAACCAGCGAAGAATCACATTGAAGGAGCTTTCCTGACCGTAGAATCAGAAACCTGCGAGGAATCACATTGAAGGAGCTTTCCTGACCGGAGAATCAGAAACCAGCGGGGAATCACATTGAAGGAGCTTTCCTGACCAGAGAATCAGAAACCAGCGAGGAATCACATTGAAGGAGCTTTCCTGAGTGGAGAATTAGAAACCAGCGTGGAATCACATTGAAGGAGCTTTCCTGACCGGAGAATCAGAAACCAGCGAGGAATCACATTGAAGGAGCTTTCCTGACCGTAGAATCAGAAACCAGCGAGGAATCACATTGAAGGAGCTTTCCTGACCGGAGAATCAGAAACCAGCAAGGAATCACATTGAAGGAGCGTTCCTGACCGGAAAATCAGAAACCAGCGTGGAATCACATTGAAGGAGCTTTCCTGACCGGAGAATCAGTAACCAGCAAGGAATGACATTGAAGGAGTTTTCCTGACTGGAGAATCAGAAACCAGCGAGGAATGACATTGAAGGAGCTTTCCTGACCAGAGAATCAGAAACCAGCAAAGAATCACATTGAAGGAGCTTTCCCGAGTGGAGAATCAGAAACCAGCGTGGAATCACATTGAAGGAGCTTTCCTGACCGGAAAATCAGAAACCAGCGAGGAATCACATTGAAGGAGCTTTCCTGACCGTGGAATCAGAAACCAGAGAGGAATCTCATTGAAGGAGCTTTCCTGAATGGAGAATCAGAAACCAGCGAGGAATCACATTGAAGGAGCTTTCCTGACCGGAGAATCAGAAACCAGCAAGGAATCACATTGAAGGAGCTTTCCTGACCGGAGAATCAGACACCAGCGAGGAATCACATTGAAGGAGCTTTCCTGACCGGAGAATCAAAAACCAGTGAGGCATCACATTGAAGGAGCTTTCCTGACCAGGGAATCAGCAACCAGAGAGGAATCACATTGAAGGAGCTTTCCTGACCGGGGAATCAGAAACCAGAGAGGAATCACATTGAAGGAGCTTTCCTGATGGGAGAATCAGAAACAAGCGAGGAATCACATTGCAGGAGCTTTCCTGACCGGAGAATCAGAAACCAGCGAGGAATCACATTGAAGGAGCTTTCCTGACCAGAGAATGAGACACCAGTGAGGAATCACATTGAAGGAGCTTTCCTGACCGGAGAATCAGAAACCAGCGAGGAATCACATTGAAGGAGCTTTCCTCACCGTAAAATCAGAAACCAGCGAGGAATCACATTGAAGGAGCTTTCCTGACCGAGAATCAGAAACCAGCGAGGAATCACATTGAAGGAGCTTTCCTGACCAGAGAATCAGAAACCAGCGAGGAATCACATTGAAGGAGCTTTCCTGACCAAAGAATTGGAAACCAGCAAGGAATCACATTGAAGGAGCTTTCCTGACCGGAGAGTCAGAAACCAGCGAGGAATCACATTGAAGGAGCTTTCCTGACCGGAGAGTCAGAAACCAGCGAGGAATCAAATTGAAGGAGTTTTCCTGACCGGAGAATCAGAAAGCAGCGAGGAATGACATTGAAGGAGCTTTCCTGACCGGAGAATCAGAAACCAGCGAAGAATCACATTGAAGGAGCTTTCCTGACCGGAGAATCAGAAACCAGCGAGGAATAACATTGAAGGAGCTTTCCTGACAGGAAAATCAGAAACCAGCGAGGAATCACATTGAAGGAGCTTTCCTTACCGGAGAATCAGAAACCAGCGAGGAATCAAATTGAAGGAGCTTTCCTGACTGGAGAATCAGAAACCAGCGAGGAATCACATTGAAGGAGCTTTCCTGGTCGTAGAATCGGAAACCAGCGAGGAATCACATTCAAGGAGCTTTCCTAACCGGAGAATCAGAAACCAGCGAGGAATCACATTGAAGGAGTTTTCCTGACCGGAGAATCAGAAACCAGCGAGGAATGACATTGAAGGAGCTTTCCTGACCGGAGAATCAGAAACCAGCGAGGAATGACATTGAAGGAGCTTTCCTGACCGGAGAATCAGTAACCAGCGAGAAATCACATTGAAGGAGCTTTCCTGACCGGAGAATCAGAAACCAGCGAGGAATCACATTGAAGGAGCTTTCCTGACCGTAGAGTCAGAAACCATCAAGGAATCCCATTGAAGGAGCGTTCCTGACCGGAGAATCAGAAACCAGCGTGGAATCACATTGAAGGAGCTTTCCTGACCGGAGAATCAGTAACCAGCAAGGAATGACATTGAAGGAGTTTTCCTGACTGGAGAATCAGAAACCAGCGAGGAATGACATTGAAGGAGCTTACCTGACCAGAGAATCAGAAACCAGCAAAGAATCACATTGAAGGAGCTTTCCTGAGTGGAGAATCAGAAACCAGCGTGGAATCACATTGAAGGAGCTTTCCTGACCGGATAATCAGAAACCAGCGACTGAAGGAGCTTTCCTGACCGGAGAATCAGAAACCAGCGAGCAATCACATTGAAGGAGCTTTCCTGACCGGAGAATCAGAAACCAGCGAGGAATCACATTGAAGGAGCTTTCCTGACTGGAGAATCAGAAATCAGAGAGGAATCACATTGAAGGAGCTTTCCTGACCGGGGAATCAGAAACCAGCAAGGAATCACATTGAAGGAGCTTTCCTGACCGGGGAATCAGAAACAAGAGAGGAATCACATTGAAGGAGCTTTCCTGATGGGAGAATCAGAAACAAGCGAGGAATCACATTGAAGGAGCTTTCCTGACCAGAGCATGAGACACCAGTGAGGAATCACATTGAAGGAGCTTTCCTGACCGGAGAATCAGAAACAAGCGAGGAATCACATTGAAGGAGCTTTCCTCACCGTAAAATCAGAAACCAGCGAGGAATCACATTGAAGGAGCTTTCCTGACCGAGAATCAGAAACCAGCGAGGAATCACATTGAAGGAGCTTTCCTGACCAAAGAATCGGAAACCAGCGAGGAATCACATTGAAGGAGCTTTCCTGACCGGAGAGTCAGAAACCAGCGAGGAATCACATTGAAGGAGCTTTCCTGACCAGAGAGTCAGAAACCAGCGAAGAATCAAATTGAAGGAGTTTTCCTGACCGGCGAATCAGAAACCAGCGAGGAATGACATTGAAGGAGCTTTCCTGACCGGAGAATCAGAAACCAGCGAAGAATCACATTGAAGGAGCTTTCCTGACCGGAGAATCAGAAACCAGCGAGGAATAACATTGAAGGAGCTTTCCTGACAGGAAAATCAGAAACCAGCGAGGAATCACATTGAAGGAGCTTTCCTGACCGGAGAATCAGAAACCAGCGAGGAATCAAATTGAAGGAGCTTTCCTGACTGGAGAATCAGAAACCAGCGAGGAATCACATTGAAGGAGCTTTCCTGGTCGTAGAATTGGAAACCAGCGAGGAATCACATTCAAGGAGCTTTCCTAACCGGAGAATCAGAAACCAGCGAGGAATGACATTGAAGGAGCTTTCCTGACCGGAGAATCAGAAACCAGCGAGGAATGACATTGAAGGAGCTTTCCTGACCGGAGAATCAGTAACCAGCGAGAAATCACATTGAAGGAGTTTTCCTGACCGGAGATTCAGAAACCAGGGAGGAATCACATTGAAGGAGCTTTCCTGACCGGAAAATCAGAAACCAGCGAGGAATCACATTGAAGGAGGTTGCCTGACCGGAGAATCAGAAACCAGCGAAGAATCACATTGAAGGAGCTTTCCTGACCGTAGAATCAGAAACCTGCGAGGAATCACATTGAAGGAGCTTTCCTGACCGGAGAATCAGAAACCAGCGGGGAATCACATTGAAGGAGCTTTCCTGACCAGAGAATCAGAAACCAGCGAGGAATCACATTGAAGGAGCTTTCCTGAGTGGAGAATTAGAAACCAGCGTGGAATCACATTGAAGGAGCTTTCCTGACCGGAGAATCAGAAACCAGCGAGGAATCACATTGAAGGAGCTTTCCTGACCGTAGAATCAGAAACCAGCGAGGAATCACATTGAAGGAGCTTTCCTGACCGGAGAATCAGAAACCAGCAAGGAATCACATTGAAGGAGCGTTCCTGACCGGAAAATCAGAAACCAGCGTGGAATCACATTGAAGGAGCTTTCCTGACCGGAGAATCAGTAACCAGCAAGGAATGACATTGAAGGAGTTTTCCTGACTGGAGAATCAGAAACCAGCGAGGAATGACATTGAAGGAGCTTTCCTGACCAGAGAATCAGAAACCAGCAAAGAATCACATTGAAGGAGCTTTCCCGAGTGGAGAATCAGAAACCAGCGTGGAATCACATTGAAGGAGCTTTCCTGACCGGAAAATCAGAAACCAGCGAGGAATCACATTGAAGGAGCTTTCCTGACCGTGGAATCAGAAACCAGAGAGGAATCTCATTGAAGGAGCTTTCCTGAATGGAGAATCAGAAACCAGCGAGGAATCACATTGAAGGAGCTTTCCTGACCGGAGAATCAGAAACCAGCAAGGAATCACATTGAAGGAGCTTTCCTGACCGGAGAATCAGACACCAGCGAGGAATCACATTGAAGGAGCTTTCCTGACCGGAGAATCAAAAACCAGTGAGGCATCACATTGAAGGAGCTTTCCTGACCAGGGAATCAGCAACCAGAGAGGAATCACATTGAAGGAGCTTTCCTGACCGGGGAATCAGAAACCAGAGAGGAATCACATTGAAGGAGCTTTCCTGATGGGAGAATCAGAAACAAGCGAGGAATCACATTGCAGGAGCTTTCCTGACCGGAGAATCAGAAACCAGCGAGGAATCACATTGAAGGAGCTTTCCTGACCAGAGAATGAGACACCAGTGAGGAATCACATTGAAGGAGCTTTCCTGACCGGAGAATCAGAAACCAGCGAGGAATCACATTGAAGGAGCTTTCCTCACCGTAAAATCAGAAACCAGCGAGGAATCACATTGAAGGAGCTTTCCTGACCGAGAATCAGAAACCAGCGAGGAATCACATTGAAGGAGCTTTCCTGACCAGAGAATCAGAAACCAGCGAGGAATCACATTGAAGGAGCTTTCCTGACCAAAGAATTGGAAACCAGCAAGGAATCACATTGAAGGAGCTTTCCTGACCGGAGAGTCAGAAACCAGCGAGGAATCACATTGAAGGAGCTTTCCTGACCGGAGAGTCAGAAACCAGCGAGGAATCAAATTGAAGGAGTTTTCCTGACCGGAGAATCAGAAAGCAGCGAGGAATGACATTGAAGGAGCTTTCCTGACCGGAGAATCAGAAACCAGCGAAGAATCACATTGAAGGAGCTTTCCTGACCGGAGAATCAGAAACCAGCGAGGAATAACATTGAAGGAGCTTTCCTGACAGGAAAATCAGAAACCAGCGAGGAATCACATTGAAGGAGCTTTCCTTACCGGAGAATCAGAAACCAGCGAGGAATCAAATTGAAGGAGCTTTCCTGACTGGAGAATCAGAAACCAGCGAGGAATCACATTGAAGGAGCTTTCCTGGTCGTAGAATCGGAAACCAGCGAGGAATCACATTCAAGGAGCTTTCCTAACCGGAGAATCAGAAACCAGCGAGGAATCACATTGAAGGAGTTTTCCTGACCGGAGAATCAGAAACCAGCGAGGAATGACATTGAAGGAGCTTTCCTGACCGGAGAATCAGAAACCAGCGAGGAATGACATTGAAGGAGCTTTCCTGACCGGAGAATCAGTAACCAGCGAGAAATCACATTGAAGGAGCTTTCCTGACCGGAGAATCAGAAACCAGGGAGGAATCACATTGAAGGAGCTTTCCTGACCGGAAAATCAGAAACCAGCGAGGAATCACATTGAAGGAGGTTGCCTGACCGGAGAATCAGAAACCAGCGAAGAATCACATTGAAGGAGCTTTCCTGACCATAGAATCAGAAACCTGCGAGGAATCACATTGAAGGAGCTTTCCTGACCGGAGAATCAGAAACCAGCGGGGAATCACATTGAAGGAGCTTTCCTGACCAGAGAATCAGAAACCAGCGAGGAATCACATTGAAGGAGCTTTCCTGAGTGGAGAATCAGAAACCAGCGTGGAATCACATTGAAGGAGCTTTCCTGATCGGAGAATCAGAAACCAGCGAGGAATCACATTGAAGGAGCTTTCCTGACCGTAGAATCAGAAACCAGCGAGGAATCACATTGAAGGAGCTTTCCTGACCGGAGAATCAGAAACCAGCGAGGAATCACATTGAAGGAGCGTTCCTGACCGGAGAATCAGAAACCAGCGAGGAATCACATTGAAGGAGCTTTCCTGACCGGAGAGTCAGAAACCAGCAAGGAATCAAATTGAAGGAGTTTTCCTGACCGGAGAATCAGAAACCAGCGAGGAATGACATTGAAGGAGCTTTCCTGACCGGAGAATCAGAAACCAGCGAAGAATCACATTGAAGGAGCTTTCCTGACCGGAGAATCAGAAACCAGCGAGGAATAACATTGAAGGAGCTTCCCTGACAGGAAAATCAGAAACCAGCGAGGAATCACATTGAAGGAGCTTTCCTTACCGGAGAATCAGAAACCAGCGAGGAATCAAATTGAAGGAGCTTTCCTGACTGGAGAATCAGAAACCAGCGAGGAATCACATTGAAGGAGCTTTCCTGGTCGTAGAATCGGAAACCAGCGAGGAATCACATTCAAGGCTTTCCTGACCGGAGAATCAGAAACCAGCGAGGAATGACATTGAAGGAGCTTTCCTGACCGGAGAATCAGTAACCAGCGAGAAATCACATTGAAGGAGCTTTCCTGACCGGAGAATCAGAAACCAGGGAGGAATCACATTGAAGGAGCTTTCCTGACCGGAAAATCAGAAACCAGCGAGGAATCACATTGAAGGAGGTTGCCTGACCGGAGAATCAGAAACCAGCGAAGAATCACATTGAAGGAGCTTTCCTGACCATAGAATCAGAAACCTGCGAGGAATCACATTGAAGGAGCTTTCCTGACCGGAGAATCAGAAACCAGCGGGGAATCACATTGAAGGAGCTTTCCTGACCAGAGAATCAGAAACCAGCGAGGAATCACATTGAAGGAGCTTTCCTGAGTGGAGAATCAGAAACCAGCGTGGAATCACATTGAAGGAGCTTTCCTGATCGGAGAATCAGAAACCAGCGAGGAATCACATTGAAGGAGCTTTCCTGACCGGAGAATCAGAAACCAGCGAGGAATCACATTGAAGGAGCTTTCCTGACCGGAGAATCAGAAACCAGCAAGGAATCACATTGAAGGAGCGTTTCTGACCGGAGAATCAGTAACCAGCGAGGAATCACATTGAAGGAGCTTTCCTGACCGGAGAATCAGAAACCAGGGAGGAATCACATTGAAGGAGCTTTTCTGACCGGAGAATCAGAAACCAGCGAGGAATCACATTGAAGGATCTTTTCTGACCGGAGAATCAGAAATCAGCGAGGAATCACATTGAAGGAGCTTTCCTGACCGAGAATCAGAAACCAGCGAGGAATCACATTGAAGGAGCTTTCCCGACCAAAGTATCGGAAACCAGCGAGGAATCACATTGAAGGAGCTTTCCTGACCGGAGAGTCAGAAACCAGCGAGGAATCACATTGAAGGAGCTTTCCTGACCGGAGAGTCAGAAACCAGCGAGGAATCAAATTGAAGGAGTTTTCCTGACCGGAGAATCAGAAACCAGTGAGGAATGACATTGAAGGAGCTTTCCTGACCGGAGAATCAGAAACCAGCGAAGAATCACATTGAAGGAGCTTTCCTGACCGGAGAATCAGAAACCAGCGAGGAATAACATTGAAGGAGCTTTCCTGACAGGAAAATCAGAAACCAGCGAGGAATCACATTGAAGGAGCTTTCCTGACCGGAGAATCAGAAACCAGCGAGGAATCAAATTGAAGGAGCTTTCCTGACTGGAGAATCAGAAACCAGCGAGGAATCACATTGAAGGAGCTTTCCTGGTCGTAGAATTGGAAACCAGCGAGGAATCAAATTGAAGGAGCTTTCCTGACTGGAGAATCAGAAACCAGCGAGGAATCACATTGAAGGAGCTTTCCTGGTCGTAGAATCGGAAACCAGCGAGGAATCACATTCAAGGAGCTTTCCTAACCGGAGAATCAGAAACCAGCGAGGAATCACATTGAAGGAGTTTTCCTGACCGGAGAATCAGAAACCAGGGAGGAATCACATTGAAGGAGCTTTCCTGACCGGAAAATCAGAAACCAGCGAGGAATCACATTGAAGGAGGTTGCCTGACCGGAGAATCAGTAACCAGCGAGAAATCACATTGAAGGAGCTTTCCTGACCGTAGAATCAGAAACCTGCGAGGAATCACATTGAAGGAGCTTTCCTGACCGGAGAATCAGAAACCAGCGGGGAATCACATTGAAGGAGCTTTCCTGACCAGAGAATCAGAAACCAGCGAGGAATCACATTGAAGGAGCTTTCCTGAGTGGAGAATTAGAAACCAGCGTGGAATCACATTGAAGGAGCTTTCCTGACCGGAGAATCAGAAACCAGCGAGGAATGACATTGAAGGAGCTTTCCTGACCAGAGAATCAGAAACCAGCAAAGAATCACATTGAAGGAGCTTTCCCGAGTGGAGAATCAGAAACCAGCGTGGAATCACATTGAAGGAGCTTTCCTGACCGGAAAATCAGAAACCAGCGAGGAATCACATTGAAGGAGCTTTCCTGACCGTGGAATCAGAAACCAGAGAGGAATCTCATTGAAGGAGCTTTCCTGAATGGAGAATCAGAAACCAGCGAGGAATCACATTGAAGGAGCTTTCCTGACCGGAGAATCAGAAACCAGCGAGGAATCACATTGAAGGAGCTTTCCTGACCGGAGAATCAGACACCAGCGAGGAATCACATTGAAGGAGCTTTCCTGACCGGAGAATCAAAAACCAGTGAGGCATCACATTGAAGGAGCTTTCCTGACCGGGGAATCAGAAACCAGAGAGGAATCACATTGAAGGAGCTTTCCTGACCGGGGAATCAGAAACCAGAGAGGAATCACATTGAAGGAGCTTTCCTGATGGGAGAATCAGAAACAAGCGAGGAATCACATTGCAGGAGCTTTCCTGACCGGAGAATCAGAAACCAGCGAGGAATCACATTGAAGGAGCTTTCCTGACCAGAGAATGAGACACCAGTGAGGAATCACATTGAAGGAGCTTTCCTGACCGGAGAATCAGAAACCAGCGAGGAATCACATTGAAGGAGCTTTCCTCACCGTAAAATCAGAAACCAGCGAGGAATCACATTGAAGGAGCTTTCCTGACCGAGAATCAGAAACCAGCGAGGAATCACATTGAAGGAGCTTTCCTGACCAGAGAATCAGAAACCAGCGAGGAATCACATTGAAGGAGCTTTCCTGACCAAAGAATCGGAAACCCGCGAGGAATCACATTGAAGGAGCTTTCCTGACCGGAGAGTCAGAAACCAGCGAGGAATCACATTGAAGGAGCTTTCCTGACTGGAGAGTCAGAAACCAGCGAGGAATCAAATTGAAGGAGTTTTCCTGACCGGGGAATCAGAAACCAGCGAGGAATGACATTGAAGGAGCTTTCCTGACCGGAGAATCAGAAACCAGCGAAGAATCACATTGAAGGAGCTTTCCTGACCGGAGAATCAGAAACCAGCAAGGAATAACATTGAAGGAGCTTTCCTGACAGGAAAATCAGAAACCAGCGAGGAATCACATTGAAGGAGCTTTCCTTACCGGAGAATCAGAAACCAGCGAGGAATCAAATTGACGGAGCTTTCCTGACTGGAGAATCAGAAACCAGCGAGGAATCACATTGAAGGAGCTTTCCTGGTCGTAGAATCGGAAACCAGCGAGGAATCACATTCAAGGAGCTTTCCTAACCGGAGAATCAGAAACCAGCGAGGAATCACATTGAAGGAGTT
Source organism: Ambystoma mexicanum (assembly GCF_040938575.1). Classification (NCBI taxonomy): domain Eukaryota; kingdom Metazoa; phylum Chordata; class Amphibia; order Caudata; family Ambystomatidae; genus Ambystoma; species Ambystoma mexicanum. Next base: position 67,776,192 of record NC_090932.1, on the reverse strand, counting down.
TTCCTGACCGGAGAATCAGAAACCAGCGAGGAATGACATTGAAGGAGCTTTCCTGACCGGAGAATCAGAAACCAGCGAGGAATGACATTGAAGGAGCTTTCCTGACCGGAGAATCAGTAACCAGCGAGAAATCACATTGAAGGAGCTTTCCTGACCGGAGAATCAGAAACCAGGGAGGAATCACATTGAAGGAGCTTTCCTGATCGGAGAATCAGAAACCAGCGAGGAATCACATTGAAGGAGGTTGCCTGCCGGAGAATCAGAAACCAGCGAAGAATCACATTGAAGGAGCTTTCCTGACCATAGAATCAGAAACCAGCGAGGAATCACATTGAAGGATCTTTTCTGACCGGAGAATCAGAAACAAGCGAGGAATCACATTGAAGGAGCTTTCCTGACCGAGAATCAGAAACCAGCGAGGAATCACATTGAAGGAGCTTTCCTGACCAAAGTATCGGAAACCAGCGAGGAATCACATTGAAGGAGCTTTCCTGACCGGAGAGTCAGAAACCAGCGAGGAATCACATTGAAGGAGCTTTCCTGACCGGAGAGTCAGAAACCAGTGAGGAATCAAATTGAAGGAGTTTTCCTGACCGGAGAATCAGAAACCAGTGAGGAATGACATTGAAGGAGCTTTCCTGACCGGAGAATCAGAAACCAGCGAAGAATCACATTGAAGGAGCTTTCCTGACCGGAGAATCAGAAACCAGCGAGGAATAACATTGAAGGAGCTTTCCTGACAGGAAAATCAGAAACCAGCGAGGAATCACATTGAAGGAGCTTTCCTGACCGGAGAATCAGAAACCAGCGAGGAATCAAATTGAAGGAGCTTTCCTGACTGGAGAATCAGAAACCAGCGAGGAATCACATTGAAGGAGCTTTCCTGGTCGTAGAATTGGAAACCAGCGAGGAATCACATTGAAGGATCTTTCCTAACCGGAGAATCAGAAACCAGCGAGGAATGACATTGAAGGAGCTTTCCTGACCGGAGAATCAGAAACCAGCGAGGAATGACATTGAAGGAGCTTTCCTGACCGGAGAATCAGTAACCAGCGAGAAATCACATTGAAGGAGTTTTCCTGACCGGAGAATCAGAAACCAGGGAGGAATCACATTGAAGGAGCTTTCCTGACCGGAAAATCAGAAACCAGCGAGGAATCACATTGAAGGAGGTTGCCTGACCGGAGAATCAGAAACCAGCGAAGAATCACATTGAAGGAGCTTTCCTGACCGTAGAATCAGAAACATGCGAGGAATCACATTGAAGGAGCTTTCCTGACCGGAGAATCAGAAACCAGCGGGGAATCACATTGAAGGAACTTTCCTGACCAGAGAATCAGAAACCAGCGAGGATCACATTGAAGGAGCTTTCCTGAGTGGAGAATTAGAAACCAGCGTGGAATCACATTGAAGGAGCTTTCCTGACCGGAGAATCAGAAACCAGCGAGGAATCACATTGAAGGAGCTTTCCTGACCGTAGAATCAGAAACCAGCGAGGAATCACATTGAAGGAGCTTTCCTGACCGGAGAATCAGAAACCAGCAAGGAATCACATTGAAGGAGCGTTCCTGACCGGAGAATCAGAAACCAGCGTGGAATCACATTGAAGGAGCTTTCCTGACCGGAGAATCAGTAACCAGCAAGGAATGACATTGAAGGAGTTTTCCTGACTGGAGAATCAGAAACCAGCGAGGAATGACATTGAAGGAGCTTTCCTGACCAGAGAATCAGAAACCAGCAAAGAATCACATTGAAGGAGCTTTCCCGAGTGGAGAATCAGAAACCAGCGTGGGATCACATTGAAGGAGCTTTCCTGACCGGAAAATCAGAAACCAGCGAGGAATCACATTGAAGGAGCTTTCCTGACCGTGGAATCAGAAACCAGAGAGGAATCTCATTGAAGGAGCTTTCCTGAATGGAGAATCAGAAACCAGCGAGGAATCACATTGAAGGAGCTTTCCTGACCGGAGAATCAGAAACCAGCGAGGAATCACATTGAAGGAGCTTTCCTGACCGTAGAATCAGAAACCTGCGAGGAATCACATTGAAGGAGCTTTCCTGACCGGAGAATCAGAAACCAGCGGGGAATCACATTGAAGGAGCTTTCCTGACCAGAGAATCAGAAACCAGCAAAGAATCACATTGAAGGAGCTTTCCTGAGTGGAGAATCAGAAACCAGCCTGGAATCACATTGAAGGAGCTTTCCTGACCGGAGAATCAGAAACCAGCGAGGAATAACATTGAAGGAGCTTTCCTGAAAGGAAAATCAGAAACCAGCGAGGAATCACATTGAAGGAGCTTTCCTGACCGGAGAATCAGAAACCAGCGAGGAATCAAATTGAAGGAGCTTTCCTGACTGGAGAATCAGAAACCAGCGGGGAATCACATTGAAGGAGCTTTCCTGACTGGAGAATCAGAAACCAGCGTGGAATCACATTGAAGGAGCTTTCCTGACCGGAGAATCAGAAACCAGCGAGGAATAACATTGAAGGAGCTTTCCTGACAGGAAAATCAGAAACCAGCGAGGAATCACATTGAAGGAGCTTTCCTGACCGGAGAATCAGAAACCAGCGAGGAATCAAATTGAAGGAGCTTTCCTGACTGGAGAATCAGAAACCAGCGAGGAATCACATTGATGGAGCTTTCCTGGTCGTAGAATCGGAAACCAGCGAGGAATCACATTCAAGGAGCTTTCCTAACCGGAGAATCAGAAACCAGCGAGGAATCACATTGAAGGAGTTTTCCTGACCGGAGAATCAGAAACCAGCGAGGAATGACAATGAAGGAGTTTCCTGACCGGAGAATCAGAAACCAGCGAGGAATGACATTGAAGGAGCTTTCCTGACCGGAGAATCAGTAACCAGCGAGAAATCACATTGAAGGAGCTTTCCTGACCGGAGAATCAGAAACCAGGGAGGAATCACATTGAAGGAGCTTTCCTGACCGGAAAATCAGAAACCAGCGAGGAATCACATTGAAGGAGGTTGCCTGACCGGAGAATCAGAAACCAGCGAAGAATCACATTGAAGGAGCTTTCCTGACCGTAGAATCAGAAACCTGCGAGGAATCACATTGAAGGAGCTTTCCTGACCGGAGAATCAGAAACCAGCGGGGAATCACATTGAAGGAGCTTTCCTGACCAGAGAATCAGAAACCAGCGAGGAATCACATTGAAGGAGCTTTCCTGAGTGGAGAATTAGAAACCAGCGTGGAATCACATTGAAGGAGCTTTCCTGACCGGAGAATCAGTAACCAGCAAGGAATGACATTGAAGGAGCTTTCCTGAGTGGAGAATCAGAAACCAGCGTGGAATTACATTGAAGGAGCTTTCCTGATCGGAGAATCAGAAACCAGCGAGGAATCACATTGAAGGAGCTTCCTGACCGGAGAATCAGAAACCAGCGAGGAATCACATTGAAGGAGCTTTCCTGACCGGAGAATCAGAAACCAGCAAGGAATCACATTGAAGGAGCGTTCCTGACCGGAGAATCAGTAACCAGCGAGGAATCACATTGAAGGAGCTTTCCTGATCGGAGAATCAGAAACCAGCGAGGAATCACATTGAAGGAGCTTTCCTGACCGGAGAATCAGAAACCAGCGAGGAATCACATTGAAGGAGCTTTCCTGACCGGAGAATCAGAAACCAGCAAGGAATCACATTGAAGGAGCGTTCCTGACCGGAGAATCAGTAACCAGCGAGGAATCACATTGAAGGAGCTTTCCTGACCGGAGAATCAGAAACCAGGGAGGAATCACATTGAAGGAGCTTTTCTGACCGGAGAATCAGAAACCAGCGAGGAATCACATTGAAGGATCTTTTCTGACCGGAGAATCAGAAATCAGCGAGGAATCACATTGAAGGAGCTTTCCTGACCGAGAATCAGAAACCAGCGAGGAATCACATTGAAGGAGCTTTCCCGACCAAAGTATCGGAAACCAGCGAGGAATCACATTGAAGGAGCTTTCCTGACCGGAGAGTCAGAAACCAGCGAGGAATCACATTGAAGGAGCTTTCCTGACCGGAGAGTCAGAAACCAGCGAGGAATCAAATTGAAGGAGTTTTCCTGACCGGAGAATCAGAAACCAGTGAGGAATGACATTGAAGGAGCTTTCCTGACCGGAGAATCAGAAACCAGCGAAGAATCACATTGAAGGAGCTTTCCTGACCGGAGAATCAGAAACCAGCGAGGAATAACATTGAAGGAGCTTTCCTGACAGGAAAATCAGAAACCAGCGAGGAATCACATTGAAGGAGCTTTCCTGACCGGAGAATCAGAAACCAGCGAGGAATCAAATTGAAGGAGCTTTCCTGACTGGAGAATCAGAAACCAGCGAGGAATCACATTGAAGGAGCTTTCCTGGTCGTAGAATTGGAAACCAGCGAGGAATCAAATTGAAGGAGCTTTCCTGACTGGAGAATCAGAAACCAGCGAGGAATCACATTGAAGGAGCTTTCCTGGTCGTAGAATCGGAAACCAGCGAGGAATCACATTCAAGGAGCTTTCCTAACCGGAGAATCAGAAACCAGCGAGGAATCACATTGAAGGAGTTTTCCTGACCGGAGAATCAGAAACCAGGGAGGAATCACATTGAAGGAGCTTTCCTGACCGGAAAATCAGAAACCAGCGAGGAATCACATTGAAGGAGGTTGCCTGACCGGAGAATCAGTAACCAGCGAGAAATCACATTGAAGGAGCTTTCCTGACCGTAGAATCAGAAACCTGCGAGGAATCACATTGAAGGAGCTTTCCTGACCGGAGAATTAGAAACCAGCGGGGAATCACATTGAAGGAGCTTTCCTGACCAGAGAATCAGAAACCAGCGAGGAATCACATTGAAGGAGCTTTCCTGAGTGGAGAATTAGAAACCAGCGTGGAATCACATTGAAGGAGCTTTCCTGACCGGAGAATCAGAAACCAGCGAGGAATGACATTGAAGGAGCTTTCCTGACCAGAGAATCAGAAACCAGCAAAGAATCACATTGAAGGAGCTTTCCCGAGTGGAGAATCAGAAACCAGCGTGGAATCACATTGAAGGAGCTTTCCTGACCGGAAAATCAGAAACCAGCGAGGAATCACATTGAAGGAGCTTTCCTGACCGTGGAATCAGAAACCAGAGAGGAATCTCATTGAAGGAGCTTTCCTGAATGGAGAATCAGAAACCAGCGAGGAATCACATTGAAGGAGCTTTCCTGACCGGAGAATCAGAAACCAGCGAGGAATCACATTGAAGGAGCTTTCCTGACCGGAGAATCAGACACCAGCGAGGAATCACATTGAAGGAGCTTTCCTGACCGGAGAATCAAAAACCAGTGAGGCATCACATTGAAGGAGCTTTCCTGACCGGGGAATCAGAAACCAGAGAGGAATCACATTGAAGGAGCTTTCCTGACCGGGGAATCAGAAACCAGAGAGGAATCACATTGAAGGAGCTTTCCTGATGGGAGAATCAGAAACAAGCGAGGAATCACATTGCAGGAGCTTTCCTGACCGGAGAATCAGAAACCAGCGAGGAATCACATTGAAGGAGCTTTCCTGACCAGAGAATGAGACACCAGTGAGGAATCACATTGAAGGAGCTTTCCTGACCGGAGAATCAGAAACCAGCGAGGAATCACATTGAAGGAGCTTTCCTCACCGTAAAATCAGAAACCAGCGAGGAATCACATTGAAGGAGCTTTCCTGACCGAGAATCAGAAACCAGCGAGGAATCACATTGAAGGAGCTTTCCTGACCAGAGAATCAGAAACCAGCGAGGAATCACATTGAAGGAGCTTTCCTGACCAAAGAATCGGAAACCCGCGAGGAATCACATTGAAGGAGCTTTCCTGACCGGAGAGTCAGAAACCAGCGAGGAATCACATTGAAGGAGCTTTCCTGACCGGAGAGTCAGAAACCAGCGAGGAATCAAATTGAAGGAGTTTTCCTGACCGGGGAATCAGAAACCAGCGAGGAATGACATTGAAGGAGCTTTCCTGACCGGAGAATCAGAAACCAGCGAAGAATCACATTGAAGGAGCTTTCCTGACCGGAGAATCAGAAACCAGCAAGGAATAACATTGAAGGAGCTTTCCTGACAGGAAAATCAGAAACCAGCGAGGAATCACATTGAAGGAGCTTTCCTTACCGGAGAATCAGAAACCAGCGAGGAATCAAATTGACGGAGCTTTCCTGACTGGAGAATCAGAAACCAGCGAGGAATCACATTGAAGGAGCTTTCCTGGTCGTAGAATCGGAAACCAGCGAGGAATCACATTCAAGGAGCTTTCCTAACCGGAGAATCAGAAACCAGCGAGGAATCACATTGAAGGAGTTTTCCTGACCGGAGAATCAGAAACCAGCGAGGAATGACATTGAAGGAGCTTTCCTGACCGGAGAATCAGAAACCAGCGAGGAATGACATTGAAGGAGCTTTCCTGACCGGAGAATCAGTAACCAGCGAGAAATCACATTGAAGGAGCTTTCCTGACCGGAGAATCAGAAACCAGGGAGGAATCACATTGAAGGAGCTTTCATGATCGGAGAATCAGAAACCAGCGAGGAATCACATTGAAGGAGGTTGCCTGCCGGAGAATCAGAAACCAGCGAAGAATCACATTGAAGGAGCTTTCCTGACCATAGAATCAGAAACCAGCGAGGAATCACATTGAAGGATCTTTTCTGACCGGAGAATCAGAAACAAGCGAGGAATCACATTGAAGGAGCTTTCCTGACCGAGAATCAGAAACCAGCGAGGAATCACATTGAAGGAGCTTTCCTGACCAAAGTATCGGAAACCAGCGAGGAATCACATTGAAGGAGCTTTCCTGACCAGAGAGTCAGAAACCAGCGAGGAATCACATTGAAGGAGCTTTCCTGACCGGAGAGTCAGAAACCAGTGAGGAATCAAATTGAAGGAGTTTTCCTGACCGGAGAATCAGAAACCAGTGAGGAATGACATTGAAGGAGCTTTCCTGACCGGAGAATCAGAAACCAGCGAAAAATCACATTGAAGGAGCTTTCCTGACCGGAGAATCAGAAACCAGCGAGGAATAACATTGAAGGAGCTTTCCTGACAGGAAAATCAGAAACCAGCGAGGAATCACATTGAAGGAGCTTTCCTGACCGGAGAATCAGAAACCAGTGAGGAATCAAATTGAAGGAGCTTTCCTGACTGGAGAATCAGAAACCAGCGAGGAATCACATTGAAGGAGCTTTCCTGGTCGTAGAATTGGAAACCAGCGAGGAATCACATTGAAGGATGTTTCCTAACCGGAGAATCAGAAACCAGCGAGGAATGACATTGAAGGAGCTTTCCTGACCGGAGAATCAGAAACCAGCGAGGAATGACATTGAAGGAGCTTTCCTGACCGGAGAATCAGTAACCAGCGAGAAATCACATTGAAGGAGTTTTCCTGACCGGAGAATCAGAAACCAGGGAGGAATCACATTGAAGGAGCTTTCCTGACCGGAAAATCAGAAACCAGCGAGGAATCACATTGAAGGAGGTTGCCTGACCGGAGAATCAGAAACCAGCGAAGAATCACATTGAAGGAGCTTTCCTGACCGTAGAATCAGAAACATGCGAGGAATCACATTGAAGGAGCTTTCCTGACCGGAGAATCAGAAACCAGCGGGGAATCACATTGAAGGAACTTTCCTGACCAGAGAATCAGAAACCAGCGAGGATCACATTGAAGGAGCTTTCCTGAGTGGAGAATTAGAAACCAGCGTGGAATCACATTGAAGGAGCTTTCCTGACCGGAGAATCAGAAACCAGCGAGGAATCACATTGAAGGAGCTTTCCTGACCGTAGAATCAGAAACCAGCGAGGAATCACATTGAAGGAGCTTTCCTGACCGGAGAATCAGAAACCAGCAAGGAATCACATTGAAGGAGCGTTCCTGACCGGAGAATCAGAAACCAGCGTGGAATCACATTGAAGGAGCTTTCCTGACCGGAGAATCAGTAACCAGCAAGGAATGACATTGAAGGAGTTTTCCTGACTGGAGAATCAGAAACCAGCGAGGAATGACATTGAAGGAGCTTTCCTGACCAGAGAATCAGAAACCAGCAAAGAATCACATTGAAGGAGCTTTCCCGAGTGGAGAATCAGAAACCAGCGTGGAATCACATTGAAGGAGCTTTCCTGACCGGAAAATCAGAAACCAGCGAGGAATCACATTGAAGGAGCTTTCCTGACCGTGGAATCAGAAACCAGAGAGGAATCTCATTGAAGGAGCTTTCCTGAATGGAGAATCAGAAACCAGCGAGGAATCACATTGAAGGAGCTTTCCTGACCGGAGAATCAGAAACCAGCGAGGAATCACATTGAAGGAGCTTTCCTGACCGTAGAATCAGAAACCTGCGAGGAATCACATTGAAGGAGCTTTCCTGACCGGAGAATCAGAAACCAGCGGGGAATCACATTGAAGGAGCTTTCCTGACCAGAGAATCAGAAACCAGCAAAGAATCACATTGAAGGAGCTTTCCTGAGTGGAGAATCAGAAACCAGCCTGGAATCACATTGAAGGAGCTTTCCTGACCGGAGAATCAGAAACCAGCGAGGAATAACATTGAAGGAGCTTTCCTGAAAGGAAAATCAGAAACCAGCGAGGAATCACATTGAAGGAGCTTTCCTGACCGGAGAATCAGAAACCAGCGAGGAATCAAATTGAAGGAGCTTTCCTGACTGGAGAATCAGAAACCAGCGGGGAATCACATTGAAGGAGCTTTCCTGACTGGAGAATCAGAAACCAGCGTGGAATCACATTGAAGGAGCTTTCCTGACCGGAGAATCAGAAACCAGCGAGGAATAACATTGAAGGAGCTTTCCTGACAGGAAAATCAGAAACCAGCGAGGAATCACATTGAAGGAGCTTTCCTGACCGGAGAATCAGAAACCAGCGAGGAATCAAATTGAAGGAGCTTTCCTGACTGGAGAATCAGAAACCAGCGAGGAATCACATTGATGGAGCTTTCCTGGTCGTAGAATCGGAAACCAGCGAGGAATCACATTCAAGGAGCTTTCCTAACCGGAGAATCAGAAACCAGCGAGGAATCACATTGAAGGAGTTTTCCTGACCGGAGAATCAGAAACCAGCGAGGAATGACAATGAAGGAGTTTCCTGACCGGAGAATCAGAAACCAGCGAGGAATGACATTGAAGGAGCTTTCCTGACCGGAGAATCAGTAACCAGCGAGAAATCACATTGAAGGAGCTTTCCTGACCGGAGAATCAGAAACCAGGGAGGAATCACATTGAAGGAGCTTTCCTGACCGGAAAATCAGAAACCAGCGAGGAATCACATTGAAGGAGGTTGCCTGACCGGAGAATCAGAAACCAGCGAAGAATCACATTGAAGGAGCTTTCCTGACCGTAGAATCAGAAACCTGCGAGGAATCACATTGAAGGAGCTTTCCTGACCGGAGAATCAGAAACCAGCGGGGAATCACATTGAAGGAGCTTTCCTGACCAGAGAATCAGAAACCAGCGAGGAATCACATTGAAGGAGCTTTCCTGAGTGGAGAATTAGAAACCAGCGTGGAATCACATTGAAGGAGCTTTCCTGACCGGAGAATCAGAAACCAGCGAGGAATCACATTGAAGGAGCTTTCCTGACCGTAGAATCAGAAACCAGCGAGGAATCACATTGAAGGAGCTTTCCTGACCGGAGAATCAGAAACCAGCAAGGAATCCCATTGAAGGAGCGTTCCTGACCGGAGAATCAGAAACCAGCGTGGAATCACATTGAAGGAGCTTTCCTGACCGGAGAATCAGTAACCAGCAAGGAATGACATTGAAGGAGTTTTCCTGACTGGAGAATCAGAAACCAGCGAGGAATGACATTGAAGGAGCTTTCCTGACCAGAGAATCAGAAACCAGCAAAGAATCACGTTGAAGGAGCTTTCCTGAGTGGAGAATCAGAAACCAGCGTGGAATCACATTGAAGGAGCTTTCCTGACGGATAATCAGAAACCAGCGACTGAAGGAGCTTTCCTGACTGGAGAATCAGAAATCAGCGAGGAATCACATTGAAGGAGCTTTCCTGACCGGGGAATCAGAAACCAGCAAGGAATCACATTGAAGGAGCTTTCCTGACCGGGGAATCAGAAACCAGAGAGGAATCACATTGAAGGAGCTTTCCTGATGGGAGAATCAGAAACAAGCGAGGAATCACATTGCAGGAGCTTTCCTGACCGGAGAATCAGAAACCAGCGAGGAATCACATTGAAGGAGCTTTCCTGACCAGAGAATGAGACACCAGTGAGGAATCACATTGAAGGAGCTTTCCTGACCGGAGAATCAGAAACCAGCGAGGAATCACATTGAAGGAGCTTTCCTCACCGTAAAATCAGAAACCAGCGAGGAATCACATTGAAGGAGCTTTCCTGACCGAGAATCAGAAACCAGCGAGGAATCACATTGAAGGAGCTTTCCTGACCAGAGAATCAGAAACCAGCGAGGAATCACATTGAAGGAGCTTTCCTGACCAAAGAATCGGAAACCAGCGAGGAATCACATTGAAGGAGCTTTCCTGACCGGAGAGTCAGAAACCAGCGAGGAATCACATTGAAGGAGCTTTCCTGACCGGAGAGTCAGAAACCAGCGAGGAATCAAATTGAAGGAGTTTTCCTGACCGGAGAATCAGAAACCAGCGAGGAATGACATTGAAGGAGCTTTCCTGACCGGAGAATCAGAAACCAGCGAAGAATCACATTGAAGGAGCTTTCCTGACCGGAGAATCAGAAACCAGCGAGGAATAACATTGAAGGAGCTTTCCTGACAGGAAAATCAGAAACCAGCGAGGAATCACATTGAAGGAGCTTTCCTGACCGGAGAATCAGAAACCAGCGAGGAATCAAATTGAAGGAGCTTTCCTGACTGGAGAATCAGAAACCAGCGAGGAATCACATTGAAGGAGCTTTCCTGGTCGTAGAATCGGAAACCAGCGAGGAATCACATTCAAGGAGCTTTCCTAACCGGAGAATCAGAAACCAGCGAGGAATCACATTGAAGGAGTTTTCCTGACCGGAGAATCAGAAACCAGAGAGGAATGACATTGAAGGAGCTTTCCTGACCGGAGAATCAGAAACCAGCGAGGAATGACATTGAAGGAGCTTTCCTGACCGGAGAATCAGTAACCAGCGAGAAATCACATTGAAGGAGCTTTCCTGACCGGAGAATCAGAAACCAGGGAAGAATCACATTGAAGGAGCTTTCCTGACCGGAAAATCAGAAACCAGCGAGGAATCACATTGAAGGAGGTTGCCTGACCGGAGAATCAGAAACCAGCGAAGAATCACATTGAAGGAGCTTTCCTGACCGTAGAATCAGAAACCTGCGAGGAATCACATTGAAGGAGCTTTCCTGACCAGAGAATCAGAAACCAGCGGGGAATCACATTGAAGGAGCTTTCCTGACCAGAGAATCAGAAACCAGCGAGGAATCACATTGATGGAGCTTTCCTGAGTGGAGAATTAGAAACCAGCGTGGAATCACATTGAAGGAGCTTTCCTGACCGTAGAATCAGAAACCTGCGAGGAATCACATTGAAGGAGCTTTCCTGACCGGAGAATCAGAAACCAGCGGGGAATCACATTGAAGGAGCTTTCCTGACCAGAGAATCAGAAACCAGCAAAGAATCACATTGAAGGAGCTTTCCTGAGTGGAGAATCAGAAACCAGCGTGGAATCACATTGAAGGAGCTTTCCTGACCGGAGAATCAGAAACCAGCGAGGAATAACATTGAAGGAGCTTTCCTGAAAGGAAAATCAGAAACCAGCGAGGAATCACATTGAAGGAGCTTTCCTGACCGGAGAATCAGAAACCAGCGAGGAATCAAATTGAAGGAGCTTTCCTGACTGGAGAATCAGAAACCAGCGGGGAATCACATTGAAGGAGCATTCCTGACAAGAGAATCAGAAACCAGCAAAGAATCACATTGAAGGAGCTTTCCTGACTGGAGAATCAGAAACCAGCGTGGAATCACATTGAAGGAGCTTTCCTGACCGGAGAATCAGACACCAGCGAGGAATAACATTGAAGGAGCTTTCCTGACAGGAAAATCATAAACCAGCGAGGAATCACATTGAAGGAGCTTTCCTGACCGGAGAATCAGAAACCAGCGAGGAATCAAATTGAAGGAGCTTTCCTGACTGGAGAATCAGAAACCAGCGAGGAATCACATTGAAGGAGCTTTCCTGGTCGTAGAATCGGAAACCAGCGAGGAATCACATTCAAGGAGCTTTCCTAACCGGAGAATCAGAAACCAGCAAGGAATCACATTGAAGGAGTTTTCCTGACCGGAGAATCAGAAACCAGCGAGGAATGACAATGAAGGAGTTTCCTGACCGGAGAATCAGAAACCAGCGAGGAATGACATTGAAGGAGCTTTCCTGACCGGAGAATCAGTAACCAGCGAGAAATCACATTGAAGGAGCTTTCCTGACCGGAGAATCAGAAACCAGGGAGGAATCACATTGAAGGAGCTTTCCTGACCGGAAAATCAGAAACCAGCGAGGAATCACATTGAAGGAGGTTGCCTGACCGGAGAATCAGAAACCAGCGAAGAATCACATTGAAGGAGCTTTCCTGACCGTAGAATCAGAAACCTGCGAGGAATCACATTGAAGGAGCTTTCCTGACCGGAGAATCAGAAACCAGCGGGGAATCACATTGAAGGAGCTTTCCTGACCAGAGAATCAGAAACCAGCGAGGAATCACATTGAAGGAGCTTTCATGAGTGGAGAATTAGAAAACAACGTGGAATCACATTGAAGGAGCTTTCCTGACCGGAAAATCAGAAACCAGCGAGGAATCACATTGAAGGAGCTTTCCTGACCGTAGAATCAGAAACCAGCGAGGAATCACATTGAAGGAGCTTTCCTGACCGGAGAATCAGAAACCAGCAAGGAATCCCATTGAAGGAGCGTTCCTGACCGGAGAATCAGAAACCAGCGTGGAATCACATTGAAGGAGCTTTCCTGACCAGAGAATCAGTAACCAGCAAGGAATGACATTGAAGGAGTTTTCCTGACTGGAGAATCAGAAACCAGCGAGGAATGACATTGAAGGAGCTTTCCTGACCAGAGAATCAGAAACCAGCAAAGAATCACATTGAAGGAGCTTTCCTGAGTGGAGAATCAGAAACCAGCGTGGAATCACATTGAAGGAGCTTTCCTGACGGATAATCAGAAACCAGCGACTGAAGGAGCTTTCCTGACCGGAGAATCAGAAACCAGCGAGCAATCACATTGAAGGAGCTTTCCTGACCGGAGAATCAGAAACCAGCGAGGAATCACATTGAAGGAGCTTTCCTGACTGGAGAATCAGAAATCAGCGAGGAATCACATTGAAGGAGCTTTCCTGACCGGGGAATCAGAAACCAGCAAGGAATCACATTGAAGGAGCTTTCCTGACCGGGGAATCAGAAACAAGAGAGGAATCACATTGAAGGAGCTTTCCTGATGGGAGAATCAGAAACAAGTGAGGAATCACATTGCAGGAGTTTTCCTGACCGGAGAATCAGAAACCAGCAAGGAATCACATTGAAGGAGCTTTCCTGACCAGAGAATGAGACACCAGTGAGGAATCACATTGAAGGAGCTTTCCTGACCGGAGAATCAGAAACCAGCGAGGAATCACATTGAAGGAGCTTTCCTCACCGTAAAATCAGAAACCAGCGAGGAATCACATTGAAGGAGCTTTCCTGACCGAGAATCAGAAACCAGCGAGGAATCACATTGAAGGAGCTTTCCTGACCAGAGAATCAGAAACCAGCGAGGAATCACATTGAAGGAGCTTTCCTGACCAAAGAATCGGAAACCAGCGAGGAATCACATTGAAGGAGCTTTCCTGACCGGAGAGTCAGAAACCAGCGAGGAATCAAATTGAAGGAGCTTTCCTGACCGGAGAGTCAGAAATCAGCGAGGAATCAAATTGAAGGAGTTTTCAAGACCGGAGAATCAGAAACCAGCGAGGAATGACATTGAAGGAGCTTTCCTGACCAGAGAATCAGAAACCAGCGAAGAATCACATTGAAGGAGCTTTCCTGACCGGAGAATCAGAAACCAGCGAGGAATAACATTGAAGGAGCTTTCCTGACAGGAAAATCAGAAACCAGCGAGGAATCACATTGAAGGAGCTTTCCTGACCAGAGAATCAGAAACCAGCGAGGAATCAAATTGAAGGAGCTTTCCTGACTGGAGAATCAGAAACCAGCGAGGAATCACATTGAAGGAGCTTTCCTGGTCGTAGAATTGGAAACCAGCGAGGAATCACATTCAAGGAGCTTTCCTAACCGGAGAATCAGAAACCAGCGAGGAATGACATTGAAGGAGCTTTCCTGACCGGAGAATCAGAAACCAGCGAGGAATGACATTGAAGGAGCTTCCCTGACCGGAGAATCAGTAACCAGCGAGAAATCACATTGAAGGAGCTTTCCTGACCGGAGAATCAGAAACCAGGGAGGAATCACATTGAAGGAGCTTTCCTGACCGGAAAATCAGAAACCAGCGAGGAATCACATTGAAGGAGGTTGCCTGACCGGAGAAACAGAAACCAGCGAAGAATCACATTGAAGGAGCTTTCCTGACCGTAGAATCAGAAACCTGCGAGGAATCACATTGAAGGAGCTTTCCTGACCGGAGAATCAGAAACCAGCGGGGAATCACATTGAAGGAGCTTTCCTGACCAGAGAATCAGAAACCAGCGAGGAATCACATTGAAGGAGCTTTCCTGAGTGGAGAATTAGAAACCAGCGTGGAATCACATTGAAGGAGCTTTCCTGACCGGAGAATCAGAAACCAGCGAGGAATCACATTGAAGGAGCTTTCCTGACTTTAGAATCAGAAACCAGCGAGGAATCACATTGAAGGAGCTTTCCTGACCGGAGAATCAGAAACCAGCAAGGAATCACATTGAAGGAGCGTTCCTGACCGGAGAATCAGAAACCAGCGTGGAATCACATTGAAGGAGCTTTCCTGACAGGAGAATCAGTAACCAGCAAGGAATGACATTGAAGGAGTTTTCCTGACTGGAGAATCAGAAACCAGCGAGGAATGACATTGAAGGAGCTTTCCTGACCAGAGAATCAGAAACCAGCAAAGAATCACATTGAAGGAGCTTTCCTGAGTGGAGAATCAGAAACCAGCGTGGAATCACATTGATGGAGCTTTCCTGACCGGGGAATCAGAAACCAGAGAGGAATCACATTGAAGGAGCTTTCCTGATGGGAGAATCAGAAACAAGCGAGGAATCACATTGAAGGAGCTTTCCTGACCAGAGAATGAGACACCAGTGAGGAATCACATTGAAGGAGCTTTCCTGACCGGAGAATCAGAAACCAGCGAGGAATCACATTGAAGGAGCTTTCCTCACCGTAAAATCAGAAACCAGCGAGGAATCACATTGATGGAGCTTTCCTGAGTGGAGAATTAGAAACCAGCGTGGAATCACATTGAAGGAGCTTTCCTGACCGTAGAATCAGAAACCTGCGAGGAATCACATTGAAGGAGCTTTCCTGACCGGAGAATCAGAAACCAGCGGGGAATCACATTGAAGGAGCTTTCCTGACCAGAGAATCAGAAACCAGCAAAGAATCACATTGAAGGAGCTTTCCTGAGTGGAGAATCAGAAACCAGCGTGGAATCACATTGAAGGAGCTTTCCTGACCGGAGAATCAGAAACCAGCGAGGAATAACATTGAAGGAGCTTTCCTGAAAGGAAAATCAGAAACCAGCGAGGAATCACATTGAAGGAGCTTTCCTGACCGGAGAATCAGAAACCAGCGAGGAATCAAATTGAAGGAGCTTTCCTGACTGGAGAATCAGAAACCAGCGGGGAATCACATTGAAGGAGCATTCCTGACAAGAGAATCAGAAACCAGCAAAGAATCACATTGAAGGAGCTTTCCTGACTGGAGAATCAGAAACCAGCGTGGAATCACATTGAAGGAGCTTTCCTGACCGGAGAATCAGACACCAGCGAGGAATAACATTGAAGGAGCTTTCCTGACAGGAAAATCATAAACCAGCGAGGAATCACATTGAAGGAGCTTTCCTGACCGGAGAATCAGAAACCAGCGAGGAATCAAATTGAAGGAGCTTTCCTGACTGGAGAATCAGAAACCAGCGAGGAATCACATTGAAGGAGCTTTCCTGGTCGTAGAATCGGAAACCAGCGAGGAATCACATTCAAGGAGCTTTCCTAACCGGAGAATCAGAAACCAGCAAGGAATCACATTGAAGGAGTTTTCCTGACCGGAGAATCAGAAACCAGCGAGGAATGACAATGAAGGAGTTTCCTGACCGGAGAATCAGAAACCAGCGAGGAATGACATTGAAGGAGCTTTCCTGACCGGAGAATCAGTAACCAGCGAGAAATCACATTGAAGGAGCTTTCCTGACCGGAGAATCAGAAACCAGGGAGGAATCACATTGAAGGAGCTTTCCTGACCGGAAAATCAGAAACCAGCGAGGAATCACATTGAAGGAGGTTGCCTGACCGGAGAATCAGAAACCAGCGAAGAATCACATTGAAGGAGCTTTCCTGACCGTAGAATCAGAAACCTGCGAGGAATCACATTGAAGGAGCTTTCCTGACCGGAGAATCAGAAACCAGCGGGGAATCACATTGAAGGAGCTTTCCTGACCAGAGAATCAGAAACCAGCGAGGAATCACATTGAAGGAGCTTTCATGAGTGGAGAATTAGAAAACAACGTGGAATCACATTGAAGGAGCTTTCCTGACCGGAAAATCAGAAACCAGCGAGGAATCACATTGAAGGAGCTTTCCTGACCGTAGAATCAGAAACCAGCGAGGAATCACATTGAAGGAGCTTTCCTGACCGGAGAATCAGAAACCAGCAAGGAATCCCATTGAAGGAGCGTTCCTGACCGGAGAATCAGAAACCAGCGTGGAATCACATTGAAGGAGCTTTCCTGACCAGAGAATCAGTAACCAGCAAGGAATGACATTGAAGGAGTTTTCCTGACTGGAGAATCAGAAACCAGCGAGGAATGACATTGAAGGAGCTTTCCTGACCAGAGAATCAGAAACCAGCAAAGAATCACATTGAAGGAGCTTTCCTGAGTGGAGAATCAGAAACCAGCGTGGAATCACATTGAAGGAGCTTTCCTGACGGATAATCAGAAACCAGCGACTGAAGGAGCTTTCCTGACCGGAGAATCAGAAACCAGCGAGCAATCACATTGAAGGAGCTTTCCTGACCGGAGAATCAGAAACCAGCGAGGAATCACATTGAAGGAGCTTTCCTGACTGGAGAATCAGAAATCAGCGAGGAATCACATTGAAGGAGCTTTCCTGACCGGGGAATCAGAAACCAGCAAGGAATCACATTGAAGGAGCTTTCCTGACCGGGGAATCAGAAACAAGAGAGGAATCACATTGAAGGAGCTTTCCTGATGGGAGAATCAGAAACAAGTGAGGAATCACATTGCAGGAGCTTTCCTGACCGGAGAATCAGAAACCAGCAAGGAATCACATTGAAGGAGCTTTCCTGACCAGAGAATGAGACACCAGTGAGGAATCACATTGAAGGAGCTTTCCTGACCGGAGAATCAGAAACCAGCGAGGAATCACATTGAAGGAGCTTTCCTCACCGTAAAATCAGAAACCAGCGAGGAATCACATTGAAGGAGCTTTCCTGACCGAGAATCAGAAACCAGCGAGGAATCACATTGAAGGAGCTTTCCTGACCAGAGAATCAGAAACCAGCGAGGAATCACATTGAAGGAGCTTTCCTGACCAAAGAATCGGAAACCAGCGAGGAATCACATTGAAGGAGCTTTCCTGACCGGAGAGTCAGAAACCAGCGAGGAATCAAATTGAAGGAGCTTTCCTGACCGGAGAGTCAGAAATCAGCGAGGAATCAAATTGAAGGAGTTTTCAAGACCGGAGAATCAGAAACCAGCGAGGAATGACATTGAAGGAGCTTTCCTGACCAGAGAATCAGAAACCAGCGAAGAATCACATTGAAGGAGCTTTCCTGACCGGAGAATCAGAAACCAGCGAGGAATAACATTGAAGGAGCTTTCCTGACAGGAAAATCAGAAACCAGCGAGGAATCACATTGAAGGAGCTTTCCTGACCAGAGAATCAGAAACCAGCGAGGAATCAAATTGAAGGAGCTTTCCTGACTGGAGAATCAGAAACCAGCGAGGAATCACATTGAAGGAGCTTTCCTGGTCGTAGAATTGGAAACCAGCGAGGAATCACATTCAAGGAGCTTTCCTAACCGGAGAATCAGAAACCAGCGAGGAATGACATTGAAGGAGCTTTCCTGACCGGAGAATCAGAAACCAGCGAGGAATGACATTGAAGGAGCTTCCCTGACCGGAGAATCAGTAACCAGCGAGAAATCACATTGAAGGAGCTTTCCTGACCGGAGAATCAGAAACCAGGGAGGAATCACATTGAAGGAGCTTTCCTGACCGGAAAATCAGAAACCAGCGAGGAATCACATTGAAGGAGGTTGCCTGACCGGAGAAACAGAAACCAGCGAAGAATCACATTGAAGGAGCTTTCCTGACCGTAGAATCAGAAACCTGCGAGGAATCACATTGAAGGAGCTTTCCTGACCGGAGAATCAGAAACCAGCGGGGAATCACATTGAAGGAGCTTTCCTGACCAGAGAATCAGAAACCAGCGAGGAATCACATTGAAGGAGCTTTCCTGAGTGGAGAATTAGAAACCAGCGTGGAATCACATTGAAGGAGCTTTCCTGACCGGAGAATCAGAAACCAGCGAGGAATCACATTGAAGGAGCTTTCCTGACTTTAGAATCAGAAACCAGCGAGGAATCACATTGAAGGAGCTTTCCTGACCGGAGAATCAGAAACCAGCAAGGAATCACATTGAAGGAGCGTTCCTGACCGGAGAATCAGAAACCAGCGTGGAATCACATTGAAGGAGCTTTCCTGACAGGAGAATCAGTAACCAGCAAGGAATGACATTGAAGGAGTTTTCCTGACTGGAGAATCAGAAACCAGCGAGGAATGACATTGAAGGAGCTTTCCTGACCAGAGAATCAGAAACCAGCAAAGAATCACATTGAAGGAGCTTTCCTGAGTGGAGAATCAGAAACCAGCGTGGAATCACATTGATGGAGCTTTCCTGACCGGGGAATCAGAAACCAGAGAGGAATCACATTGAAGGAGCTTTCCTGATGGGAGAATCAGAAACAAGCGAGGAATCACATTGAAGGAGCTTTCCTGACCAGAGAATGAGACACCAGTGAGGAATCACATTGAAGGAGCTTTCCTGACCGGAGAATCAGAAACCAGCGAGGAATCACATTGAAGGAGCTTTCCTCACCGTAAAATCAGAAACCAGCGAGGAATCACATTGAAGGAGCTTTCCTGACCGAGAATCAGAAACCAGCGAGGAATCACATTGAAGGAGCTTTCCTGACCAGAGAATCAGAAACCAGCGAGGAATCACATTGAAGGAGCTTTCCTGACCAAAGAATCGGAAACCAGCGAGGAATCACATTGAAGGAGCTTTCCTGACCGGAGAGTCAGAAACCACCGAGGAATCACATTGAAGGAGCTTTCCTGACCGGAGAGTCAGAAACCAGCGAGGAATCAAATTGAAGGAGTTTTCCTGACCGGAGAATCAGAAACCAGCGAGGAATGACATTGAAGGAGCTTTCCTGAACGGAGAATCAGAAACCAGCGAAGAATCACATTGAAGGAGCTTTCCTGACCGGAAAATCAGAAACCAGCGAGGAATAACATTGAAGGAGCTTTCCTGACAGGAAAATCAGAAACCAGCGAGGAATCACATTGAAGGAGCTTTCCTTACCGGAGAATCAGAAACCAGCGAGGAATCAAATTGAAGGAGCTTTCCTGACTGGAGAATCAGAAACCAGCGAGGAATCACATTGAAGGAGCTTTCCTGGTCGTAGAATCGGAAACCAGCGAGGAATCACATTCAAGGAGCTTTCCTAACCGGAGAATCAGAAACCAGCGAGGAATCACATTGAAGGAGTTTTCCTGACCGGAGAATCAGAAACCAGCGAGGAATGACATTGAAGGAGCTTTCCTGACCGGAGAATCAGTAACCAGCGAGAAATCACATTGAAGGAGCTTTCCTGACCGGAGAATCAGAAACCAGGGAGGAATCACATTGAAGGAGCTTTCCTGACCGGAGAATCAGAAACCAGCGAGGAATAACATTGAAGGAGCTTTCCTGACAGGAAAATCAGAAACCAGCGAGGAATCACATTGAAGGAGCTTTCCTTACCAGAGAATCAGAAACCAGCGAGGAATCAAATTGAAGGAGCTTTCCTGACTGGAGAATCAGAAATCAGCGAGGAATCACATTGAAGGAGCTTTCCTGGTCGTAGAATCGGAAACCAGCGAGGAATCACATTCAAGGAGCTTTCCTAAACGGAGAATCAGAAACCAGCGAGGAATCACATTGAAGGAGTTTTCCTGACCGGAGAATCAGAAACCAGCGAGGAATGACATTGAAGGAGCTTTCCTGACCGGAGAATCAGTAAACAGCGAGAAATCACATTGAAGGAGCTTTCCTGACCGGAGAATCAGAAACCAGGGAGGAATCACATTGAAGGAGCTTTCCTGACCGGAGAATCAGAAACCAGCGAGGAATAACATTGAAGGAGCTTTCCTGACAGGAAAATCAGAAACCAGCGAGGAATCACATTGAAGGAGCTTTCCTGACCGGAGAATCAGAAACCAGCGAGGAATCAAATTGAAGGAGCTTTCCTGACTGGAGAATCAGAAACTAGCGAGGAATTACACTGGAGGAGCTTTCCTGGTCGTAGAATCGGAAACCAGCGAGGAATCACATTCAAGGAGCTTTCCTAACCGGAGAATCAGAAACCAGCGAGGAATGACATTGAAGGAGCTTTCCTGACCGGAGAATCAGTAACCAGCGAGAAATCACATTGAAGGAGCTTTCCTGACCGGAGAATCAGAAACCAGGGAGGAATCACATTGAAGGAGCTTTCCTGACCGGAAAATCAGAAACCAGCGAGGAATCACATTGAAGGAGGTTGCCTGACCGAAGAATCAGAAACCAGCGAAGAATCACATTGAAGGAGCTTTCCTGACCGTAGAATCAGAAACCTGCAAGGAATCACATTGAAGGAGCTTTCCTGACCGGAGAATCAGAAACCAGCGGGGAATCACATTGAAGGAGCTTTCCTGACCAGAGAATCAGAAACCAGCGAGGAATCACATTGAAGGAGCTTTCCTGAGTGGAGAATTAGAAACCAGCGTGGAATCACATTGAAGGAGCTTTCCTGACCGGAGAATCAGAAACCAGCGAGGAATCACATTGAAGGAGCTTTCCTGACCGTAGAATCAGAAACCAGTGAGGAATCACATTGAAGGAGCTTTCCTGACCGGAGAATCAGAAACCAGCAAGGAATCCCATTGAAGGAGCGTTCCTGACCGGAGAATCAGAAACCTGCGTGGAATCAAATTGAAGGAGCTTTCCTGACCGGAGAATCAGTAACCAGCAAGGAATGACATTGAAGGAGTTTTCCTGACTGGAGAATCAGAAACCAGCGAGGAATGACATTGAAGGAGCTTACCTGACCAGAGAATCAGAAACCAGCAAAGAATCACATTGAAGGAGCTTTCCTGAGTGGAGAATCAGAAACCAGCGTGGAATCACATTGAAGGAGCTTTCCTGACCGGATAATCAGAAACCAGCGACTGAAGGAGCTTTCCTGACCGGAGAATCAGAAACCAGCGAGCAATCACATTGAAGGAGCTTTCCTGACCGGAGAATCAGTAACCAGCGAGAAATCACATTGAAGGAGCTTTCCTGACCGGAGAATCAGAAACCAGGGAGGAATCACATTGAAGGAGCTTTCCTGATCGGAGAATCAGAAACCAGCGAGGAATCACATTGAAGGAGGTTGCCTGCCGGAGAATCAGAAACCAGCGAAGAATCACATTGAAGGAGCTTTCCTGACCATAGAATCAGAAACCAGCGAGGAATCACATTGAAGGATCTTTTCTGACCGGAGAATCAGAAACAAGCGAGGAATCACATTGAAGGAGCTTTCCTGACCGAGAATCAGAAACCAGCGAGGAATCACATTGAAGGAGCTTTCCTGACCAAAGTATCGGAAACCAGCGAGGAATCACATTGAAGGAGCTTTCCTGACCGGAGAGTCAGAAACCAGCGAGGAATCACATTGAAGGAGCTTTCCTGACCGGAGAGTCAGAAACCAGTGAGGAATCAAATTGAAGGAGTTTTCCTGACCGGAGAATCAGAAACCAGTGAGGAATGACATTGAAGGAGCTTTCCTGACCGGAGAATCAGAAACCAGCGAAGAATCACATTAAAGGAGCTTTCCTGACCGGAGAATCAGAAACCAGCGAGGAATAACATTGAAGGAGCTTTCCTGACAGGAAAATCAGAAACCAGCGAGGAATCACATTGAAGGAGCTTTCCTGACCGGAGAATCAGAAACCAGCGAGGAATCAAATTGAAGGAGCTTTCCTGACTGGAGAATCAGAAACCAGCGAGGAATCACATTGAAGGAGCTTTCCTGGTCGTAGAATTGGAAACCAGCGAGGAATCACATTGAAGGATCTTTCCTAACCGGAGAATCAGAAACCAGCGAGGAATGACATTGAAGGAGCTTTCCTGACCGGAGAATCAGAAACCAGCGAGGAATGACATTGAAGGAGCTTTCCTGACCGGAGAATCAGTAACCAGCGAGAAATCACATTGAAGGAGTTTTCCTGACCGGAGAATCAGAAACCAGGGAGGAATCACATTGAAGGAGCTTTCCTGACCGGAAAATCAGAAACCAGCGAGGAATCACATTGAAGGAGGTTGCCTGACCGGAGAATCAGAAACCAGCGAAGAATCACATTGAAGGAGCTTTCCTGACCGTAGAATCAGAAACATGCGAGGAATCACATTGAAGGAGCTTTCCTGACCGGAGAATCAGAAACCAGCGGGGAATCACATTGAAGGAACTTTCCTGACCAGAGAATCAGAAACCAGCGAGGATCACATTGAAGGAGCTTTCCTGAGTGGAGAATTAGAAACCAGCGTGGAATCACATTGAAGGAGCTTTCCTGACCGGAGAATCAGAAACCAGCGAGGAATCACATTGAAGGAGCTTTCCTGACCGTAGAATCAGAAACCAGCGAGGAATCACATTGAAGGAGCTTTCCTGACCGGAGAATCAGAAACCAGCAAGGAATCACATTGAAGGAGCGTTCCTGACCGGAGAATCAGAAACCAGCGTGGAATCACATTGAAGGAGCTTTCCTGACCGGAGAATCAGTAACCAGCAAGGAATGACATTGAAGGAGTTTTCCTGACTGGAGAATCAGAAACCAGCGAGGAATGACATTGAAGGAGCTTTCCTGACCAGAGAATCAGAAACCAGCAAAGAATCACATTGAAGGAGCTTTCCCGAGTGGAGAATCAGAAACCAGCGTGGGATCACATTGAAGGAGCTTTCCTGACCGGAAAATCAGAAACCAGCGAGGAATCACATTGAAGGAGCTTTCCTGACCGTGGAATCAGAAACCAGAGAGGAATCTCATTGAAGGAGCTTTCCTGAATGGAGAATCAGAAACCAGCGAGGAATCACATTGAAGGAGCTTTCCTGACCGGAGAATCAGAAACCAGCGAGGAATCACATTGAAGGAGCTTTCCTGACCGTAGAATCAGAAACCTGCGAGGAATCACATTGAAGGAGCTTTCCTGACCGGAGAATCAGAAACCAGCGGGGAATCACATTGAAGGAGCTTTCCTGACCAGAGAATCAGAAACCAGCAAAGAATCACATTGAAGGAGCTTTCCTGAGTGGAGAATCAGAAACCAGCCTGGAATCACATTGAAGGAGCTTTCCTGACCGGAGAATCAGAAACCAGCGAGGAATAACATTGAAGGAGCTTTCCTGAAAGGAAAATCAGAAACCAGCGAGGAATCACATTGAAGGAGCTTTCCTGACCGGAGAATCAGAAACCAGCGAGGAATCAAATTGAAGGAGC